>NC_142783.1:205000-520000 GCF_988280905.1 Pimephales promelas | reverse complement strand
ACACACTTCTAATGTTCATAATGCGGTTCACACACTTCTAATGTTCATAATACGGTTCACACACTTCTAATGTTCATAATACGGTTCACACACTTCTAATGTTCATAATGCGGTTCACACACTTCTAATGTTCATAATACGGTTCACACACTTCTAATGTTCATAATACGGTTCACACACACTTCTAATGTTCATAATGCGGTTCACACACTTCTGATGCTCATAATGCGGTTCACACACTTCTAATGTTCATAATACGGTTCACACACACTTCTAATGTTCATAATGCGGTTCACACACACTTCTAATGTTCATAATACGGTTCACACACTTCTGATGTTCATAATGCGGTTCACACACTTCTAATGTTCATAATGCGGTTCACACACACTTCTAATGTTCATAATACGGTTCACACACTTCTGATGTTCATAATGCGGTTCACACACTTCTAATGTTCATAATGCGGTTCACACACTTCTAATGTTCATAATACGGTTCACACACACTTCTAATGTTCATAATACGGTTCACACACTTCTGATGTTCATAATGCGGTTCACACACTTCTAATGTTCATAATGCGGTTCACACACTTCTGATGTTCATAATACGGTTCACACACTTCTAATGTTCATAATGCGGTTCACACACTTCTAATGTTCATAATACGGTTCACACACACTTCTAATGTTCATAATACGGTTCACACACTTCTGATGTTCATAATGCGGTTCATAATACGGTTCACACACTTCTGATGTTCATAATGCGGTTCACACACTTCTAATGTTCATAATGCGGTTCACACACTTCTGATGCTCATAATGCGGTTCACACACTTCTAATGTTCATAATGCGGTTCACACACTTCTAATGTTCATAATGCGGTTCACACACTTCTAATGTTCATAATGCGGTTCACACACTTCTAATGTTCATAATGCGGTTCACACACTTCTAATGTTCATAATGCGGTTCACACACTTCTAATGTTCATAATGCGGTTCACACACTTCTAATGTTCATAATGCGGTTCACACACTTCTAATGTTCATAATGCGGTTCACACACTTCTAATGTTCATAATGCGGTTCACACACTTCTAATGTTCATAATGCGGTTCACACACTTCTAATGTTCATAATGCGGTTCACACACTTCTAATGTTCATAATACGGTTCACACACTTCTAATGTTCATAATGCGGTTCACACACTTCTAATGTTCATAATGCGGTTCACACACTTCTAATGTTCATAATACGGTTCACACACTTCTAATGTTCATAATACGGTTCACACACTTCTAATGTTCATAATACGGTTCACACACTTCTAATGTTCATAATACGGTTCACACACTTCTAATGTTCATAATACGGTTCACACACTTCTAATGTTCATAATGCGGTTCACACACTTCTAATGTTCATAATGCGGTTCACACACTTCTAATGTTCATAATGCGGTTCACACACTTCTAATGTTCATAATGCGGTTCACACACTTCTAATGTTCATAATGCGGTTCACACACTTCTAATGTTCATAATGCGGTTCACACACTTCTAATGTTCATAATGCGGTTCACACACTTCTAATGTTCATAATGCGGTTCACACACTTCTAATGTTCATAATGCGGTTCACACACTTCTAATGTTCATAATGCGGTTCACACACTTCTAATGTTCATAATGCGGTTCACACACTTCTAATGTTCATAATGCGGTTCACACACTTCTAATGTTCATAATGCGGTTCACACACTTCTAATGTTCATAATGCGGTTCACACACTTCTAATGTTCATAATGCGGTTCACACACTTCTAATGTTCATAATGCGGTTCACACACTTCTAATGTTCATAATGCGGTTCACACACTTCTAATGTTCATAATGCGGTTCACACACTTCTAATGTTCATAATGCGGTTCACACACTTCTAATGTTCATAATGCGGTTCACACACTTCTAATGTTCATAATGCGGTTCACACACTTCTAATGTTCATAATACGGTTCACACACTTCTAATGTTCATAATACGGTTCACACACTTCTAATGTTCATAATGCGGTTCACACACTTCTAATGTTCATAATGCGGTTCACACACTTCTAATGTTCATAATACGGTTCACACACTTCTAATGTTCATAATGCGGTTCACACACTTCTAATGTTCATAATGCGGTTCACACACTTCTGATGTGCATAATACGGTTCACACACTTCTAATGTTCATAATGCGGTTCACACACTTCTAATGTTCATAATACGGTTCACACACACTTCTAATGTTCATAATACGGTTCACACACTTCTGATGTTCATAATGCGGTTCATAATACGGTTCACACACTTCTGATGTTCATAATGCGGTTCACACACTTCTAATGTTCATAATGCGGTTCACACACTTCTGATGCTCATAATGCGGTTCACACACTTCTAATGTTCATAATGCGGTTCACACACTTCTAATGTTCATAATGCGGTTCACACACTTCTAATGTTCATAATGCGGTTCACACACTTCTAATGTTCATAATGCGGTTCACACACTTCTAATGTTCATAATACGGTTCACACACTTCTAATGTTCATAATGCGGTTCACACACTTCTAATGTTCATAATGCGGTTCACACACTTCTAATGTTCATAATGCGGTTCACACACTTCTAATGTTCATAATGCGGTTCACACACTTCTAATGTTCATAATGCGGTTCACACACTTCTAATGTTCATAATGCGGTTCACACACTTCTAATGTTCATAATGCGGTTCACACACTTCTAATGTTCATAATGCGGTTCACACACTTCTAATGTTCATAATGCGGTTCACACACTTCTAATGTTCATAATGCGGTTCACACACTTCTAATGTTCATAATGCGGTTCACACACTTCTAATGTTCATAATGCGGTTCACACACTTCTAATGTTCATAATGCGGTTCACACACTTCTAATGTTCATAATACGGTTCACACACTTCTAATGTTCATAATACGGTTCACACACTTCTAATGTTCATAATACGGTTCACACACTTCTAATGTTCATAATACGGTTCACACACTTCTAATGTTCATAATGCGGTTCACACACTTCTAATGTTCATAATGCGGTTCACACACTTCTAATGTTCATAATGCGGTTCACACACTTCTAATGTTCATAATGCGGTTCACACACTTCTAATGTTCATAATGCGGTTCACACACTTCTAATGTTCATAATGCGGTTCACACACTTCTAATGTTCATAATGCGGTTCACACACTTCTAATGTTCATAATGCGGTTCACACACTTCTAATGTTCATAATGCGGTTCACACACTTCTAATGTTCATAATGCGGTTCACACACTTCTAATGTTCATAATGCGGTTCACACACTTCTAATGTTCATAATGCGGTTCACACACTTCTAATGTTCATAATGCGGTTCACACACTTCTAATGTTCATAATGCGGTTCACACACTTCTAATGTTCATAATGCGGTTCACACACTTCTAATGTTCATAATGCGGTTCACACACTTCTAATGTTCATAATGCGGTTCACACACTTCTAATGTTCATAATGCGGTTCACACACTTCTAATGTTCATAATGCGGTTCACACACTTCTAATGTTCATAATGCGGTTCACACACTTCTAATGTTCATAATACGGTTCACACACTTCTAATGTTCATAATGCGGTTCACACACTTCTAATGTTCATAATGCGGTTCACACACTTCTAATGTTCATAATGCGGTTCACACACTTCTAATGTTCATAATACGGTTCACACACTTCTAATGTTCATAATACGGTTCACACACTTCTAATGTTCATAATGCGGTTCACACACTTCTAATGTTCATAATGCGGTTCACACACTTCTAATGTTCATAATGCGGTTCACACACTTCTAATGTTCATAATGCGGTTCACACACTTCTAATGTTCATAATACGGTTCACACACTTCTAATGTTCATAATGCGGTTCACACACTTCTAATGTTCATAATACGGTTCACACACTTCTAATGTTCATAATACGGTTCACACACTTCTAATGTTCATAATACGGTTCACACACTTCTAATGTTCATAATACGGTTCACACACTTCTAATGTTCATAATACGGTTCACACACTTCTAATGTTCATAATGCGGTTCACACACTTCTAATGTTCATAATACGGTTCACACACTTCTAATGTTCATAATGCGGTTCACACACTTCTAATGTTCATAATGCGGTTCACACACTTCTAATGTTCATAATACGGTTCACACACTTCTAATGTTCATAATACGGTTCACACACTTCTAATGTTCATAATACGGTTCACACACTTCTAATGTTCATAATGCGGTTCACACACTTCTAATGTTCATAATGCGGTTCACACACTTCTAATGTTCATAATACGGTTCACACACTTCTAATGTTCATAATGCGGTTCACACACTTCTAATGTTCATAATGCGGTTCACACACTTCTAATGTTCATAATACGGTTCACACACTTCTAATGTTCATAATGCGGTTCACACACTTCTAATGTTCATAATGCGGTTCACACACTTCTAATGTTCATAATACGGTTCACACACTTCTAATGTTCATAATGCGGTTCACACACTTCTAATGTTCATAATGCGGTTCACACACTTCTAATGTTCATAATGCGGTTCACACACTTCTAATGTTCATAATGCGGTTCACACACTTCTGATGTTCATAATGCGGTTCACACACTTCTAATGTTCATAATGCGGTTCACACACTTCTAATGTTCATAATGCGGTTCACACACTTCTAATGTTCATAATGCGGTTCACACACTTCTAATGTTCATAATGCGGTTCACACACTTCTAATGTTCATAATACGGTTCACACACTTCTAATGTTCATAATACGGTTCACACACTTCTAATGTTCATAATGCGGTTCACACACTTCTAATGTTCATAATGCGGTTCACACACTTCTAATGTTCATAATACGGTTCACACACTTCTAATGTTCATAATACGGTTCACACACTTCTAATGTTCATAATGCGGTTCACACACTTCTAATGTTCATAATACGGTTCACACACTTCTAATGTTCATAATACGGTTCACACACTTCTAATGTTCATAATACGGTTCACACACTTCTAATGTTCATAATGCGGTTCACACACTTCTAATGTTCATAATGCGGTTCACACACTTCTAATGTTCATAATGCGGTTCACACACTTCTAATGTTCATAATGCGGTTCACACACTTCTAATGTTCATAATACGGTTCACACACTTCTAATGTCATAATGCGGTTCACACACTTCTAATGTTCATAATACGGTTCACACACTTCTAATGTTCATAATGCGGTTCACACACTTCTAATGTCATAATGCGGTTCACACACTTCTAATGTTCATAATGCGGTTCACACACTTCTAATGTTCATAATGCGGTTCACACACTTCTAATGTCATAATGCGGTTCACACACTTCTAATGTTGACGACTGTACGTAAGAGTTATCTTCATCTGAAGTGCATCATGGGTGTTTGGCTTCGGCGCAGAATCTGAATCTCGGTGCGTCACTAATGAACAGTCACACGGAATAAACTTCAGACACTAGGTGTGTGTGTGTGTGTGTGTGTGTGTGTGTGTGTGTGTGTGTGTGTGTGTGTCAGCACTGACTCTCTCTCTCTCTCTCCTCTCTCAGTTGTGTTCTGCTCACCACAGACGTCTCGGCTCGAGGGCTGGACATCCCCAACGTTCAGCATGTGATCCACTATCAGGTACTGTGTGTGTGTGTGTGTGTGTGTGTGTGTGATCTCTCTGAGCACCTCATCATCTGTGTGTGTGTGTGTGTGTGTGTGTGTGTGTGTGTGTAGGTTCCGCGCACCTCTGAGACGTATGTCCACCGCAGCGGGCGCACGGCTCGGGCCGCTCGAGAGGGTCTCAGTCTGCTGCTGATCGGGCCGGACGACCTGATGAACTTCAGGAAGATCTGCAGGACGCTGGACAAGAGCGAAGACCTGCCCGTGTTCCCCGTGCAGAGCAAGTGCATGGCGGCCATTAAAGTATGCTGGGGCACAGTCATCACACACACACACACACCCTCATCTGGCTCCTGAACTCAGTTGAACAGTGCATCTGCTTCTGTCCTCTAAGAGAAGAGTAGAGACCATGATCATATCTCCTGTACGCCGCACACTAGTCTGAGGGATGAGCTCAGCGCTTTCAGAGTTCAGCCGTTCACCTCCACAAACACTTTTTCAGCTTTTTTAATTCTGTGCTTCATCTAATAGACGCTGATGTGCTTTAAATAAAGAATCCTCCTCTACTGAGCGGCGTACGTCCCTCAAATAGCCGTTGTAAAGCGTTTAATTAAAAAGAACAACCTGGATGGGTCCTTAACGACAGACCCTTATCAAATTTATCTTTCATCTGTAAAATAATTGAAAAAATAGTTTTGAATCAAGTGTCTGCTGTTCTAAACCCAACTTCCTGTTTTGATCTCAAGCAGTCAGGTTGTAGAAAATAGCATAGCACTGAAACAGCCCTGGGTAAAGTAGCCCACGACGTTCGGCTAAATCACGACGCTGGAAAACCTGTTCTTGTGCTGACCTCAGCGCGGTGCTCGACACTGACGGATGATTTAATCCATGCCAGTTAGGGTTGGGTATCGAGAATCGAGTATCGATTGGAACCGAGACTAACTTTTTGTTTTTCCCGGAATCGTTCAAAAGTTAAAATTTCGATTCCTAGTTTCGATATTCACAGTCCGCCGAGCGGAAGAAGAAACCGCTGAACAACACCAACGAAGAAGCGTCTACCGGAAGTGTTGGCATAACCGCGCGAGTCGAACATGAGTAGCTTACGTCGGCGGTCCAAAGTGTGGCTTCACTTTTCTAAAAATAACGAAATCTCGGCAAAATGCAAAATTTGTGACAAGTATTTGTGACAGAAGGAGTATTTTCTTCAGAAAGGCCGTTGGTTAGCAAGGTTAGCTAAACTTTTTTGACCCTGCCTCTTAAAAGAATCGGAATCGAGAATCGTTAGGAACCGGAATCAAAACAAGGAATCGGAATCAGAATCGTTCAAATTCAAACGATACCCAACCCTAATGCCAGTGCAGTTCCACTAACGCCAACATGTTTTTCGAGTGTATTTAAAAGAATGTTGTGATCAGTGGTATTTTTTTAACAAGCGGTTTAATCATAACCAGCTTAAAGGTTTTTGTTACGTATGCTAGAGACAAAGATGAGTTAATGATGTTAAGAAGAGGATCTCTGACCTCTGGAAGCATCTCTTTCATCAGCTTAATCCGTATAGGGTTGAACATGCATATTGTCGATTTAAATAATTTAATGAGTTTAGAAAATTCTTCCTGTCCTAAAGCAATGAATGAATCAACTTTTAGCAAACCACATCCATCCAATCAATTCCCCAATCAAGCCCCGCCCACATGTGTTAATGTCCACTCGCATATTCAGATTGATGTTGACCTGCGGTCGCGCCGCCTGACGAGTGTTTCCCTCACAGGAGCGTGTGACTCTGGCCAGGAGGATCGAGAAGATGGAGTTCTTCCACAGCCGGGAGACGCAGCACAACTCCTGGGTCCGGCAGGCGGCCGAGGCCATGGACATCGACGTGGACGACGACCTGCTGATGGGTACGAGCCTCTGAAGCCGCATGAGCGGTGTTTACAGTGTGACCTTTCACCCCTGACCTGTGGCCTGTGTGTTTCAGGAGGCGTTAAAGATGAGGAGGATGACCGTGAGCAGCAGAAGCTGATGAAGAGCCTGAAGAACCAGCTCAAGCAGCTGATCTCCCAGCCGGTCTTCAGACACCAGATGAAGACCAGATACCCCACGCAGATGGGCAAACTGACCCTGCCTCAGCTGCCCCTCGCCACCGCCGACACTGCCCTCGCCAGCGTGAGCCGCGACAGGACCAGCGCCACACTGCAGCGCTGACGGGGTCAAACAGAGGATGGCGGGACCTCTGGGACTTTCCAATCATCTGAATCCTGTCAGGAAGCAGAGGGACGTCTGGGACTGAAGATCACGACCCCGCTGAGAGACGAGGAGTGCGGCCAGTGTTCTGTGTCTCGTGGTGTCCTCTTCATGGGCTGATCTGTGCCCTTTGTGAATGACTGCCATTAGAAGTGTATTGAACACAGACCTGATGTTTATATATAAGAAATAATCAACCAGAGATCTTGTAGACTTGGTTTTAAAGAAAGTTTTTGTTTAGTTAACTCATATTTTCTCCATTTGGACGTTTCACTCAAACATTCTCACATGTTTTACTCCCGTCGTTTCTAACCCATGTGACCGCCGCTTAAAGGGTTAATTCACCCAAAAATGAAAATTCTGTCAGTATTTACTCACCCTCATGTTGTTCCAAACCTCTATGTGTTTATTTTTGTTCTGCTGAACACAAAGGAAGATATTTGGAAGAATGTTTTAATCAATCAGATCTCAATCCCCATTGAATACCATAATAGGAAAAAATACATACTATGGTAGTCAATGGGGAATGAGATCTGTTTGATTAAAACATTCTTCTAAATATCTTCCTTTGTGTTCAGCAGAACAAATAAACACATAGAGGTTTGAACAACATGAGGGTGAGTAAATACTGACAGAATTTTCATTTTTGGGTGAATTAACCCTTTAAAGACTGAAGATGCTCATAAACATGTGCTTCAGTATATTTCATCAGATAATGAGTGATTCAGCTGAGCCGTCACACTGATTACAGTGACATACTGATTAGCCAGTTGTTTGTTGCATAATAAAAACATGTGAATGGGATTATTTGATCATCTCTTAAATGCACATTCAGCGTCTCTAACAGTCTCTCATTCAGTGTTGATAAACAGCAGGAACAGTCCGAAGCATTGAGCTGTCTCACACTGATTCTGTCGAGTAAGGAAACTTGTTTCAGCCTCAGAATAAAACGATTTAAAATGTAATTAATTTATAATCTGACTACTTTTCTCAGAATTATGAGATAAAAAGTTGCAGAATTCATTAGGCCGTGTGTCTACCAAAGCGTTTTTCCACGCCCCTGGTGTTTGTTTTCAATTGTTTTCAATGGGAGCGCCGCGTTTTTTAAACACCATGAGCGTACCGAAGCACTGAAGGTTTTTTTCACGCTGAAGTGCCGAGCACCCGGCGTTTTTACTGGTCGCTGGGAGTTGAAAATGTTCAACTTTGGATAAAACGCAGCGCTCATCACTGTCACTTTTTACCCAGCCGTCCAATCACAGTGGAGGAGGGGCGGGACTAATACCACACCGACCAACTGTCACAACATTCAAACTGCTGCGGACATTCTGTATCATAGCAACGAAACGTCTCAACAGAAAAAACGCTGCGCTGCCAAAACGCTCTCAAGCGCCCAAAGCACGGCGTCTTCAGCAGAGCGGCTAGCGTCTTCAGCTGGATAAAAACACTTTGGTGGACACACGGCCTAAGTGAGGGTCAACCACAATTCTTCAGACTGTTACCAATTAAATCCTTTTCAAACATCAACTAAAGCCATTTCTACACTGCAAATGTGGAACAGAAGCTGCACATGATATGGCATTTATGTTTATTTAGAAGTCAAAATTACAAAGGAGTTCACATCCCAAACCCCCTAACTGGGCTCAGGTGCAGGACAACAAAAAAGCCTTCATTAGGGGATCAAGCCTTCATTAGGGGATCAAGCCTTCATTAGGGGATCAAGCCTTCATTAGGGAGGACCAAGCCTTCTTAAGGGGATATCAAGCCTACATTAGAAGGGATCAAGCCTCCATTAGGGGGTCAGACCCCCCAAACCCCCCTGTAATTTGCACCCTATATCTGAACCCAAACGCTGGTACTGAACTCTCACAGTCTGGTGGCGTGAGCGGCTGCAACCGTGTCCATCTACTGCAGCATCTTCATCCCTGTGGCTCCGCTGCTCTTCATCCCTGTGGCTCCGCTGCTCCTGCTCTTCATCTGGGTTCGGCCAGAGTTGCTCTTCTTCGCTGTCGCAGCACTGCTGTCTGTGAGTCTCATAGCTCTTCTCTCCAGGTCTGCTTTCTCCACCATGAACTCCTTTGAAAGCATGTGAAGAAAGAAGCAAGTTACTGATTGAGTTTGAGTAAGTGGCGTCGGTTGAAAGTCACTGAAGCTCCGGCACCTTTATCATGTCCATCATGGTGGCCGCGTCCATGCCGTCCAGAGGGCCGTAGTGGCTCAGGTAACACTGCTCTCCGAGGTTTCTCACGGCTATCAGGATGTTCCCTACTTCCTCCACCTGCAGAAGAAACCGCAACATCACAAACATAAACCATGCTTTTGTCTTTCCATCTCAATGACAGTCCAGTGAACAGAAGAGGGATAGAAGCATGTCATTTTACTGTATTGCTGTATTTTTATTTGCCTCCTTATGTTTAGATGTGACCGTAGTTAGACTGGAGTAGGAGCAAGACCGACGGGATTCAGGATTTTATAGCAAAATCAGAATGCACACGATCTCGAGTTTCACGTGAGAAGAGAAATGTTCACTGCATAGACTTCACTCATGTTTAGCTTCGATGTGACTTTGTTGCGCTAAACAACAGAAATCGAGAAAGAACGAGACATTGTGTCAGCTACACTGTGGAAACTCCTCCCCTTCTCCACTTAAATGAACTGGACATTGTAGTGAAATATGCAAATGCATGCAAATACTGACAGGCTAGAGGCAGTGTAAAATACTCTGCATCAGAATCCACGACTGAACGCTTGCACAGCCGGATGCGATGGGTGGCTAACCCAATGCCTCTTTCCCGCCTCTCGGGGAACCGAGGTTACGACAGTAACCAGAGACTTTCCCTTTCAAGAACGGTCTCTTCTATATTGTGTCAGTTACAAAACTGCCCTTCCCTTGGTGTCGGAAAGCGGCAGAACGGTTGACATACTTCCGCAAAGCCCTGACAGGGCAAACAGCTCTACTGTTTCAATGTATATCTAGTGAGTGGTTATAATCGAGGTATTAATCAATCGTTTTCCTTCTAAATATGCCACGAAGTTGAATGACTTCTCTAGGCTCATGAGATTTTACTTTGTTCTAGAAGTTTCCAGTGTGATTACTGAAATGTTCTTTCATGTATTCTCTAATGTCTGTAACTGAAGACTGAAGGGTCTGGCCCATGCCAGGAATACAGTAACAGTGCTTGATCATTTAGCCCCGCTTCCAGAGATGAAATATGGACTCGTTTTGTTTGAACATGTGTATCTTAAGGGTCACTGGAACCAATATTTTAACATTTCTTTAAAGTCCTTCCTTTACTGTCAGATTAAAGTGTCCTCTGATTGAGAGAAAGAACATGTTCTCTTGATGTTTTGAAGACTCTCCTGTTTACAGCCTGAACAAATCCAGCCTTGAAGAAGCAGTGCGTCGGTGTGTGTGTGTGTGTGTGTGTGTGTTAGTATTCTTGGTTTCAGGTTAAGGAACACGTGGCATTGTTAGAGATGGACTTGTTATCTTCGACATGTAACGCAGATCTGCAACCTGGAAGTTTCAGCTGCATAATCGATGATATGCTTCAGTCTTTCTGTTTGTGTGGATCGTTACTGTTTATCTATTTCTTTATGGGCCATCAGGAAGACGGCTTGGCAGCCGTGGACGGCCCACGGCTCCTCCTGGGTCTGACGTCTCCTCACGGGTCCGTCATCTGGTTCAGGGCGGGCCGCAGAAGAAGAGCATGATCGATGACATCAGGTGACTCATTGCCTTTGCACGTTTCTAACCCTCGGCAAAACGTTCGATGACTGACACGCCGTCACCGAAGAGGCTGGAGTTTCGCTGTCAGAGTCTCTAAAGTAAGCTAAAGTAAGCACAAATGCTTGTGGAGAACCACTATGAAGCTCATGGATCGGCCAATGGCGTGGGCCGGCACGTAGTGGCCATCAGCGTTCAGTCCGTCGCCGCACTCTTTAATGGGGTCTACGCTGGTGCCGCCGCTGTCCGAACGCCTGCAACCACGCCAGATGCCCAACAGCACCAATGAGCAGCCACGGTCTCCTCCAAAACGCTCATTCCTGAAACCGACTGGGGGAAACGCTATCATCTTCCCGAAGGAGGGAATGGCCCACCAGCCCTCGTAAGGCCTCGAGGAATGGCTCTGCGGGTCCTCAGGGCACGAACCGAACCGGCCGGTTGCATGTTATACTGCCGCTAGCCTGTCAGTGTTTGCATGCATTTGCATATTTAGTGACAATTGCATTTACATTCTGAACCCCATAATGATTACTAAGCCAACAATGTTAACCCGTTTACCGGAGTACATCCGGACAGAGCCAGCGTTTCTATTTCGAGTCTTTCTGCTTATTTAACATCACATCTCACACAACAAATGAAGTCAGATACACGAACGATTAGGTTTTGACATCATCACAGGGCAATAACCTGATTATTACTATTCTAATGAATGCAGTTAACTTGTCCGTCATGCGAACGGATCCGTCAGACGCGTGTCTCTCGCTAGATTTCTCTACATTTAGCCGAGTGATTGGTGGCTCGCCAGTTTGTTATTCTCTAATACATAAAATAAGTGAGCTTAACCAGAGTTATTGAGTGGATTTACTAAAGATAGTAGTGTAGCAGTTCTTCAGCAGCGATAATATAATCTCGTCCTTCGAATAATCTGAACCCAAACTTTATACCAGAGTAAAGAAGTGATTGGACCATATAACGTCCTAAAAACACAGAATGCTCTAGATTGGTGTGGGCCGTCATACATCTGTATGGGCATTTAGACACAGATAGAGTTGATTGCATTCTGAGGCGCAGTCGGTCACAACGTAAACGCGCCTGACAAAAAATGACTGAGAAAACACAATCTCAAGCACACCTGAGTGAGTTGATCGAGGTCTTCAGGATCTCTATAAGACCTGAGGTTGTGAGTTTGATGGGGTTTGAGGACCTCGTGAGGTCTGAGTGTTTGTACTGTGAGGGCTCAGACCTGGTCTCTGGACTGGGACATGTGCATGCGAAGCGTCATCTCCAGCTGCTTGTTCTTCTCACTGGTCTGATCCAGCTGCGTCTGCAGCTCCGACAGCTCCTGGTTGGTCGTCTGCCTCGAGCACAAAAACACGTCAGTACGTCACGCGTGTGTACCGAGTCCGTAACGCTGCTCCCTGATGTGCGTGTACCAGTTTATAGGTGTTGTGCTGGTGTTTGAGGGCGTCCAGCTGCTCCTGGCTCGTCTTCATCTCGTCCGTCAGGCTGTTTAACTGCAGCAGAAGATCCTGTCGGCTGACGCTCAGAGTCTCGTAGCGTCTGATGATCGCCGTCACCAGCTCCGTCCGGTACCCTAGATAGTCTGCACAGCGGGGTTAGACTAAAGGCCCGCTCACACCAAGAACCGGCACTATATCAGCGTAACCGTAACCTAATTTTATTTGCATGCACATAAAGAAAATTATATTTTATTTAAGAACAATTGTTTCAACAGTTAATGCACTTTGAAAAGTAAAAGATGTGACGCTTGATTTGGTTTATATTTGCTTTTATTGTGCTCGCTTGCGGCCTCTTGTGGACACAGGAGACAATACAGCATTGTCCTCCTCTAACGTAGGATTGTATAAAGATATAGTATCTTTAGAATTCGAATATAACTCGAATTTTGCTAATATATAAGAAAGAAATTAGAATTTCTTCAGCCCTGGTTTATTATAATGCTGCAGTCTGTCGCTTTAAATGCTCGAGTTCTTTAAAGCAGGGTGGATTCTGATTGGCTGTCAATGTTTTTATCATTCATAAGCTGGAAATTAGTTTTGAAAGAGATTACAGTGGCATCGTTCCTGTGTCATTACCGTTATAGTAGTGTTGTGAACGGCCTATAGACTGAATAAAATGTTCTTACTGTCTGGAAGTAAATCAAGTGTCTTCATCAGAAAGTCCTCGAATATCTTAAATTTGTTCACTCGCTCTTTCAAATACAGTCGTCTGTTGAGTAGAGAAACATGATTAAAGCACAGTCAGAATATTTCAGATTTAGTGTAAACTGGTTTGAGGTGTGTGTGTGTGATCTTGCACTCGTCAGTACGGCTGTAAACGACTGGACTGTCCTCTCTGGTTACCTTGCCTGTAAGTCCTGGAGCAGTGAGCACAGTTCAGCTTTCTCCTTTTCCTTCAGCTCGATCTGCTGTCTCTCCGTCTGGAACTTCTTCAGCGCACGGCGGCGTTTCAGCTCGTTCTCCTCCACAAACTTCTCAAACTCGGCTGCCCTTTGTTTCGTCTGTGTGAGGAGACGTGATCTCAACACCGGTTTCATCCACTATACAACGTACCGTAACCCCAAACAAACCGCTGGAGGGTTTATCTGTTTATAACGATATAACGTTTGCTCTGAAAGATATATAAACCATATTGTTTCTCTGTGCAGTTGTAGTTATAGTTGAGGTGTGGACTCTGTTATTCTTTGACATCTAGAACGATCTTTATTGTTATTTTATCGTCCTTGATGTGAACAGACTGTGTCTGACAGTACACGCTGACTGTGAATGCATGTAAGAGTTTCTCAGCAGCAGGAGTCACTCCTACAGAGCAGAACCCTAGTGTCCAACACATGTAAGTGCAGGAGAACCCGGACCCTCGCTCACCTCTGTCTGTCTCTGCTGTAGCTGTGCTCTTCTCTCCCGCAGGAGCTTCATGCAGTCGTGAACCTGCTGACGTTTGTCCATCAGCTGCGTGTTCATCTCGTCCACCTCCACACGCTTCTTCAGGACCAGTGTGGACTGCAATGTGTTCACGCCCGTCTCCAGGAGCCCGCTGGAGCCCTGCAGCACACCACATCACCACCACATCACCACCACATCACCATCACAGCTCATCACCATCACATCACAGCTCATCACCATCGCATCACCATCACATCACCATCACATCACAGCTCATCACCACCACATCACCATCACAGCTCATCACCATCACATCACAGCTCATCACCATCACATCACAGCTCATCACCACCACATCACCATCACATCACCATCACAGCTCATCACCATCACATCACCATCACAGCTCATCACCATCACAGCTCATCACCATCACATCACAGCTCATCACCATCACATCACAGCTCATCACCATCACATCACAGCTCATCACCACCACATCACCATCACAGCTCATCACCATCACATCACAGCTCATCACCATCACATCACCATCACAGCTCATCACCATCACAGCTCATCACCATCACATCACAGCTCATCACCATCACATCACAGCTCATCACCATCACATCACAGCTCATCACCACCACATCACCATCACAGCTCATCACCATCACATCACAGCTCATCACCACCACATCACCATCACAGCTCATCACCATCACATCACAGCTCATCACCATCACATCACAGCTCATCACCACCACATCACCATCACAGCTCATCACCACCACATCACCATCACATCACCATCACAGCTCATCACCACCACATCACCATCACATCACAGCTCATCACCATCACATCACAGCTCATCACCATCACATCACAGCTCATCACCATCACATCACAGCTCATCACCACCACATCACCATCACAGCTCATCACCATCACATCACAGCTCATCACCACCACATCACCATCACAGCTCATCACCATCACAGCTCATCACCATCATACCACCATTACCATGAGAGTGGCTGAACTATAAGTTTATCAAGTGACGAGAATACTTTTTTGTGCGAAAAAACAACAACAAAAAAATAACGACTTTATTCGACTATTCCTTTTCTTCCTTGTAGGCCTGAGACGAGAGTTCAAGATATTTCCACGACGCATGCGCGAGAACTGAACTGAAGGAGTTGAAGGAGATCGCAGTTCTCGCGCATGCGTCGTGGAAATATCTTGTCACATGGAATATTTAAATATTTTCTTTAATGACTTTCTGGGCCGTCAAGTTTCAATCTCTTAGGAGCCTATGTGGCAGTGATCCACCTCTCAGATTTAATCAAAAATATCTTCATTTGTGTCCCGAAGACGAACGAAGGTCTTACGGGGTTGGTACAGCATGGGGGTGAGTAATTAATGACTTAATTTTCATTTTTGGGTGAACTAACCCTTTAATTCAACTTTGTAATTATTTGTGAAACTAACTATTTGAGTGAAAATGATTTTTGAAATGATGATGATGAAATCCTACACAGATTTTTTTGAAGGTGTGTGTGTGTGTGTGTGTGTGCTGTAGTCGATCTCATACAAACCTCTGTTATTACAGGAATGTGCTTTATGTGCTCATCCTTCTGCTCTCTGTCATGACAAAAACAGCAGACCATTAACGTTACCAGAGACCTCACTGCAGTAAACCGGCTTTATGACGTGATTTAAGCAGAGAAACACTATAAAGTATAAGCATCTGTACCTGTGCTCCTCTAACTGCGTTACAAACACGTTCTTCTTTCTGTTCTCCACTTTCAGCTTTAGATCTGCGTCTGTTTTCAGAGCGGGTAAAGTTAGCGACTCCATGAGTGTGTGTGTGTGTCACAGCAGAGCCCGAGAGAGAGAGAGAGAGAGAGAGAGAGAGAGAGAAACACAGAGTGACTGTACGCGTGTTCGAGGCGCATTAATGTTGAGGTTTCTGTAATCGCTGTATTCGCTGATCTCGCTTTAGATGTTGCTCGGAAACACAACAAGAGTCCGGGCTCGGGGGGACGCGCCACTGTTGTCATGGTAACTGAGCGGAAGTATCGTAGACTCAGAAGCTGCGCGTCCACAGTGTGGCGCTGTCGAGTCATCAACAACTGGGTGCCCTTCTATGCCCTTCAGTCTATTTGTTCTCCCCCTTGTCATGTGAACAGTATAACTTAGAGGATGTCTTTTTGGATGATGTACGGGAGGTGTGATTCTTGGTTTGTAATACAATAAGATCTATATTGTACATTTTGAGAATGTCATATTTTTTTTCTTTGTTAGATTTCTTTATTGTTTATTGTAATAAGAAAAAGGTCAATAAAAAAAGTCCCCCAAACTTTTTTTTATTATTAAAATTAAAGAACATTACAATCAAAGTAGCACAAAAAATAAATAAATAATAAAAAAATATCGAAAAATAATCAACAGTACAGTTAAAGTAGTAAAAAAAAACACAGGACATTTAATCACATAAACACATTAAAAGTAGAACAAATAACCACAGTTTTAACAGCTTTTTTGTTTTTGTACTGTTCAGTTCAGTTTTTAGCACAGAAAAAAGAGTTTTTTTATTACCGAATTTACATTTACGGATATGGAAGTTGCCAACTAATAAAATTAGGTTTACTAGAAAGAGTGCACTACTGTCCTTCCCACAGTCACTAAAACAACCAAAAATTACATTTTTGTAGTACAGGGAGAACTCAGGAAGAAAATTTTCAACTAAAAATGAATTAATGTCTTTCCAGAACTTATATGTGAATTCACAAGACCAAAATAAATGTGAGATAGTTTCAGGATGTAAGCCACAAAAGGAGCATTTTATATCAATGTCATTCTTAAACTTATTTAAGCAAACATTTGTGGGGTAAAACCTGTGTAGTAACTTCTTTAATTTTATTAGTTAAAAGAAGCTTCTGGGGTAGGGACCAGACTTTCCCCAGTCTAAGTTAAGGTCAAACTTATTCCAATAGAAGGATGCAGAAGAAATAGAGACTAGGTCCGCCTGAAACAGGGATCTAATTTTAGAATTTGAAGCTTTAGAGAAACAGACTTTACCTAACAGAGTCTGAGTTGGATCTGATAAAGGTGGAGAGACCCGAAGGCACAGCATCAAAAACTATTGAGAATTCTCTTGGGCTTACTGGAATCTTATATTTGGCAAGAAATTCTGAATAACTGAATAGTAGACCATTCTTATTAAAGAGTTGACTGACTAATAAAATACCGCTGTTGAACCAATTATCGTAAAAAAGCGATTTGTTCTTATAAACAATATTAGAATTGTTCTATATAAAACACCTCTGTGGAGAGAAGTTATTGTACAGCAAAGCCCATGCCAAAAGAGCCTGTTGGTGGAAATCGGAGAGTATAACTGGGATTTTTTGTATTTTATAGTTACAGAGCAGAATAATTAGGCCACCTAACTCTGAAAAGACATAATGAGGAATAAAATTCCAGATGGAAGTAGGGTTTTTGAGATATTGCTTGATCCAATTTATTTTGAATGTGTTGTTGAGAGAGCTAAAGTCTATGAAATTTAAGCCCCCTTTGTTGTAAGAATTCAGAACTACAGACTTACGAAAATAGTGAGTTTTATTTTTCCATAAAAAATGAAATAGCATCTTGTAATCATGTAATGACTGAGCAGCATAGGTTAAACGAGAAATACCTGATTAGAGCTCTGCCTTTCAAAGAAAGATCTCTTTGTAGCCATCGGTTGAAAACCTTTTGAGTTTTTTCAAAGAGGGGAGAAAAGTTTAATGTACCTCTGGCTTATATTTAGTGATATGAACACCTAGATATGTGACTGAATCTCTTACAGGGATATTGTACACGACGGAAGCAGAGCAGTTATTCACTGGTAACAGTTCACATTTGCTAAGATTGAGGGTGAGACCGGAAGCTTCGGAAAAAGAGCGAATAAGGTTAATCGCAACTGAAACCTGTGAAGCATAGCAGAAACAGGGCTGTGTCGTCCGCCAACTGACTGATTAAAATATGATTATTTGCCACACTAATGCCTTTAATACTGTTAAATACTGTTAATACTGTTTTTAATGTGTAAATGAAGAAGTTGGGCAGCGAGAAGGAAAAGGTAAACAGAAAGAGGACACCCTTGCCGTACTCCACGCTTTATATCAAACCATGGGGGTGTACCATTGCTCTTTCCATTAGTGTACAAACCGATCTGCAGAAGAACTGACCAAAACCAACCCTTTTTAAGGTTTCCAATATAAAATCATGCTCTAAAGAATCAAAGGCTTTGTAAAAGTCTATGGAAAAAATAAAACTGTCTTCATGAACTAGCTCAGAGTATAAATCTAAAACCAATCTCACATTATTTGAAATATCCTATTAGGCTATGCATGAACCCAGATTGGCTCTCATCAATAGAATCTGATGTCAGTCTCTTGGCAAGTATCAGAGCAAAAATCTTATAGTCACTATTTAATAAGGAAATGGGGCGCCAATTATCTAACAGAAGAGGATCTTTCTTAGCCCCGTTCACACCGCCAGCGATTTTGTCGCTGTGTGTCGCTCGGCTACTGTGATGTCGCTTGTGGGCGATCCACCGATCCAGTGTTGACAGGTTTGAAACCTGTCGGCTGTAGGCTATTTCTCATAAAAGTGAAGCCAAACCATGGCAACACCGTGGGTTAGTAGTACTCGGTGTTTGGATTGGCGTTATTATTGACTTGAGAGTGGATTGAGTTTATTTTAGTGTTGTGATGGAGCCTGTAAAATTCACCTAGGCCTACATGAGTTTCACAGCACTAACACTGTTTCAGCTTTGATCGCTTCATAAACGGGGGGGCGTTAACACACACCTACTTGCATTTTATGGTTGTCAGCTTTGTTGCATTACATTTACTTCACCAGGAGATGGTGCTGCAATTTCTATCTGAATGAAGCTTCATGCTTCGAAACTTCATTTGGCCATCACTGAAGCGTATCTCCATTACCACACCTCTCCTTTGCAAATGCACTTCATCTTATATGACACATTACTGCCATCTGCTGGAGTCAATCATATAACAGCTGTACTCATTACAGCCACTGGGTTTGGGCATTAGTTATGCGTGATTAATATAAGCAGCAGCACAACAGCTCATGCGCATGTCTCCTAATTATGACCAGAAATGGATCAAGTCTGCTGTTTAAAGCAAATAAAGCTAATGTAGGAGAATAATAATTATGCACAGACACACTAAACTCTGTATTCGTAGTGTGCGCATGTCAAACAATATCCCGATTTGAAGCGTGTGACAAACACATACATCGACCCAATCACTTGTTCAGCTCTCATGTAAACACTACATTCAGATTCATCGATGGGAATGAAACAGAAGCTGCAGGTAAACACAGCCAGTTTGGTCACAGCGCCACATAGCCTAATGGTCGAAAGTGATAAACCTAAATCATATTACTAGTGTACTGTATTTATGATTTTTTTCAGCCATTTTGCCTAAAATCATCTTGATGTATTTAATTTCTCTGTTGCAGTTAACATGATGCCCCGGGCATGACTGCGGGATCGTGTTCTGATTGGCCCTTAATGGCTGCCTGCTGCTAGCCTTTATCAGATTTGTAATCACTTATTTTCTTTTCTTTGTTTTATTCCCTTTCCTGTGAGAAACAAGATGTCAGTGAAGTAATATTCCGTTGATACAGTTAAATTAAATACTGATGTTTGCTGTCGTTTATTTTTCCTGAGGGATGAAGGATCTGTGATGATTTGGTCAGAGAAAATAGAACAAATTATCTTTCTTATTACCATGTTTGGTGATGATGAAGATTAAAAGTCAGAGAGAGATTTTTATTTTTGCATTTATTCATTTTATCCGAAGTAAGTAAATTACAAATGAGGAGAAAAACAACAGATTCATCCTAAAGAGGTAAAAACACGGAAACGAAAAGTGTTGAACGCGGAAAACATAATACTGTTGTTTTTTTCTAAAGAAGAAAATGTTCAAGATTTAGTTCTCATTGAAAAGATCAAACAGACACATTATCAGTTTATTATAAAACCAACTGTTGGAGAAATATCCAGCACAGAGACTGATTGGAGGAGTGTGTGAAGTCTGGGTCGATATGATCTGCTCGGGAGAGTCCATTATCAGGAGCAGGAGAAGCGCGCTCGCGAACCTCAGCTCGTGCTCATATCGCGCGTTAGCGACAGGGGTTAATCATGTGCAGATGCTCGAGCTCGTCGCTCTTTGAGAAGCGGGGTTAATGCAGATGTTCGAGGCTGTGTTTAATGGTCATCTCTCCTGAGCTTCTCTTCAGTGGTTTCACCTGGAAACCTTCATCGCTTCTGCGCGAGCCCGTGTCAGATCTGCTCGATGAACCCCGGACACGCGCTAACATGTCTACCAAGGCAGAGCAGTGTAAGTATCATCAAGCTCGCTGTTTTCTCATACATAGATGTAATGGCAGATAATACTGTTTTAACAAGGGTGTGTGTGCGTGTGCGCGCGAGATGGGAGCGGTGTTGTCAAGGCAACAGTCTGAACGAGCGCGAGGGCAAATGATGACGAACATATGGCTTTAATAACACAGATAAACATGAGAGATTCACGATTATAGATGATGAGTCGCAGAAGATGCGCTGTCTTTTGGTCAAGGTCGAGTAATCAGATGATCACTGAAGCAGAAGCTCGAGGTGTTTAGACGCAGATCACAGCGTGTGTTTGTTCTTCTGATCACACTGATTGTGATGATGATGATGATGATGAAGGTCAGCTGTGCCATCTGCTTTCTTCCTGTCCATCATAAACACTGCTGGTCATTTGAGCTTTAACTCACGGTGATCCACACGATCTGTGCTCACACACATCTGATGCACTCAAAGATAACACTTCATCATAACTGATGTCTTTTAGAGGAAGATTGGAGAAGAACAATAGTTGACTTAATTGCAACTGTAATTGCACATAAATTGTAACATATTTAGATATTTAAGTTCAGCTTGTGAATGATGGTGATTCATCAGCCAATGTGTTATTATAGGAAATAAATAGAAACATTTGCTAACTTAAACTTAGCCTAGTTTTTATAGCACACAATATCAAATAATAAAAGAGTGCTAACTTTTAGAAAATGTATAAATTACTTTTGATATAATTACTATTATATCAATATATATTTTTAAAGTTTTAATGTAAAATACTTAATCAACTATTCTATTTAAACTTAAATTTTGATAATTTAGTAATGAAAGTAATGAAAGCAGAATCACAGTAAAAGAGATTCACCTGAAATGTAAAATAACTCTACTACTTAATTATATATATGAATATTTACTTATTGAATTTTCCATATTTGAATCACTATTTTTCCTAATTTTTATGATTTCATTTAATTAACCCGTAGGTATTAATGAAAATTAAGATAACTGTACATCTAACTCATGGAAATATTAAATAATAACCCAATTAATTACAATAATTATTAAATATAAAAAAATGAACCGATAGTAACATCGTGCCACTCGGGTCCTTCTGTGCTAATGGCCCATCTTATCCCAAGATTCAAATTTTATCCCTTTTCCCTCATAATAAAAGATTTATCTGTCCACAGATCCCTCATTAACAAACAAAAAACTCTGATATTCTGCATAATATAAGGTCATACATTTTATTTTCCAGAGACACACAAAGATAAATGAACCTCAAAAAAACCTCTGTTTGAGCAGCTGACTAAATCTCACAAATGTTGATATCCAGGACAAAATTAAGAATTGCATGTTCATCAAGAGAGATGAGATAGTGTCATCTATTGTGTGGTCAGGAGCAATAATGAAGAAGGGTCATCTGACTCTTAATCTACCCTGTTATTACAGCATTTACTCTACAGAGCAAACATGAGGAATACAGGACTTTGTGTTTATGTGTGCTGAATATGGGCTGGAAAATCATGAGATAAAACGATCTTGCTGCATCTCATCATGTTAACACTGTACTTAAATATAAACGTTGTCTGTAATAATTTAATTAAATTCACAGTATTCACAGTACTGTTTCAAAGCAGCTTTACATAGTCCGCATTACTGTGACTGTCTAAGTTATGTTTTTCAGAAAAAGTATACAAATCATACAGTTAGCTAGTAATGTATTAATTTAAAAAGAATATTAATTTGAGGCAGAAACAATGAGGTCATTGAAGTAATGAACATGTTTGTTTACAAATTATATAATAATTGTTCATAGTGTAATTAGACATGGGCTGGTATTCGTCGCATAAATCGCGGTAATAAATATGCAGAATATTGTTATCGTGGCCACTTCAAAATACCGTGAAAAATAATAGATCCGAATTTAGATTTTTAGAAAGCCTCAGGTCCCGCCTCACCTCAGGTTCTGCCTTCAGCTGGCGTGAGCACTGGCTCAGGATCCAGCTCTAGCTCAGGGCGAGTCGTGCTTCACCTCGGGTTCTGCCTTTGGCTGGCGCTGCTGAGGGTCCATCTCTAGCTCAGGGCGGGTCGCGCCTCACCTCGGGTTCTGCCTTTGGCTGGCGCTGCTGAGGGTCCAGCTCTAGCTCAGGGCGGGTCGCGCCTCACCTCGGGTTCTGCCTTCGGCTGGCATGACTCAGGGTCCATCTCTAGCTCAGGGCGAGCTGTGCCTCACCTCGGGTTCTGCCTTTGGCTGGTTTTGCTCAGGGTTCAGCTCTAGCTCAGGGCAGGTCGCGCCTCACCTCGGGTTCTGCCTCCGGCTGGCATGACTCAGGGTCCATCTCTAGCTCAGGGCGAGTCGTGCTTCACCTCGGGTTCTGCCTTTGGCTGGCGCTGCTGAGGGTCCATCTCTAGCTCAGGGCAGGTCGCGCCTCACCTCGGGTTCTGCCTCCGGCTGGCATGGCTCAGGGTCCTGCTCAGGAGGGATCGCGCCTCACCTCGGGTTCTGCCTTTGGCTGGCGCTGCTGAGGGTCCATCTCTAGCTCAGGACGGGTCGCGCCTCACCTTTGGTTCTGCCTTCGGCTGGTGTGGCTCAGGGTCCTGCTCAGGAGGGATCGCGCCTCACCTCGGGTTCTGCCTTTGGCTGGCGCTGCTGAGGGTCCATCTCTAGCTCAGGACGGGTCGCGCCTCACCTTTGGTTCTGCCTTCGGCTGGTGTGGCTCAGGGTCCTGCTCAGGAGGGATCGCGCCTCACCTCGGGTTCTGCCTTTGGCTGGCGCTGCTGAGGGTCCAGCTCTAGCTCAGGGCGAGTCGTGCCTCTGGTTCTGCTTTCGACTGGTGTGAGCACTGGCTCGCTGCTAAGTCCAGTTTGATTGCGGGTGACTGGAAGCAGCTGAGGAACTTGCTCTCCTGGGCAGAAACGCTGCATGGCCTGCGATGTGTACTGCGCTGCTGTGAAGCCATCCACTGCAGGATCACGCCCGAGGGGGAACGCCGGAAGCTGTGTTGTCAGCGTCCTTGATTTCCGTCAAGTTGAGCCAAAGTTGGTGCTCGATGTCACCAGACTGGCCATGGTGTGCCCGATCGCTCTGGCTTTAGCAGCGCAGATCTCTGAAGTAGTGCTGGGTGGTATGACCAAAAATTCAAAATTCATTTAACAAAAATAAACACCGGTATTCGGTACGAACTGTTATTCGGCCCAGCACTACTCTGAACGTCGCCGGATTTGGGCCGTGCTCATCCATTATGAGCTTGGCCGGATATACTTGAAGGACTGACGTATGGTGGAGGGTGGAGTCAGCCTGGCCACTCACAGCTAACGCTCTGCCCTTAAGCTTAGACATTGTCCTAATGGGAAGCCTCTGTCTTCCAGCCGAGGGCCGTGAGTGGGTAACAGGTGTGCGGCAACAGCTTCTTCCAGTGTGGGAAGCTTGGTATAGCCCTTTTCTCTGCACGTCAGCCGTGGTGAGGGAAGCTGAAGAGGAAGAATGAGGAGGAGAGGACAGCATGTGAGAGCAGCTGGTCTCTGTCCAAGGGAAGCAGAGCCGCCCTGCATGAGTCACACTCGCGTCGCCACATTTTGTAACAAACATCACTTACGCCGTGAAAATGCTTAGTTGTCGCCTGAAAGCCGGAGGGGAAAAGCGGCGAGTCAGCTGCAACGGCGAGACACCAATAATCCGCTGAGCTAAAGGAGGGTAAATCTGACTAGAAGGCCATTTCAGTTTGACTTATATAGGCAGTCGCCCCAATTTATCAGGCTTTAGTGTTCTGAGAAAACAGAGTGTCCCCACAGCGAGAGAGAGGAAATGTCTCACTCAGTGTGAGGGAACCGTATCGAAAGGGAACGTGGAATATAGATTGAGATTGAAAATGAACTACAGTTATGACTCTTTCAGAATAGTTTAATGTTGTTCTGGAGATTGACAGGCCAAATCCCTGTTCACTCTCATGCAGCACAGTCCCATCCCAAGACGTCAGCCACCTGACGCTTTTGATCATAAGTCAACCTCCGACGTTTTAGGGTACCCTTTAACGTCAGTTAGATGACGCTATCTAATCCTAACCCTACCCCAGACCTAAACCTACCCGCGTCATCTAACTGACGTTTAAGGTAAAGCGTCTACTGGATGACGCCCTAGGATCGTCATCTAACTGACGTTAAAGGTTACCCTAAAACGTCGGATGTTGACGTATGGTCAAAAGCGTCAGTTAGATGATGTCTTGGAATGAGACTGTGTTATCTCATGTGGAAAAGAGTTACGCAGACATTTGCACAGATTTGAATGGAAATTATTGTTTTAAATAATTTATTCATCCAACTGTTGCCATAAATATGAAGGCACAGAATTCTCGAGAATACCATATAATTAAGATCTGTCTTGTAAAGACAAAGTTCCTGTTCAAGTGTCAAAATATGCATAATATGTACCTAATTCATGTACCTAATTTTCTGACAATTAAATTGGGATTTGTTTGGTCCATGTGAGACTATTTACAGCCATCAAAAAATACTGATCCCTTCAATCTTCTTCTGAACTATTGGATAATATTTAATTTTTTCATGGTTGGATAGAAAACAACATAAAATAGAAAAAAGCATCTTAGCACGAGAATGTGAAATATTTGGGAATTCACCCAAGGACCACATATGATTATTGAACAATAATAAGTTAGAAGTGCAGTAGATTTAAGACAAGAATCTGAATTATTCTAAATTGAAGAAAAACTTTACTGAAGATAGCTTGCAGTTTTATCAGCAGGAGTTCAGCTTCAACAATCACAAGAGTTCGTAGGCTGCCCCTACAGTGACAAAGATCAGCAGTCATAACCTTCACCAGGTCTAAGCTACGCCCTTGCTTCAGGTTTAATGATTCTGATTGGCTAAGAAATAGATGCACTCATGGACAGATAGGCAGTAGCACATCGGCTGCACCCAGGAGCCTGAGTTAGGGACCAGTGGCCCTCCGAGGTCACAAGACACAAGTGTGTCTAGTCGCCAACATGTTAAAGATAACAAGTCAGTCCATCTCTCTTATAATGCCACGTGTTTCTTAACCTGAAACCAAGAATACTAACACACACTCAGACACACAGCTTCTTCAAGCTTGGATTTGGTTGGGCTCTAACTATAAACAGGAGACTGTTCTTTCTCTCAATGAATATTTTTTCCAATGACCCTTTTGACATATAGTTGTCACGGTGAGCTAGAAGAACAGATATACGTTTTAAACCATGTTGAAGACCTTTCTCAAACAAAACGAGTCCATATTTCATCTCTGGAAGCGGGGCTAAATGATCAAGCACTGTTACTGTATTCCTGGCATGGGCCAGACCCTTCAGTCTTCAGTTACAGACATTAGAGAATACATGAAAGAACATTTCAGTAATCACACTGGAAACTTCTAGAACAAAGTAAAATCTCATGAGCCTAGAGAAGTCATTCAACTTCGTGTCATATTTAGAAGGAAAACGATTGATTAATACCTTGATTATAACCACTCACTAGATATACATTGAAGCAGCAGTGGCTTCCAGACTCCTCCCCTTCAGAAGTGTGTTGTTGATCTCTCTCTGATGTGGAAAACAAACTTCAAATGGCAGCAAGTTAGAAAACATGTCTCGTTTCAGCTGTAACGGTGTGAAAATACAGACTTGAAAGTCCTGCTGTTTCAGAAAGATGGACTGATTTACTGTTCAGTCAAAGCCAGTGGATTGTTGAACACTGCTGAATGTTAATTATGTGTCACTCTGCTCTTTATTTGTTTAGTTGGCTCTAAGATTCGATACTTGCAAGAGTATCACAACCGTGTGCTTCACAATATTTACCCAGTGCCATCGGGAACAGACATTGCAAACACTCTGAAATACTTTTCCCAGACGCTGCTCAGGTAAGTGCACTACACTGGAGATAGGGCAAACACACACTTCATTCGCTTTAACATGAATGATAGGCAGATCTAGAGTCAGTGTTCAATATGCAGGACATCATGTCAAAAGTTATGCAAAGGACACATTGTAAATAAACTGTTCAAGAAGAGAGATAAACAACAACCTGTTTTCCAGTTCAGTCAAGAAAATCTTGACTTGTTTTGTTTGTCATAATTTTTGTCTTTTAAATGTCAAGCCTTTTAAACTACAATATTGGCTACTACTGAATTATAGTTATACTCACAAGTTCATGTTATTTAGGCCTGTGTTGGAGCACTCCTTCATGTTTATTGTTCACGTATCAATGAAAACAATTAACTCTTTCCCTGCCCACGTTTTTTTATTTAAAGGGTAACGAAACCCCTGGTCTGAGCCTGACTCCACCCACTGGCAATATTTTGAAAATGCTGAAAAAGTGGGCAAACCCCAGCGGAGATAGAGGGGACGAAATAGACGCTAAAACTCTCTGTCCTGATCGTTTTCAATACTCACAATTCCAACTCCTGAATCGCTACAGCTGGTTTTGACGAATAAAGCTGTTTTTTATACTGCCGCTCGTACCAAGAGCGTGGTGAGCTGAAACCTGCGTAAGTCACGAAGTGCGGAACATCCAATAGGAAAATTCAACTGCAGTAGCCATCGTTCAACCAGAAGAGGGCAGAACTAAGACGTTTTTACACCATATATTGTAGAAATAAAACACTTTATACACAAATGTCAAAAAAAAATGTTACTCAAATCAATGACTGGTATTAATAAAGATCCATTCTTACAGATCATAAAAGGTGGTTTAGGGCTTAGTTACTCTTTAAGTGTCCGGCTGCCGCCAGTATTGTGGATTATATTCATGGATTATATTGGATATTCATGGATTATATTCCATGGCCTCTAGAATAATTAATTTGTTAACATGCAATAGATCAGAAGAAAGAACAGAACCTCTTCTTTTAAACAAACCAAAAAATTATTTTAGCAACTTCATGCAATCTTTTTTATCAACACCTGAATGTGAGTAAGAAAAAATAATACAAAATTTTGATCAAAAAGCTGAGATAATCACTTTTTTGTCAAAGACTACAATGTGCAATGCTTTTATCGCTTGTTGTTTCTTCTTCTTCATTTTGATTTGGAGATTCTGTCCTCTTTCAGAAAATGTGTAATAGCGCCCCCTACCGTATAACAGTGAAAACACGGAAAGCCGGAAAACTCCGTCAATGGCTGGGAAAGAGTTAATAAAGGAGCATGCATTGACACTAGATAGAAGACGTGCTCAATAATATAGAGAAAGTTTAGCATCTGAGAACATTGTGTAGTAGTATTTGTGTGTGATTCCTGTTGTGTTTGTGTGTTAAAAGATCTGTCATAAAGAGTAAATTAATGAGTGTATTGTCTGTGAGTATGCAGGGACTGATTTCCATAGTTTTTAGTGGGTTTAAAATGTCAAGAAGCTGTTCTTCATGTAGCATTCTGCAGTCGAACCACCTCTCATTCCCTGACAGACAGGGCCTTTAGCTTTGCTCAGAGAGATAGTACACCATCCTGTTTTATGTAACACACATCAAACTACGCTCTCCTCTCCCTCCAAGACCATCACAGACCAAATTTCTGCAGAGGTAGAAGTTGACAGGGGACAGCAGACACAAACACCCTCCACATCCCTCCACAAACATGACACATTGCTTTCGAAACCAGTGTATTCCTTTTCCATTACAGTTTTCCCCAGCCCTAGACTAGCTACATTTCTGTTAGAATTGAAATCCATATGCCTGTCGAACCATTATTTCTCTTCCCTGAAATGATACTGAGGCAGTATCATAATGTATTTACATACAGACATTCTTTTTGACGGTGCAATAAACATGTGTTGTGACCAGGGATCTTTTAGTCTAACCTCACATACATGTTTATTACTGGCTGAAGCATGTTTCTGAAGTGTCATCTCTGTATCGTCCTCAAAACTAATTATTTCGAGATTGCTCTCATCTCTGACAGCCCCTCCATTGCTCAGTATTTCCCTACGGCTGACCGGCCCGCGCCCCTCGTCCTCCGGGGATTGGCCGCTCGGAGGGCGCGTCGCGTGCGCGTCAAAGGCGAAGTACGGGGCTGCCACTGAAAACATGCCATTTTTTATAGTTTTGCTACTTGTCACCAGATACGCATGAGATGCAGTGATCGGTGCGCGTTTGCCAAGCGCCCGTTTGGTGGCTGCTTGAGTTTCAATCTGAACCAAAACCAAATTTCAATTGCAAAGATGATTCTGGCACATCCAAAAGTCTGTGGAGACACTGCATCCTATGTGGGAAATATCTGGCTTTGGTTCTTTTCTACTTACGCTGTCTCTGTAGAGCCATTTCAATGTAATGTGCTGTTTCTTTGTGTCTTTGTTGTCTCTTTTTTTCCCCTGTTCCCCTCCCTCCCCCACCCTCCCTCGGAGCAGCATCCTGTCCCGTACAGGCAGAAAGGAGAGCCAGGAAGCTTCCAATTTGGCCGTGCCCATGACCATGTGTCTTTTTCCTGTGCCATTCCCACTCACCCCATCTCTAAGACCACAAGTCAGTTCCATCAACCCTACAGTTACTCGATCCCTCCTTTACAGCGTTCTGCGGGACGCCCCGGCCGACCGGGCTGGCGCCCCCCAGCAGAGTCGGGAGGTTCAGCTCTCAGATTACCCCTCCCTGGACTATCAGGGGCTCTATGCCACCCTCGTCACCTTGCTTGACCTGGTACCCCTGCTACAGCACGGTCAGCATGGTGAGTCCACGTTGCTTCCCTTCCTCAGGTGCTCCTAGCCACGTCTCTCAGAGCGAGATCCAGTTGTTCCTCATGTACTCCTGGCCTCTTCTCTTAGAGCGAGATCCAGTTTAATCTTTGGGTTCTCCTAGCCTCATCTCTCAGAGCAAGATCCAGTTTAATTCTCAGTTGCTCCTGGCCTCGTCTTTGAGAGCGAGATCCAGTTTAATCCTCAGGTTCTCTTGGCCTTGTCTCTGAAAGCGAGATCCAGTTAATCCTCAGGTGCTCCTGGCCTCGTCTCTGAGAGAAAGATCCAGTTAATCTTTAGGTTCTCCTGGCCTCGTCTCTGAGAGCGAGATCCAGTTAATACTCAGGTTCTCTTGGTCTCGTCTCTGAGAGCGAGATCCAGTTAATCCTCAGGTTCTCTTGGTCTCGTCTCTGAGAGCGAGATCCAGTTTAATCCTCAGGTTCTCTTGGTCTCGTCTCTGAGAGCGAGATCCAGTTAATCCTCAGGTTCTCTTGGTCTCGTCTCTGAGAGCGAGATCCAGTTTAATCCTCAGGTTCTCTTGGTCTCGTCTCTGAGAGCGAGATCCAGTTAATCCTCAGGTTCTCTTGGTCTCGTCTCTGAGAGCGAGATCCAGTTAATCCTCAGGTTCTCTTGGTCTCGTCTCTGAGAGCGAGATCCAGTTTAATCCTCAGGTTCTCTTGGTCTCGTCTCTGAGAGCGAGATCCAGTTAATCCTCAGGTTCTCTTGGTCTCGTCTCTGAGAGCGAGATCCAGTTTAATCCTCAGGTTCTCTTGGTCTCGTCTCTGAGAGCGAGATCCAGTTAATCCTCAGGTTCTCTTGGTCTCGTCTCTGAGAGCGAGATCCAGTTAATCCTCAGGTTCTCTTGGTCTCGTCTCTGAGAGCGAGATCCAGTTAATCCTCAGGTTCTCTTGGCCTCGTCTTTGAGAGCGAGATCCAGTTAATCCTCAGGTGCTCCTGGCCTTGTCTCTCAGAGCAAGATCCAGTTTAATCCTCAGGTGCTCCTGGCCTTGTCTCAGAGAGTCAGATCCAGTTTAATCCTCAGGTTCTTTTGGCCTTGTCTCTTAGAGCGAGATCCAGTTAATCCTCAGGTTTTTTTGGCCTCGTCTCTCAGAGCAAGATCCAGTTTAATCCTCAGGTTCTCCTGGCCTTGTCTCAGAGAGTCAGATCCAGTTTAATCCTCAGGTGCTCCTGGCCTTGTCTCTGAGAGCAAGACCCAGTTTAACATGCGTTAATAAGATTACGTTAATAAGTTAACTAGATGGGCGGTGCTTTCGAGTCAAACAAATACGCTTAACGCTCTAAGAACCGGTACCTGCTAACTCTTTCCTCGCTATTTACTGAATTTCTCGTCAATCCATGTCTTACTGCTGTTTGGTAGGGGTCGCTGTTATGCATCTTTTGAAAGAGTGTAAGGCCAAGAAGAAGAAGAAACCAGAGATAAAGGCCCTGTCCCAAATTCCACAATTCATCTGCATGTTCCATTGCGGTCGATATGCGCCCTCGATTTGCACTTTTGCCTAGCATGCACTGATGTGATCTCCGCAGCAGACTTCTTCCCGACAGTCAAAGCGGCATTATGTCCGGAAGTGCAGACTCATAGGACGACTGTGAGTGTTTTGGGTGGCATTTGGGACAGGGCCATAAAAGAGCTGTGTCTTGCTCAGGGACACTTTGGTGTCTCACAGTGGATTCGAACCTGGGTCTCTCACACCAAAGGCATGTGTCTTATCCACTGTGCCATCACCACCGCCCTATTTTTAATCTAGTGGTTAAATGAGACCGCCTTGATGATGTACAGTGTATCCTGAAAGTATTCACAGTGCTTCACTTTTTCCACATTTTATGTTACAACCTTATTCCAAAATGAAGTTTGAAAATCGTTGCTAATTTATAAAAAAAAAATAACAAATCACTGGTGCTTCACATTGCCACCTAGCCGTCTGGAGTGCATACTACATTGAATTTCACACACTTTTGCATCTTCATATGCACGCAGATTTCCCACCCATAACGCTCGTCTAAACGCAGAATGAAAAGTAATAACGCAATGCCACTTTTGCGTTTTCTCTTCAGATCATTCCCGTGTAAACATAGCCTATATAAGGTCCCACAGTTAACAGTGTATGTCAAAGCACAAACCAAGCCATGAAGTCCAAGGAATTGTCTGTAGGCCTCAGAGACAGGATTGTATTGAGGAACAGATCTGGGGAAGGGTACAGAAACATGAAGATCCCAATGAGCACAGTGGCTGCCATCATCCGTAAACGGAAGAAGTGTGGAACCACCAGGACTCTTCCTAGAGCTAAGCAATCGGGGAGAGAAGGGCCTCAGTCAGGGAGGAGACAGAGAACCCGATGGTCACTCTGGCAGAGCTCCAGAAGAACAAACATCTTGCAGCACTCAACCAATCAGGCCTGAGAACATTCTAGAAGAACAACCATCTTTGCAGCTCTCTACCGATCAGGTCTGAGAACCTTCTAGAAGAACAACCATCTCTTCAGCTCTCTACCGATCAGGCCTGAGAACCTTCCAGAAGAACGACCATCTCTGCAGTTCTCCACCAATCAGGCCTGAGAACCTTCCAGAAGAACAAACATCTCTGCAGCTTTCCACCAATCAGGCCTGAGTACCTTTCAGAAGAACAACCATCTCTGCAGCTTTCCACCAATCAGGCCTGAGAACCTTCCAAAAGAACAACCATCTCTGCAGCTCTCCACCAATCAGGCCTGAGTACCTTCCAGAAGAACGACCATCTCTGCAGTTCTCCACCAATCAGGCCTGAGAACCTTCCAGAAGAACAAACATCTCTGCAGCTTTCCACCAATCAGGCCTGAGTACCTTTCAGAAGAACAACCATCTCTGCAGCTTTCCACCAATCAGGCCTGAGAACCTTCCAAAAGAACAACCATCTCTGCAGCTCTCCACCAATCATGCCTGAGAACCTTCCAGAAGAACAAACATCTCTGCAGCTTTCCACCAATCAGGCCTGAGTACCTTTCAGAAGAACAACCATCTCTGCAGCTTTCCACCAATCAGGCCTGAGAACCTTCCAGAAGAACAAACATCTCTGCAGCTTTCCACCAATCAGGCCTGAGTACCTTTCAGAAGAACAACCATCTCTGCAGCTTTCCACCAATCAGGCCTGAGAACCTTCCAGGAGAACAAACATCTCTGCAGCTTTCCACCAATCAGGCCTGAGTACCTTCCAGAAGAACAAACATCTCTGCATCACTCCACCAATCAGGCCCGAGAACCTTCCAAAAGAACAACCATCTCTGCAGCTCTCCACCAATCAGGCCTGAGAACCTTCCAGAAGAACAACCATCTCTGCATCACTCCACCAATCAGGCCTGAGAACCTTCCAGAAGAACAACCATCTCTGCATCACTCCACCAATCAGGCCTGAGAACCTTCCAGAAGAACACCCATCTCTGCAGCTCTCCACCAATCAGGCCTGAGAACCTTCCAGAAGAACGACCATCTCTGCAGCTCTCCACCAATCAGGCCTGAGAACCTTCCAGAAGAACAACCATCTCTGCATCACTCCACCAATCAGGCCTGAGAACCTTCCAGAAGAACACCCATCTCTGCAGCTCTCCACCAATCAGGCCTGAGAACCTTCCAGAAGAACGACCATCTCTGCAGCTCTCCACCAATCAGGCCTGAGAACCTTCCAGAAGAACAACCATCTCTGCATCACTCCACCAATCAGGCCTGAGTACCTTCCAGAAGAACACCCATCTCTGCAGCTCTCCACAAATCAGGCCTGAGAACCTTCCAGAAGAACGACCATCTCTGCAGCTCTCCACCAATCAGGCCTGAGAACCTTCCAGAAGAACGACCATCTCTGCAGCTCTCCACCAATCAGGCCTGAGAACCTTCCAGAAGAATGACCATCTCTGCAGCTCTCCACCAATCAGGCCTGAGAACCTTCCAGAAGAACGACCATCTCTGCAGCTCTCCACCAATCAGGCCTGAGAACCTTCCAGAAGAACGACCATCTCTGCAGTTCTCCACCAATCAGGCCTGAGAACCTTCCAGAAGAACGACCATCTCTGCAGCTCTCCACCAATCAGGCCTGAGAACCTTCCAGAAGAACGACCATCTCTGCAGCTCTCCACCAATCAGGCCTGAGAACCTTCCAGAAGAACGACCATCTCTGCAGCTCTCCACCAATCAGGCCTGAGTACCTTCCAGAAGAACAACCATCTCTGCATCACTCCACCAATCAGGCCTGAGAACCTTCCAGAAGAACAACCATCTCTGCATCACTCCACCAATCAGGCCTGAGAACCTTCCAGAAGAACACCCATCTCTGCAGCTCTCCACCAATCAGGCCTGAGAACCTTCCAGAAGAACGACCATCTCTGCAGCTCTCCACCAATCAGGCCTGAGAACCTTCCAGAAGAACAACCATCTCTGCATCACTCCACCAATCAGGCCTGAGAACCTTCCAGAAGAACACCCATCTCTGCAGCTCTCCACCAATCAGGCCTGAGAACCTTCCAGAAGAACGACCATCTCTGCAGCTCTCCACCAATCAGGCCTGAGAACCTTCCAGAAGAACAACCATCTCTGCATCACTCCACCAATCAGGCCTGAGTACCTTCCAGAAGAACACCCATCTCTGCAGCTCTCCACAAATCAGGCCTGAGAACCTTCCAGAAGAACGACCATCTCTGCAGCTCTCCACCAATCAGGCCTGAGAACCTTCCAGAAGAACGACCATCTCTGCAGCTCTCCACCAATCAGGCCTGAGAACCTTCCAGAAGAACGACCATCTCTGCAGCTCTCCACCAATCAGGCCTGAGAACCTTCCAGAAGAATGACCATCTCTGCAGCTCTCCACCAATCAGGCCTGAGAACCTTCCAGAAGAACGACCATCTCTGCAGCTCTCCACCAATCAGGCCTGAGAACCTTCCAGAAGAACGACCATCTCTGCAGTTCTCCACCAATCAGGCCTGAGAACCTTTTAGAAGAACGACCATCTCTGCAGCTCTCCACCAATCAGGCCTGAGAACCTTCCAGAAGAACGACCATCTCTGCAGCTCTCAACCAATCAGGCCTGAGAACCTTCCAGAAGAACGACCATCTCTGCAGCTCTCCACCAATCAGGCCTGAGAACCTTCCAGAAGAACGACCATCTCTGCAGCTCTCCACCAATCAGGCCTGTATGGTAGAGTGGCCAGACGGAAGCCACTCCTCAGTAAAATGCACATGACAGCTCGCCCGGAGTTTATTAAAGGCACCTGAAGGACTCAGACTATGAGAAACAACAACTGAACTCTTTGATCTGAATGGCAAGTGTCATGTCAGGAGAAAACTCAGCCCCGCTCATCACCTGGTCAATACCATCCCTACAGTAAAGCATGTTGGAGGCAGCATCAGCTGTGGAGATGTTTTTCAGCAGCAGGAACTGGGAGCCTCATCAGGATCGAGGGAAAGATGAATGTCCTTGATGAAAACATCCTCTGGACCTCAGACTGGGGCAACGACCCTCAGCACACAGCCAAGATAACACAGGAGACTCCGGGACAGCTCTGTGAATGTCCTTGAGTTGCCCAACTAGAGCCCAGACTCGAACCCGATTGAACATCTCTGGAGAGATCTGAAAATTGCTGTGCACCGACGCTCCACATCCAACCTGATGGAGCTTGAGAGTTTCTGCAAAGAAGAAAGAGAAACTGCCCAAAAATAGATGTGCCAAGCTTGTAGCATCACACTCAAAAAGACTTGAGGCTGTAATTGGTGCCAAAGGTGCTTCAACAAAGTATTGAACAAAGGCTGTGAATACTTACGTACTTGTGATTTATTTTTTTTTTATATATATATATAAATTTGCAAAGATTTCAAACAAACTTCTTTCACATTGTCATTATGGGGTATTGTTTGTAGAATTTTAAAGGTTTTGACAAAAACACAATTTTCTCAGCTTATTGTTGTTTGTTATTCATTCAACAAAATATTGTAGGGGCCATCAAAGTTTTGTGAAAATTCTAAAAAAATGTTGGCGCTTTAAAAAATGTTTTTAAATGATGACGGGGAAACCCTTTTCATCCAAAAATCATTATTCTGTCATTGACTCACAGTCATGGTTTGTCATGTTTGATTACCAACATCCTTCAAAATATCTTCTTTAATGTTCCTTAGAAGAAAGAAAGTCCTGCAGGTTTGGAACTACGTTGAGAGTGAGTAAATAATGGCAGAATGAAGATTTTTCGGTGAACTATCCCTTTAAGTTCCTCGCTCGGTTTGTTTCTCCGGAAATTAAATAATTTAAAAAAGAAGACATCACTCAGGGATTTTTCCCTAAAGCATCGTTAGCCAACTATGGTCGCAAGTTCCGTTGTTATCAGCAGTTCAACGAGTCGATGTTTCCTGAAACCATCGTTCCAACAAACATTTGCAAACAGCATCGCAGAGGAGTGTGTGTGAGCGACGGTATCGCAGAGGAGTGTGTGTGAGCGACGGCATTGCGGAGGAGTGTGTGTGAGCGACGGTATCGCAGAGGAGTGTGTGTGAGCGACGGTATCGCAGAGGAGTGTGTGTGAGCGACGGCATCGCGGAGGAGTGCGTGTGAGCGACGGTATCGCAGAGGAGTGTGTGTGAGCGACGGTATCGCAGAGGAGTGTGTGTGAGCGACGGTATCGCAGAGGAGTGTGTGTGAGCGACGGCATCGCGGAGGAGTGTGTGTGAGCGACGGCATCGCGGAGGAGTGTGTGTGAGCGACGGTATCGCAGAGGAGTGTGTGTGAGCGACGGCATCGCGGAGGAGTGTGTGTGAGCGACGGTATCGCAGAGGAGAGTGTGTGAGCGACGGCATCGCGGAGGAGTGTGTGTGAGCGACGGTATCGCAGAGGAGTGTGTGTGAGCGACGGCATCGCGGAGGAGTGTGTGTGAGCGACGGCATCGCGGAGGAGTGTGTGTGAGCGACGGTATCGCAGAGGAGTGTGTGTGAGCGACGGCATCGCGGAGGAGTGTGTGTGAGCGACGGTATCGCAGAGGAGTGTGTGTGAGCGACGGCATCGCGGAGGAGTGTGTGTGAGCGACGGTATCGCAGAGGAGTGTGTGTGAGCGACGGTATCGCAGAGGAGTCTGTGTGAGCGACGGCATCGCGGAGGAGTGTGTGTGAGCGACGGTATCGCAGAGGAGTGTGTGTGAGCGACGGTATCGCGGAGGAGAGTGTGACGGCATCGCGGAGGGAGCGACGGCATCGCGGAGGAGTGTGTGTGAGCGACGGCATCGCGGAGGAGTGTGTGTGAGCGACGGCATCGCGGAGGAGTGTGTGTGAGCGACGGTATCGCAGAGGAGTGTGTGTGAGCGACGGCATCGCGGAGGAGTGTGTGTGAGCGACGGCATCGCAGAGGAGTGTGTGTGAGCGACGGTATCGCAGAGGAGTGTGTGTGAGCGACGGTATCGCAGAGGAGTCTGTGTGAGCGACGGCATCGCGGAGGAGTGTGTGTGAGCGACGGCATCGCGGAGGAGTGTGTGTGAGCGACGGCATCGCGGAGGAGTGTGTGTGAGCGACGGCATCGCGGAGGAGTGTGTGTGAGCGACGGTATCGCAGAGGAGTGTGTGTGAGCGACGGCATCGCGGAGGAGTGCGTGTGAGCGACGGTATCGCAGAGGAGAGTGTGACGGCATCGCGGAGGAGTGTGTGTGAGCGACGGCATCGCGGAGGAGTGTGTGTGAGCGACGGTATCGCAGAGGAGTGTGTGTGAGCGACGGCATCGCGGAGGAGTGTGTGTGAGCGACGGTATCGCAGAGGAGTGTGTGTGAGCGACGGCATCGCGGAGGAGTGTGTGTGAGCGACGGTATCGCAGAGGAGTGTGTGTGAGCGACGGTATCGCAGAGGAGTCTGTGTGAGCGACGGCATCGCGGAGGAGTGTGTGTGAGCGACGGTATCGCAGAGGAGTGTGTGTGAGCGACGGCATCGCGGAGGAGTGTGTGTGAGCGACGGTATCGCAGAGGAGTGTGTGTGAGCGACGGTATCGCAGAGGAGTCTGTGTGAGCGACGGCATCGCGGAGGAGTGTGTGTGAGCGACGGCATCGCGGAGGAGTGTGTGTGAGCGACGGTATCGCGGAGGAGTGTGTGTGAGCGACGGTATCGCGGAGGAGAGTGTGACGGCATCGCGGAGGGAGCGACGGCATCGCGGAGGAGTGTGTGTGAGCGACGGCATCGCGGAGGAGTGTGTGTGAGCGACGGCATCGCGGAGGAGTGTGTGTGAGCGACGGTATCGCAGAGGAGTGTGTGTGAGCGACGGCATCGCGGAGGAGTGTGTGTGAGCGACGGTATCGCAGAGGAGTGTGTGTGAGCGACGGCATCGCGGAGGAGTGTGTGTGAGCGACGGTATCGCAGAGGAGTCTGTGTGAGCGACGGCATCGCGGAGGAGTGTGTGTGAGCGACGGCATCGCGGAGGAGTGTGTGTGAGCGACGGTATCGCAGAGGAGTGTGTGTGAGCGACGGTATCGCAGAGGAGTCTGTGTGAGCGACGGCATCGCGGAGGAGTGTGTGTGAGCGACGGCATCGCGGAGGAGTGTGTGTGAGCGACGGTATCGCAGAGGAGTGTGTGTGAGCGACGGCATCGCGGAGGAGTGTGTGTGACCGACGGCATCGCGGAGGAGTGTGTGTGAGCGACGGCATCGCGGAGGAGTGTGTGTGAGTGACGGTATCGCGGAGGAGTGTGTGTGAGCGACGGTATCGCGGAGGAGAGTGTGACGGCATCGCGGAGGGAGCGACGGCATCGCGGAGGAGTGTGTGTGAGCGACGGCATCGCGGAGGAGTGTGTGTGAGCGACGGCATCGCGGAGGAGTGTGTGTGAGCGACGGTATCGCAGAGGAGTGTGTGTGAGCGACGGCATCGCGGAGGAGTGCGTGTGAGCGACGGTATCGCAGAGGAGAGTGTGACGGCATCGCGGAGGAGTGTGTGTGAGCGACGGCATCGCGGAGGAGTGTGTGTGAGCGACAGATCTCGAGCTGTGGTTAGAACCAGAGTTTGTGCATTCAGTGCAATCTGGATCTTTTTTTTAGAATACTTACAAAAGTAATTTACATCTTTGAGTTTGTCAAAGGTTTTATAGCGTAGTTTTTGAAGAGTGTGCGTGTGTGAACGAGCTCTAGTGCGTAAGAACGAGCCAATGATTGAATCTGGAAATACAGCGAAATAACTGAGGAGAATAAGAAATAGTGCTCAGATGTCTGTAATTTATAGCAAAGCATCTCGCATTAATTCCATCTCAGACAGATTCATTAACAGCAGTTATTACTCCAACACATGCGTGACATCATCAACCAACATGCTTGAACGACCCATTTGTGATAACATGGTTTCAGGAAACAGTCGCTAGTTGATTAACTGTATCGTACTACGGTAGTTAAGCGAATTACAGCTGTACGGGACACACACACCCCTGGCTGATGAATCAGTCATGGTTTGACCACTGTGAGATTATCAGCAGAAATCCGTCGTTCTGTCTACTGACATTGCCAATAAAAACTTCATCTCTAGTTACTGGAGTCATATCTAAACTCAAAGTCTGCCATCGAATGCTTTAATTTTACAATTACAGTTCAGTGTTCTGTCAGTCAGAGCGCTCAGACTGGAGAACGACTCGTACAGTAGGACAGCTGAAGATGTGTTTGCACCGCTAGTGTTTCATTATATAGACTTTAGATGCATTTAGAAGCCGTAATGTCTCGGTCTGTCCGGAGACGAGCGCTTGTGAAGCTGCACGAGTCTCGGTTTGGGCTGTGGAGAACGGGCTGCTCATTCGCTCATCTGCTTGTGTTTCAGATCTGGGGCAGGCCATATTTTACACCACAACATGCCTTCTGCCTTTCCTTAGTGATGATATTCTCAGCACGTTACCCTACACCATGATCTCCACTTTAGCCACCTTCCCTCCGTTCCTGCACAAAGACATCATAGAGTACCTGAGCACATCCTTCCTGCCCATGGCCATCCGTGAGTATACGCGCCAGAGAGGCTTCTGCAACATCATGGGACGCTCGTGCACTGTGACGTGAGGACATGTGTTCTGTGTTGCAGTGGGTTCGACCCGAAGAGAGGCCGGCGTCCCAGCGTATGTCAATCTGTCCGCCTCGTCCATGCTGATGATCGCCATGCAGTACACCTCGAACCCAGGTACATCCGCACCCATCAGCCTCAGGGCACGTCTCTATCCCAGTGCAGCGTTTCTGGACACTAAATGTTGTGACTGTTCCTTGTCTTCAGTCTACCACTGTCAGCTTCTGGAGTGTCTCATGAAATACAAGCAGGAAGTGTGGAAGGTATGGATCGGTTCTTCATGTCTTTTTGGAGATTTCTCCAAAAGCACTTCCCACTGACTCCGAGATGTGTTTTTAAAGGATCTTCTGTACGTCATATCGTACGGCCCGTCCCAAGTCAAACCCCCGGCGGTTCAGATGCTCTTCCACTACTGGCCCAACCTCAAGCCTCCGGGTGCCATCAGTGAGTACAGAGGTCTGCAGTACACAGGTGAGACCTCTCCGCATGAGGGTTTACACGCTCAAACACACACACAAAGCCTTACGCAGGAACGTCTGTGTTGAGAATAGACATGCACCGATATGACATTTCTCAGCCGTTATTCTGAATATCTGCCGAGACCCAAATAATGCTGCAAACTCTACCGGGAACCCTCTCTTATGGTGCACTGTAATAGCAGTAGCAATTAACAACAGAGGTATTATATGTAATATTATAAATAATAGATGTAATAATTACACCCAAATAAAAGCTTGAATGTTTGTAACTCAGTTGCACATATAAGGTAGTTTTCATAAGCACTTGTCTTTATGGCATTTTTCTTCAAACATTCATATATAATTAACAGTAAATAAGCTCTTTAGTGTTTTTTATAGCTAACCAACGGGTGACTTTCCTGAGGAAAAGGCCACGATAACTGATAATTGTTCGCAAGCTGTTTCATTGTCATCTTTCCACAGTTGGAACACTGATTGAGATAATACATGAGACATGATACAGATTTCGGTTAGTTGTACTATACATTTCAACTGGTATTCATGTATGTTTTTCTAGACATTCTCTAGACATTTTCTAGACATCTAATTTGTATTAACACGTGCCCTCTGCGCTACAGCGATCTCACCTCACATTTCAGAGTGTCAAAATGTCATTTATTGTTTGAATTTCCTGATAAAATGGACAGAATTTGAGAGATGACTCTTTTGTAGTAACAGAGCACAAAGCTCTTGCGATTACTGGATCAGAGGCGCGCTACATATATTGTTTAGTATAAAGAATTACTGCAGATCTCACTTGACCTACGGCTGGTTCATAGGGTCAAATAAAGCATGCTTTTATGTAGCCGTTTGTCACATTAACTTAATTCAACTTAATTAACACCCTTATTAAAGACGACAGATTTTCTTAGCGATAGCCAATAGTGAAAATAATAGCTTTTATTGGCCGATACCGATTATACATCGGTGCATCTCTAATGCACAATTATTCTGGGGTTTTAATTAATAATTATTATTTAATTAAAATGATTTTATTGTCATCAGTGTTTCATTGAGGAAATGTGAATAACAAATATTGATTAGGTCTTGATTAAGTTTTACCATTCGGCCAATAGATTAGGAACGTACATCTCTGAAACTGCAGATCCAGCTCACTCGTCTCTTCTCTGAGACATGGAGACAGTTCTCGGGTCAGTGCACTGTTGACCCGAGAACCGTTCGAGAGAGTTCGGTTTAGGAATCAGAATGGTTTGTTCCAAAGAAGAGTCGCTAGCTCAGCATTATCATGACTAGCATTACTCGTTAGATTGTGGGATGTGTTCGAGAGTCACGGTGTTGAATAGAGACGCTCTCATCTGATTCAATCTGACGTGGAGAACTGGTTCAAAGATTCACATTCTGAAGGATGTCTTGTTCACCAACTGGACGTCCCAGTGACTGACCTCCTCCTCCTGATATCTACACGTGTTTTTTTGTGCGTCCTGCCACAGCCTGGAACCCCATCCACTGCCAGCACATGGAGTGCCAGAACTCGATTAACAAGCCGGCTGTGAAGGTACTGTAGCTCTTCACCTCTGTTTGTGTTACTGTAATAGTCTAATATATTGAGGGTTTTGTGGGATTGTGGGTTTTTTAGGGAAGGATTGTGTGAATGAGTGGCTAAGACTGATTGAGACTTAGCCTGGGAAAACACAAGGGCTTAAAATGAATAAAGACACATGAGCTAGAATCAAGAACCTCAGAATAAAAGCATGCACATCCCCAGAATCAGGACACAAATACACGCAGGAAACGATTGATAGATTTTCCCAGTAAGCCTTTGCTCAGTGCAGTCGAGAGCCGGAGGAGACGAGCTGGAACTCGATTACCGAGAGCTGTGAACATCATGAACGTGAACATCATCCTTCACAGAGACACTCTCCACAAGATATTACAAATCAGCAGTCACACGCTGTAACAGAGCTAGAAGAATTATTATGATCATCACAAACCTGCAGTGATGATAATTACTGTACTGCTGTGTTACTACGTATGGTCACTTCCCTCAGCAATGCTTCATTTACACCGCAGTGAAACTGCCCCCCAAAACAGAAGATGCACTAATGGCGCTTTTCCACGACACAGTACCAGCTCGACTCGACTCGGCTTTGTTTGGTTTTCCACTGTGTGAAAGTTATACCGGTTCCTGCTTTCGGTACTTTTTGTGTATCACCTCCGGCGAGGTTCTGACCGAGCTAAGGCGAGCCGAGGCGATAGGTGTCTGGCTGTGGTGTGTCTGTGGTCTGTGTGTTTGGCTCTGGTGTGTGTGTTTGGCTCTGGTTTGTCTGTGGTCTGTGTGTTTGGCTCTGGTGTGTGTGACAGTGTGTTCGTGTCTTCTAGATGTGCATCGACCCGACGCTCTCGGTGGCTCTGGGAGACAAGCCCCCGCCGTTATACATCTGCGAGGAGTGCAGCCAGAGGATCGCTGGGTGAGCCGGCTCATCTTGAGGGGTCACGGGGGGCAAGATCCTTTAGAAAAGGGTTATTTGATAGCACAGTTACAGAGAGAGAGGACTGGGGATCTCAATCACTGTTAATTCCGTAGGTTAGGATGGTTAACTTCAAGTATAATACACAATAGCAGCAGTTGACCAGACAGTCAACTTTACGAAGGACCCGTCTGACGGTACATTCACTGCAGACGCTGTGACGGCACTGGTGCAAACTGGAGAACAAGACGATTTTGCAGCTTGGATTCAATCCTTGCAACAGGGAAGGAAGCCCTTTTGAGCCCTTATGTTAAACTCAACAAAACTCAGGCAATATTTGATTCTGTATGTAATTTTTATCAGCCTTGGAAAGAGAAGCAGTTTTCCAGCTCTTATTAGATGGTCAGCGTCAGAACTTCAGAGAAGGAAGTAAATGTGAGAATGTGTGTGTTAAGGTTCCTGAAGTTCTGTTGTTCTTTCACAGCGATCACGCCGAGTGGCTCGTGGACGTGCTTCTGCCGCAAGGTCAGTATCAGAGCGTCTTGGTTACGTATGTAACCCTCGTTCCCTGAAGGAGGGAAGGGAGACGTAGTCATACTTTTAAAAGTACATTTACTTTTTAAACAGCCAATGCACATTGGGGTGTGAGATCTGTATCGACTACGTCTCCGTTCGCTCCTTCAAGGATCAAGGGTTACACACGTACCCGAGATGTTCCCTTTCAGTCACTCACGTTCAACTTCAAATCAGCAAGAGGAACCGTCTCTATCGCATTCTTCGCCAGTAGGACTGTGATCTCTATGCACATGATAGGGGCATGTTCGCTCAACACCGAAGTGTAACGAACACCGAGTCTGATGGTACGAAGGCACCAGCTGGACTGGTTGGGAAGCACTCTCCAGGCTTCCACAAACCGGGTCAGGGGGACCAGAGGCTCCACAGATGTACCCGTGGTGGGGCAGCGCCTGAGACGGGCTGGGCGGTGTGCCTGCGGCTGGCTCCACACTGAGGCGTGGGTGGAGGACCTGTGGAGGCCCAGCAGAAGCGGCGGCAGGAGGACACCCTCTGCGACAAGCAGGTGGAGGAACTCCTACCAGCGGCGGGGTGGAGGCAGCAGTGGGCCGCCGGGTCGGGATCTGCCGGATGGCCTCCGTCTGCGCTTCGGCGCAGTTCTCCACTGTGTCTTCGAAGATCCCAACCTGGGAAATTGGGGAGTCTAGGAACCAAACCTTGTCCACATTTGCCATATCAACCAGGCTGAGCCAACAATGGTACGCCTGGACCACCAGACTGATCGCTCAAGCCACAACGCTTGTGCCCCAGATGACCCAGTCTGTTGCAGTGGGGAGCTCACTCAAGAGCGCACGGTCTAGGCTACCCTTGTGCATGTCCATGAGTGCCTTGGCCCGATAGACCTGTAGCAACCCCACGGCATCCAAAAAGGGAAGCAGTTTGCAAGCTCAGCCCGTAAGAATGGCCGAGAACTCACAGGCCTGAGAGGAGATGAGGATCCCCCATCCAAGAGGCGGGCACCGCCGGACACAGGTGTGCCACGACTAGGGTTGGGTATTGGTTGGGTTTTATCCCATAATACTACCTACTCTGTATTTTTTAAACAGTTTTGGTGCTTAAACGGTTCTTGAAACGGTACTTAAGAAAATGAAACTGCACACAATTTGTCAATTTTAAATCTTTAAACAATATAAATATAGGTAACAAATGGTAATAATAAATAAACCAATATAAAATAAAAATTCACATTTACATAATATCAAATGAAACTATTGTATCAAACAATGTAATAACTGGAGATATAGAGATTACTACCAAGGTAATCTAATATCGACATGGCTACAGGTTCCCATTTTTTGTCTGCTTGAACCAGTCATGTAAGTTATCAGGTCATTGTACTAGTTTTGCAGCGCTTAGCTTGGCGAGTTTGGTATTTCGTTCCCACTGCGTCTTAGCTAGTAAGCTTTGAGTAAACCTATGAAAAAGAACGTCTCTGGTTACTGGTGTAACTCATGTTCTCTGAATTGGGAACGAGACGCTGCCTTCGCTGCCAAACTCCTCGCGCTGCCGACAAGCTTCCTTTTTCAGCAGAGAAATCTGAGGAGCAGATGATGCGCGCGCTAATATAATATGATGACGTGATCGTTAAGATGGCGTCCGCGGATTGGAGCGAATCGTTATTCTATATGGGCTTCAGACAATCGTTCTGACATGTAATTTTACACGTGAAATGCAGCCAAACCTAGGAGCGTTTTGTTTTCGGCATCTCCATTAATCCCCTCGCTATCAGCAGACGTTCCAGGAGTCTCCCGCATATTGATAACGGCTCCCTGATGCCCGCAAATAAGTTGAAATCTCCTGGAATCTAGAGCGAGCAATAGTGAGAATAGTGACTCTTCACTGCTCCTCCGCCAAGAGTAGTGAGGAGGGGCTCTATATGGAGCTTAGAAAAAAGAAAGGCACTGGTCCGGCGGGCTGAGAACCAGCGCACCCCGCCCCGAGAAAACAATCATCCAACCGAAACTGAGCGGGACACGGTGGAGGATTCCACTCGAGCCGACCGCCTCGGCGGCCCGTTTCAGCATAGCTGACATTTCTGGATCTGGCTCAGGAAACGTTACACTCCCAGAGAAAGATAACGCATCTCCATGGGCCAGCTCACCCTCCGATGCTGCTATCGCCATCCTGTCCTCTGGGGGACTGGTCGGTCCATTACAGAGGGACCAGCTCGCTCATTGGGGGACTCCACCGGCTGCGGTGTGTGATGGAGGACTCTCGAAGCGCCGACACACTCGCTCGTTGTAAAATAACACTCTTCAGAGACATCGACAGGAAGATTGATCGGCTCCGAAGCGAAAGACAGCTGGTGCGTGCATCCACTTCCGTATTTAAACCCGCGCCGCGAGATGCAGATCTCACAAGCCAGTGTGCATTGGCTCATTTAAACAGTACTGGAAGATGACAGGCTCCCTAGGCCTGATCCCAATCGACTATGTCAAACGCGAGCAACTGAAAGGGAAGTATATCGGCACACACTCATCCTGATATCACTGAAGAATCAGTCTTTGGTCATATAGAGCCAGTGTGAGCTTCTTTCTTCTGAACATGAGAAGATACTTGGAAGAAAGTTAGGGACCAAACAGTTTCGACATTCTTCAAAATATCTTCATTTTTCTGTGTTAAAAGAAAGAAAGTCACACGGGTAAATGATGACAGAATGATCAGTTTTGTCTAAAACAAGGATATGTTATAGAGTATTTTTATAAACCCAAAGCTCAAACCTACAGAGAGATGCATCAGTTTCTCACATCACTCTTGTGTTACGCTTTCCAATAGATCACATTAGTTTTATGAACTGTCAATCAAAAACACATTTTTTCATAATTTATTGATCTGGGTTAATGTCACAGTTTTTTCCTATTATTTCTCAATAATAGGTCACTTTTTCAAAAGTCTTCACACACTGAGCAGAACAGAAGTGTATGTGGGCTAAACTGTGGATCATTGATCATGTCTTTGGCACAAAATGCATTCAATGACTACAATCCTTCATATTACTTTATTTTTTCACTTTCTCTGTATTCCTACAGGTTAATCTGCACATGCTTACATGCTGTCTTCAAAACTGTTAAACTTAAGTTCAAAACAATAACATAATACAAAACTGAATAAGACAGCATTTTGCCACATTTCTGCAGTAATATTGTAATGAAATATATTTCGAATCTAAAAATTAAATAGTATAAAAACAATTGGACCAAACACAGCTGATTGCTGTTGTATCTGTATCGGTGGATGGTGTGTAATTTTTGCACTTTAGAAGAATGTGTTGATCTGAGACATGTACGAAGTGCTTTTGTACCTTTAGTGTGTTTTGAATGTGAAATGAACGGCTGTGCCGAGCTGAAAGCTGCTCAGGAGAACTGTGTGAAGAGTTAAAGTGACCTAAGGATTGAGAAATGTGTCCTAGTGATTGTAAAAAACTGTCATTTATAATTCATTGTTAATTCTTGTTCGTTGGATGTTAACTGTTAATGTTTGAATGTATTAGGATCTGTATGAAATAGATGAATAAATGCTGTGATTATTAGTGGATGTCAAAGTGAACATATCTTATCTTATTCTGCTCTCGTATTGTAACGATGTCCTCATGATTTCCCCCTCACAGCTGAGATTTCTGCTATATGTCAGAAGAAGGTAAGAGGAATATATGTGTGTGTGTGTGATTATTAAGCTTATGTTTATTCTTGGTTTTAGATACAGTCTGAAATGGACAGTGAAATGTCTATTGTATGATTTTGGTCAAGCAAACATGGCTATCTACCTCAGCAGAAGGAATGAGATCGAAGAGTCCTTAGATTTGGAAATAAACAGTGTTTTTTTCAGGATGGTGAAAGCTAGATTGAAAGTTGATTTTGACACTTACAGTACTAGAGGACTTCATAAACATTTGGTGTTTTAAAAATGTTTCACGTTCTGTTGTGGAGAATGTTGTGTGAGTTAAATCTTTTGAGTTAAATCATGCTCATTTATTTATTTATTTTCCTGTGTTTTGGAAATAGAGTTTTTTGTGTTGTAGAAAACACTGTTTTGAAAATATAAAGAGGAATATAAAAACACTCTCTCTCTCTCTCTCTCTCTCTCAGAACTGCAGCTCTCACGTCCGGCGCGCTGTCGTCACCTGCTTCTCGGCAGGCTGCTGCGGTCGCCATGGGAACCGGCCGGTGCGCTACTGCAAGCGTTGCCATGTGAACCACCACAGCAGTGAGGTGGGGGCGTCGGCGGAGACTCACCTGTACCAGACGTCACCCCCGCCCATCAACACGCGCGAGTGCGGCGCGGAGGAGCTGGTGTGCACCGTGGAGGCCGTCATCAGGTCATCTCACGCTGCTGTCACTGAGAGCACTCTCACTCACCCCTTTTCCACCAAAGCATTTTGAGAGCCGGTTCGGAGCCGGTGTCTGCGCGCGAACCAGTTCTTTGCGTTTCGACAGCTAAAGAACCGGTTCTCGGCCAGGAAAACTGGTTCCAAAGCGGGACAACTCTTTGCTGGACTAGAACCGTTCTTTTAGCACGTCATGCTTACGGCGGGGGCTGGCCGGGTTTAGATGTGCTCTAAACATCTTTTCTGACCATGATATAAGATCGCAAAGCCAGGAGAAACATTTGCAGAAACACGATGTAGTGATTGTTATGCTTTAAATTGGCACAAGCGTTTCTATTTTTTAGTTATTTTTTATTTTTTTATCGAAAACATTATAAGCAAAGAAAACGGTCACAATATAGAACAAATAAATGGAATGAAAAAAAAAGACAAGACAGGGGTACATAGGCTAAATCATCAGAAAAGATGACATATCAAAGGAAAAGATTAAAAGACTTACATATTTTAATTGTTTTTGAAGCCTTCTTGGTACACGAGTTGGAGATAATCCCAAAGTAATGTTGTACTTGCAAGCGTTTCTAGCAAAGAGGAATGGCGACGTACACAGTGACGCAAGGACGTCGTTCCCTGGGCGCTCTAGTCAGTGGAAAAACAAACCAACTTTGAACCAGCACCAGTTCCGAACCAGTTCTTTTTTGGTGGAAAAGGGGTTACTCAGGCCTTTCTTTATTTCATACCGCTACAGCACTGTTAGGAAACCAAGTATTGGCAGGTGTAGAACTGCAGTAATAATGCTCTTGATTAATATGTTTCGGTTTGTTTGAATGCGAGTAAGACACATTAGATTAAGACAAATTTCCAGTGCTTGTCTGAAATACTTTTTGATATAAAACTAGCATAAACGAGAGTGATTTGTTGAATGTTGGCAGTCTGCTGAAAGAGGCTGAGATCCACGCGGAGCTGCGGGAGTTTGAGCTGAACCGCCGGCGTCAGATGGGTCTGTCTTCTTCCCATCATTCCCTGGACAACCTGGAGTTTGACAACAAAGAGGACGACCAGCACGACCAGAGACTGCTCAGTCAGTTCGGCATTTGGTTCCTGGTGTGTGACACGTTACATACATGTGCTTTTCACTTCACCCTCTCTACACTCTCATCACAGCTAATAACACAACCATATACATCATGATTAGCACTCAAAAAACAAATAGTCTTCATACTCATTTCCAATCAGTAGACACAAATTTGATGAAAATTTACTTTTATTTCTGCGGTTCCATTAGCACACTTGAATTTTCATTCAGTCCATCTCCTGCTTTTGTTCAGAACAATTATATTTAATATACATAATCATTTATGACTTTGAATCATCCCTTACAAGTGTGTTAACATTAGACATTAGAGTAATTCTATTCTAATTTCAGAATTTTCTTAAATTATTTCAACTGTTGATTCCAGAATTTAATTGATTAATTATTAATTATTTTGACCTCCTCCCATCCTTCACACAAGCTGCATCTGCACCAGCACATCTATCACATCTGCTTCTTATTAAGCGAAACTATCAAAATGTTGGTTAGTCGGTACAACTCATGACTATGGGATATCGCACTCTTGCGCCATCTGCTGAAGACACTTTTATTCACGCCTGAAACTCCAATGGCAACATGGGCGAGACCAGCCCGGTTAAACCCAAGAGACCAGCACCCCCACATAACTATCTTTCAAGGGATCGACGGCCCCGGGTTAAAGAACCCCTGTGCTGAGCACGAACTCGCTGCATCTAGCCGGTAAACCGGACAAGCGCGCAGTGACGCTCAACTGGCATCTGCACCATTACCATGACGTTTCCATGCCCCTCGTAGAGTTGCATCCACACCCTTCCAGACAGAACCAACTCTTTATCTGCTATAGAAATAGCTTTCTAAAAGATGATGCTTAGATAGTGGCTTCCCACTAGCCGAGTTAGAAAACATATCAAAAAGCTAGTCAGACGAGCACATAGCCTGCATCTGCTCAATGTACCTGTGTATAACTCGCACAGAGTGTCCTGTCTTCCTCTGAGTCAGAGATTTCACAGGGCAGTTCAAGAGAGAGAGCGAACCCCCCGACACACTCCAGACACACTCCCGACACACTCCAGACACTCCAGACACACTCCAGACACTCCAGACACACTCCAGACACTCCAGACACACTCCAGACACACTCCAGACACACTCCAGACACACTCCAGCACACTCCAGACACTCCAGACACACTCCCGACACACTCCAGACACTCCAGACACACTCCAGACACTCCAGACACACTCCAGACACTCCAGACACACTCCAGACACACCCCAGACACACTCCAGACACACTCCCGACACACTCCAGACACTCCAGACACACTCCAGACACTCCAGACACACTCCAGACACTCCAGACACACTCCAGACACTCCAGACACACTCCAGACACTCCAGACACACTCCAGACACTCCAGACACACTCCAGACACACTCCAGACACACTCCAGACACACTCCAGCACACTCCAGACACTCCAGACACACTCCCGACACACTCCAGACACTCCAGACGCATCTACACAAATCACTTCTGGTGGCAGAGTCACAGTGAATTTAGAGGACGACACCTGAAAGCAATTAGGGACTCAACCGTAGCTCGGGACTTTTCGAGAGCTTTTCAAACTTTTTTCCCCCCACTGGTTGAAGTTTTTGTCATGCGAAGACACAAACCTGATTCTGAAGCACTTGAGATGCTTTAGAGCCCAGCTGCTTCAAAACAAAATAGGATATTTTTAGTAATTGCACGAGGAAATGCATAACTTCGATGCAACATTTTCCTAGATACCTGAAGCTTGTAGCCAGCCACTAAAATGCAAAACAGCGCATTGCAAGTTTCTCCCATGGCATGGAAACCTCATCTTGCCGCATCTAAGCTGTAATCCACATAAAATATGTTTCCGCATGTCTCATGTCTCGGCACGTCTCATCCCTTACAAGTGTGTTAACATTAGACATTAGAGTAATTCTATTCTAATTTCAGAATTTTCTTAAATTATTTCAACTGTTGATTCCAGAATTTAATTGATTAATTATTAATTATTTTGACCTCCTCCCATCCTTCACACAAGCTGCATCTGCACCAGCACATCTATCACATCTGCTTCTTATTAAGCGAAACTATCAAAATGTTGGTTAGTCGGTACAACTCATGACTATGGGATATCGCACTCTTGCGCCATCTGCTGAAGACACTTTTATTCACGCCTGAAACTCCAATGGCAACATGGGCGAGACCAGCCCGGTTAAACCCAAGAGACCAGCACCCCCACATAACTATCTTTCAAGGGATCGACGGCCCCGGGTTAAAGAACCCCTGTGCTGAGCACGAACTCGCTGCATCTAGCCGGTAAACCGGACAAGCGCGCAGTGACGCTCAACTGGCATCTGCACCATTACCATGACGTTTCCATGCCCCTCGTAGAGTTGCATCCACACCCTTCCAGACAGAACCAACTCTTTATCTGCTATAGAAATAGCTTTCTAAAAGATGATGCTTAGATAGTGGCTTCCCACTAGCCGAGTTAGAAAACATATCAAAAAGCTAGTCAGACGAGCACATAGCCTGCATCTGCTCAATGTACCTGTGTATAACTCGCACAGAGTGTCCTGTCTTCCTCTGAGTCAGAGATTTCACAGGGCAGTTCAAGAGAGAGAGCGAACCCCCCGACACACTCCAGACACACTCCCGACACACTCCAGACACTCCAGACACACTCCAGACACTCCAGACACACTCCAGACACTCCAGACACACTCCAGACACACTCCAGACACACTCCAGCACACTCCAGACACTCCAGACACACTCCCGACACACTCCAGACACTCCAGACACACTCCAGACACTCCAGACACACTCCAGACACTCCAGACACACTCCAGACACACCCCAGACACACTCCAGACACACTCCCGACACACTCCAGACACTCCAGACACACTCCAGACACTCCAGACACACTCCAGACACTCCAGACACACTCCAGACACTCCAGACACACTCCAGACACTCCAGACACACTCCAGACACACTCCAGACACACTCCAGACACACTCCAGCACACTCCAGACACTCCAGACACACTCCCGACACACTCCAGACACTCCAGACACACTCCAGACACTCCAGACACACTCCAGACACTCCAGACACACTCCAGACACACTCCCGACACACTCCAGACACACTCCCGACACACTCCAGACACTCCAGACACACTCCAGACACTCCAGACACACTCCAGACACTCCAGACACACTCCAGACACACCCCAGACACACTCCAGACACACTCCAGACACACTCCAGCACACTCCAGACACTCCAGACACACTCCAGACACACTCCAGACACTCCAGACACACTCCAGACACTCCAGACACACTCCAGACACTCCAGACACACTCCAGCACACTCCAGACACTCCAGACACACTCCAGACACTCCAGACACACTCCAGACACACTCCAGACACTCCAGACACACTCCAGCACACTCCAGACACTCCAGACACACTCCCGACACACTCCAGACACACTCCAGACACACTCCACACTCCAGACACACTCCCGACACACTCCAGACACACTCCACACTCCAGACACACTCCCGACACACTCCCGACACACTCCCGACACACTCCAGACACACTCCAGACACACTCCCGACACACCCCCGACACACTCCCGACACACTCCAGACACACTCCAGACACACTCCCGACACACTCCAGACACACTCCAGACAGACTCCAGACACACTCCCGACACACTCCCGACACACTCCAGACACACTCCAGACACACTCCCGACACACTCCAGACACACTCCAGACACACTCCCGACACACCCCCGACACACTCCCGACACACTCCAGACACACTCCAGACACACTCCCGACACACTCCAGACACACTCCAGACACACTCCCGACACACCCCCGACACACTCCAGACACACTCCCGACACACTCCAGACACACTCCCGACACACTCCCGACACACTCCAGACACACTCCAGACACACCCCAGACACACTCCAGACACACTCCCGACACACTCCACACTCCAGACACACTCCAGACACACTCCAGACACACTCCAGACACACTCCAGACACACTCCAGACACACTCCCGACACACTCCAGACACACTCCAGACACACTCCCAACACACACCCAGCACACTCCTGACACACTCCCGACACACACCCAGCACACTCCTGACACACTCCAGACACACTCCAGACACACTCCCGACACACTCCAGACACACTCCCGACACACTCCCGACACACTCCCGACACACTCCAGACACACCCCAGACACACTCCAGACACACTCCCGACACACTCCACACTCCAGACACACTCCAGACACACTCCAGACACACTCCAGACACACTCCAGACACACTCCAGACACACTCCCGACACACTCCAGACACACTCCAGACACACTCCCAACACACACCCAGCACACTCCTGACACACTCCCGACACACACCCAGCACACTCCTGACACACTCCCGACACACTCCAGACACACTCCAGACACACTCCAGACACACTCCCGACACACTCCAGACACACTCCAGACACACTCCCGACACACTCCCGACACACTCCCGACACACTCCAGACACACTCCAGACACACTCCAGACACACTTCCGACACACTCCAGACACACTCCAGACACACTCCCGACACACTCCAGACACACTCCCGACACACTCCCGACACACTCCCGACACACTCCCGACACACTCCAGACACACTCCAGACACACTCCAGACACACTCCAGACACACTCCCGACACACTCCCGACACACTCCCGACACACTCCAGACACACTCCAGACACACTCCAGACACACTCCAGACACACTCCCGACACACTCCCGACACACTCCAGACACACTCCAGACACACTCCAGACACACTCCAGACACACTCCTGACACACTCCAGACACACTCCCGACACACTCCAGACACACTCCCGACACACTCCCGACACACTCCAGACACACTCCAGACACACTCCAGACACACTCCCGACACACTCCAGACACACTCCAGACACACTCCAGACACACTCCCGACACACTCCAGACACACTCCAGACACACTCCAGACACACTCCAGACACACTCCCGACACACTCCAGACACACTCCAGACACACTCCAGACACACTCCAGACACACTCCCGACACACTCCAGACACACTCCAGACACACTCCCGACACACTCCAGACACACTCCAGACACACTCCCGACACACTCCAGACACACTCCAGACACACTCCAGACACACTCCCGACACACTCCAGACACACTCCCGACACACTCCAGACACACTCCAGACACACTCCAGACACACTCCAGACACACTCCAGACACACTCCCGACACACTCCAGACACACTCCAGACACACTCCCGACACACTCCCGACACACTCCCGACACACTCCAGACACACTCCAGACACACTCCCGACACACTCCAGACACACTCCCGACACACTCCAGACACACTCCAGACACACTCCAGACACACTCCCGACACACTCCAGACACACTCCAGACACACTCCTGACACACTCCTGACACACTCCAGACACACTTCCGACACACTCCAGACACACTCCAGACACACTCCCGACACACTCCAGACACACTCCCGACACACTCCCGACACACTCCCGACACACTCCCGACACACTCCAGACACACTCCAGACACACTCCAGACACACTCCAGACACACTCCTGACACACTCCAGACACACTCCCGACACACTCCAGACACACTCCCGACACACTCCCGACACACTCCAGACACACTCCAGACACACTCCAGACACACTCCCGACACACTCCAGACACACTCCAGACACACTCCAGACACACTCCCGACACACTCCCGACACACTCCAGACACACTCCAGACACACTCCAGACACACTCCAGACACACTCCCGACACACTCCAGACACACTCCAGACACACTCCAGACACACTCCCGACACACTCCCGACACACTCCAGACACACTCCCGACACACTCCCGACACACTCCCGACACACTCCAGACACACTCCAGACACACTCCAGACACACTCCAGACACACTCCAGACACACTCCCGACACACTCCAGACACACTCCAGACACACTCCCGACACACTCCCGACACACTCCAGACACACTCCAGACACACTCCCGACACACTCCAGACACACTCCAGACACACTCCCGACACACTCCAGACACACTCCAGACACACTCCCGACACACTCCAGACACACTCCAGACACACTCCAGACACACTCCAGACACACTCCAGACACACTCCCGACACACTCCAGACACACTCCAGACACACTCCCGACACACTCCCGACACACTCCCGACACACTCCCGACACACTCCAGACACACTCCAGACACACTCCAGACACACTCCAGACACACTCCAGACACACTCCTGACACACTCCTGACACACTCCGGACACACTTCCGACACACTCCAGACACACTCCAGACACACTCCCGACACACTCCAGACACACTCCCGACACACTCCCGACACACTCCCGACACACTCCCGACACACTCCAGACACACTCCAGACACACTCCAGACACACTCCAGACACACTCCCGACACACTCCAGACACACTCCCGACACACTCCCGACACACTCCAGACACACTCCAGACACACTCCAGACACACTCCAGACACACTCCAGACACACTCCAGACACACTCCCGACACACTCCAGACACACTCCAGACACACTCCAGACACACTCCAGACACACTCCAGACACACTCCAGACACACTCCCGACACACTCCAGACACACTCCAGACACACTCCAGACACACTCCAGACACACTCCCGACACACTCCAGACACACTCCAGACACACTCCAGACACACTCCCGACACACTCCAGACACACTCCAGACACACTCCAGACACACTCCAGACACACTCCCGACACACTCCAGACACACTCCAGACACACTCCCGACACACTCCAGACACACTCCAGACACACTCCAGACACACTCCCGACACACTCCCGACACACTCCAGACACACTCCAGACACACTCCAGACACACTCCTGACACACTCCAGACACACTCCCGACACACTCCAGACACACTCCAGACACACTCCAGACACACTCCCGACACACCCCAGACACACTCCCGACACACTCCAGACACACTCCAGACACACTCCCGACACACTCCCGACACACTCCAGACACACTCCAGACACACTCCCGACACACTCCAGACACACTCCAGACACACTCCAGACACACTCCCGACACACTCCCGACACACCCCAGACACACTCCTGACACACTCCTGACACACTCCTGACACACTCCAGACACACTCCAGACACACTCCAGACACACTCCCGACACACTCCAGCCTAGAGAGATCCAGCATAGTGCAGACCATTCCAAACACAACGGTCAGTGTTGCGTACTATAAACATCCACGTGCCATAGGACAGGGGTGATAACTTATACTCAGATATTTTTCATGTAAAAGATTATTAGCCATTTGTTTTTCTTGTGAATGTGCGTGATGGTGTTCTAGCAGCGCGGTGAGGAGCTGAGGAACAAAGGGAATAAAATGGGCAGGACCCCCACCCACCTCGTCATGTGTCATTGGCCTTCAGCCGTGAATAAAGGTTTCTTCAGCAAATATCCCATGGTCATGTGTGCCAAGTCAACCGACTCTATGGGGATTTTAATTTCAGTTTATTCTGTGGAAGATTCAAGACAATGTTGTTTTGTTTTGTTATGCTGTTTTTTGTATCTCATCACATTCTGTTGAGACCGCAAACTCACATTCACAACTCAGATAAAGATGAAAACAGAACAATGATTTAACTGTGATAGTTGATAAAGGTATATCTGCTGGGGCAGGTGAGTCTGTGCACGCCCAGCGAGAACACGCCCACCGAGAGCCTGGCGCGGCTGGTCAGCATGGTCTTCCAGTGGTTCCACTCCACCGCCTACATGATGGACGATGAGGTGGGCAGCCTTGTGGAGAAGCTCAAGCCTCAGTTTGTCACCAAGTGGCTGAAGACGGTGTGTGACGTGCGCTTTGACGTCATGGTCATGTGCCTTCTGCCTAAACCGGTGGAGTTTGCCAGGGTGAGTGTGCTGAGAGCCGGTGTGACTGATATACTGGAACGATTGATGCGCTCTGTGGTTTCAGCGTGTGTGTGTGTGTGTGTGTGTGCAGGTGGGAGGATACTGGGATAAGTCGTGCAGCACGGTGACGCAGCTGAAGGAAGGACTGAATCGCATCCTGTGTCTGATTCCCTATAACGTGATCAGTCAGCCGCTGTGGGAGTGTTTCATGCCTGAGTGGCTGGAGGCCATTCGCACTGAAGTTCCTGACCAGCAGCTCAAAGAGTTTCGTGAGGTCCTCAGGTACAGACGCACAGGTTACTGTTCCACACAAACACTCCTGTGACAGCTCTCTGTGTCTCCATCATCTCCACCTGAGTGTCACAGGTGGTTTTGGTTCATGTTTCATGTCAGTCTTGTTTACTGTCTTGTCATGTGATTCCCTTCCCTAGTCTCTGGTCTCGTGTTGTCATTGGTTAATGTTCACAGGTCTGTCTTGTTTAGTCATTAGTTCCATTAGTGTGCATTTAAGCCGTCATGTTTGCCATGTGTCTTGGTCAAGTGTTGTTATACGTAGCCACTGTTCAATAGGATCATGTTTATGTTTAAGTCCATGTTTTTCAAGCCAAGACTTTGTTATTTGTTTGATCATGTGTGAGTATAATTAATTAAACTGCTCTTGCGTCCAGTAGACGGTGATTACACTGAGCTTCATATCACTGTGTTTGACCACTATTGTTTCTGTTAATTGTATGTCCTGCTGTGTTTCTCACAAAGCCAAACGGGTTTCACTGATATTTTCTGAGAGCAGAGGCTTGTGGGTATTTGAGGAGGGTCAGCTTCATCGTCTGATCTTGTGGGTTTTGTTTGTCTTTGCAGTAAGATGTTTGATATTGAGTTGTGTCCGCTGCCCTTTTCCATGGAGGAGATGTTTGGATTCATTAGCTGTAGATTCACTGGATATCCAGCTTCAGTGCAAGAGCAAGCGCTGCTGTGGCTTCACGTGAGCACACACACTCTCACACACACACACACGTCTGTGTTGGTCTGTATGTGGAGTGTGAGCCGGCGCTGTCTCCGTGTTCTGCAGGTTCTGTCGGAGCTGGATATTGTGGTTCCTCTGCAGCTGCTCATCAGCATGTTCTCTGACGGGGTGAACTCACTGAAGGAACTGGCCAATCAGAGACGAGCTCGTGCTGCAGACCTGTCAGGACCCCGCAGGGTGAGAGACGCCTCTCCTTAAAGGGACAGTTCAGACTAACATTCAGTTCTGGGATCAGTTACACACGCTCAGGTTTTGGTGAACAGACTCTTAATGGAGGGACAGGAATCGGATTATATAAAAGATGTCCTCATTTGTGTTCTGACGAGAGCATAGGTAACTGATGACAGACTTTACATGTGATCTATATTTGAAGAAATTCATCACCAAGTAGAGACGGTTGTTACAGCAGGAAGCTGAAAGCTACATGAAGCAGTGCATGTGGCCTAATGAACAGAAAGCCGTTTTCTCAGATATGTGTTGTATTGGTGTGTGTGATTTTCTTCCTTCTCAAGAACTGACCTGTTCAGCTGTTCTCCGCAGGTCAGTGTGGTTTCAGACCCCGGCAGACGAGGGCAGCACAATAACCTGAGCCCGTTCCCCAGCCCGTTCCGGAGCCCGTTTCGGAGCCCTCTGCGCTGCAGCCCCTTCAGGAACCTGGGCCACGCGGCCGGGAACTGTGCCCTGGACCTGGACTGTGACGATGACGACATGAACCTGGGCTGCTTCATCCTCATGTTCGACCTGGTGCTCAAACAGGTGACGTCACTCATCCTCAGGCAGATCTCTGACATGTCTGTGTGTGTGTGTGTGTGTGAGTGTGCTCGTTGTTCCACGGCGTTGGACTATTTTCTTTAATCTTCTTTAAGCGCAACGGAGCAACTGTGTCTAAGTGCTGGAAAAGAGAGAGTTAGCAGTTCCTGTCACGATATGGAGTTCTTCTGAGCTATCCGGGATGCTGAGATGATGAAACTGATCAGGAAGATTATTGATAAAGCAGTCTTTAGTGGCAGAGGTTATAGGTCTCTCATATTTATAACACGGAGTCGGCTTTGCTGCTTCGGCTAAGTGAAGTTTGCATGAGACTAGATAGTGATCTGAGATGTTGTTGCTCTGCTGCAGAATTTCAACGGCATCAACATCTATCCCATGTGATAATATCAGATCTAGAGTGTGATTACGACATGAGTGGGTTCAGAGGACACGTGTTGTCTAACTCCACTAGAGTTGAGAATGTCTGTTAATGCCAATCCCAGTGTGTTCCACGTGTGCAGATGGAGCTGCAGGAGGACGTGCTGACGCCGGGCCTGGAGAGCAGTCTGGGCCGGGACGTGGTGGGCATCATCAACAGTGTTCTCCAGGCCCCGTGGGGCGGCTCACACACCTGTCAGAAGGACGAGAAGGCTCTGGAGTGCAGCCTGTGCCAGTCCAGCATCCTCTGCTACCAGCTGGCCTGCGACCTTCTGCAAAGACTGACCCCTCGCGAGGAGATCCGGCTGGTGGTGAGACACACACACACACACACAACCCTAACCCCAACAGTAATATTGAATTAGTGAGACTTTTAAAAATATATATTTATTTTACTTTAAACTGCATAACGAAAATTGTCTACACATTTGTACTTTAGTTAACTTTTAGCTATAAACCTTCTTGGTTTTGGATTTATCAGGACTCTTGTCCATTGTCTTATACACAGAGGTATAACACCCTGTGTTACCTCTTGTCCATTGTCTCCATTGTGATATTCAAAATGACATTTGTCCATTTAGCAATGAGCAAATAAACCTCTTGGCAGTGCTGTGAAACCAGCCAATCAGATCGCGGCTTACAGGCAGAGAGAATGTGTTGTAGTTCTGTGTGAGATCTGCATGGGTCAGGAACAGGTCATCACATCATTCTCCTGGATGAGCGAGAGGTCCAGGTGTTCCAGCATGCGGTGTGTGTTCCACAGGAACCCTTCGAGTGTCTGGAGGACAGTTTGGTGTTCCCTCGAGCTGATTTCAGTCTTCGGTCTGAGAACGGAGCCGACGAAGGAGACGCTCCCTCGGAAAACCCCGGCAGCCACAGTCCCTCTCCTGAGATCCCTCGTACGTGTTCGTCGTTCCCTTCATCACACATTCACACTCTCACAGATCTGTGTGTCTGAGCGTCAGTGTGTTCTCCTCCCTAGCTCTGAAGAACTGCGCCGACAGGAAGTTCTCCTACCTGCAGCTTCCTGTTTCCCTCAAGCTTCTGTACACCGTGCTGCAGGTAAAGGTCATGCTGGGGTCAGGGGGTAAAGGTCACACTGTGGTCAGGGGGTAGAGTTCACGTGGGATCAGGCGGATAAAAGTGACACTGGTGTCAGGGGATAAAGGTCACGCTGAGGTCAGGGGCGGCTGCAGGAGGTAAAGGGTTATACACTGGTAAAAGTCACGATGGGCTGAGGCGGGAAAAGGTCATACTGGGGTCAGGGGCCGGCTGCAGGTAAAGGTCACACTGGGGTCAGGGGTAAAGGTCATGGTGGGGTCAGGCAGTTAAAGGTCACACTGGTGTCAGGCTGGTAAAGGTCATGCTGAGGTCAGGGGTGGCTGTAGGTAAAGGTTACACTGGGGTCAGGGGGTGAAATCATTGGGGTCAGGGGGTAAATGTCACGTTGGGGTCAGGCGGGTAAAGGTCACACTGGGGTCAGGCAGGTAAAGGTCACGTTGGGGTCAGGGGGCGCGTGCGGCATCATGTGACTCACAAGTCTGCTTGCCCTCTCTGGCAGGAGATGAGTAAGTTCGAGGAGCCGGATATCCTCTTCAACATGCTGAGCGTCCTGAAGATCCTGTGTCTGCACGGAGAGTGCCTGTATCACGCCAGGAAAGACCAGCCGCAGTTCCTGGCCTACATACAGGAGAAGATGCTCATTCCCAGGTATCCCTTTACCCCACTCACTGAACGACAGATTATAATCAGGTGGCATTCAATCTATCAATGATTACTTATTAAGCATTTTCAAAAACAACCTAACTGCTGCAAAACACACAATGAACACACACAACTTTTACAAGTAACAAATCCGCTAAATACAGAGGGGTCGCCTTATTGAGGGCTTTAAAGACTTAATAACACGATTTTAACTCTTTCCCCGCCAGCATATTGATATTTTTCACAAAACTTTCATGGGCCTCAGAATATTCGGTTGTGTGAATATCTGAATATGCAAAATATCAAAAGAATTAACGAAGCCTCTGCTTAAAAAACAACAAAACAAATCATTTTACTCTAGCAACTTCATACATTCTTTTTATGAACATTTTTACAATCATTTCTCAAAACTATTTTTTTCTAAACTCTTCACTCAGTTCTCTAATAACCTCAAGCTTTACAGCAGTTCATTTCACATTCACTAAAGCTACCAAAACACTTCATTCATTCATGTCTTAAATCAGCTCATTCTTCCTGATTCACACACACACACACACACTTTATCACTCATCAAACAGTGAGCTAAAACACCAACATCAGAAACATTATACAGTGATTGCTTTTGTAAAATATCTTTACAGAACAAGAATGTGTGTGTGTGTGTGTGTGATACACTGCTCATGTGGTGTGTGTGTGTGTGTGTGTGCAGCCTGTGGGCCATGCTGAGGTCCGAGTTCTGCCAGCTGGCGTCTCTGGCCGTCCCGCAGCTCCTGCACGCGCTCACTCTGTCTCACGGAGCCGACATCTTCTGGAGGCTGGTGGACAGCAGCTTCAACAGCCAGGACTGGAAGATCCGCTTCCAAGCAGGTCTGACCGATCTCTCCCGAAACACTGTTGCCACGGTTACTGTCGCCCGCCTGCAGGATTAATGGGAGCCTCTTATGGTGATTGGCAGAGATGCTGTGAGCTTGAGCTGGACTCAGACCTGTGCGCTTTTCACACACACACCAGCGGATAAAGAGGATTAGGGCTGTTTGCTACTAAACCGCTGTTATCCACATCAGCTCCAGATGGAGAATGTCTGTAAGCGTTAAACCTAACGTGCCATTTTCATTAATGAATCACTAACAGTGGATTCCCCGTGGAAAGCCTGAGCCTCGTCTGCAGTCCAGAAGAGCACTCCGTTGACATCTGGTGTTAAGATGCGTTTGGTGGATCACAAGTGGACGAGGGACACACACACACACCCGTTTACACACATGGTGTTAAGTCACTTTCAACACTTCTGTCAGTGAATTCTCTCATGCAGAATCTCATGATGGGTGATTGTTTGCATCACAACACAGTTATGCACAAGCACCATGTAAAAACTGTAGTGATCACAACATGGGTGCCCATCGCAGTCTCAGGTGTCGCCACTAGAGAGCGCTCCAAGACCATGTTTAAACAGATTTATCAGTGCACCTAGACCAGTGTAGTGGACCCCCGCCGCTTCAGCTTCTGTAAGTCTCCCTCATCAGACAACTCAAGTCCTGCAGTCCGTACTAATGAGCTGATAAGTTGAATCAGGTGTGTTAGTGAAGTAAGACATGCTAAATGTGCCGTGATAAGGGGACCCGGGACAGGTGTGAGGACCACTGACCTTCAGTCAATATTTTCTTATTCCAAAGAAAGGGGGAGGCATTCACCCTATTCTAGACCTCACCGGTTTGAACTAATACCTGAGGACACACAAGTCCCTGTTTCATTCTGTACTAAGAGGAGATTGGTTCACCTCGACGGATTTAAAGGACGCATGTTTTCACGTCCAGATCCATTCCCAGCACAGAGATCTTCTGAGGTTTGCGTTCAAGGACACGATATACAAAATCATGGTTCTGCTTTTTGGCCTCTCTCTAGCACTCCATATTTTCATAAAGTGTGTATAAGCGATGTTGACAACATTAAGACAGCAGGCATGAGCATATTAGCATATCTGGACACCTGAGAGATGGGGAGATGGGGAACTGCATAGGAGGGCAGTATTAATGCATTTAAATACTCTAGGATTCATAGTGACCCAGAAGAAGAGCACATTATCCCCAACCCAGTCCATGTTATTTCTGGGTTTAGACCTGGATTCGGGAACTTACTCTTGGTTTAGACTCTAGACTCGGGCAACCCTGTAACAGCAAAGAGGGGAAAGTCTATGGAACTGTGTGGGGCAAAACAGTTTCTCCAACTGTGTCTGAGGTTGCAAGGTCTCGTGGCTTCGGTCCTCACAGTGGTGGCTTTGGGCATGTGAGATATACTGTTCAGGAGAGATTTCCAGAGATGGACCGCAAGAGGCGTTTGAACCAAACGTGGATGTGAGATGTTGAGCCTGGGTTCTCCCAAGGTTTTTTCTCCATTGTGTCACCTGATTGAGTTTTAGGACACCTTTAGGTCACCTGATTGAGTTTTAGGACACCTTTAGGTCACCTGATTGAGTTTTGGGACACCTTTAGGTCACCTGACGGAGTTTAGGACACCTTTAGGTCACCTGACGGAGTTTAGGACACCTTTAGGTCACCTGATGGAGTTTAGGACACCTTTAGGTCACCTGATGGAGTTTAGGACACCTTTAGGTCACCTGATGAAGTTTAGGACACCTTTAGGTCACCTGATGAAGTTTAGGAAACCTTTAGGTCTCCTGATGGAGTTTAGGACACCTTTAGGTCACCTGATGGAGTTTAGGACACCTTTAGGTCACCTGACGGAGTTTAGGACACCTTTAGGTCACCTGATGGAGTTTAAGGACACCTTTAGGTCACCTGATGGAGTTTAGGACACCTTTAGGTCACCTGATTGAGTTTTGGGACACCTTTAGGTCACCTGACGGAGTTTAGGACACCTTTAGGTCACCTGACGGAGTTTAGGACACCTTTAGGTCACCTGATGGAGTTTAGGACACCTTTAGGTCACCTGATGGAGTTTAGGACACCTTTAGGTCACCTGATGAAGTTTAGGACACCTTTAGGTCACCTGATGAAGTTTAGGAAACCTTTAGGTCTCCTGATGGAGTTTAGGACACCTTTAGGTCACCTGATGGAGTTTAGGACACCTTTAGGTCTCCTGATGGAGTTTAGGACACCTTTAGGTCTCCCGATGGGGTTTAGGACACCTTTAGGTCACCTGATGGAGTTTAGGACACCTTTAGGTCACCTGATGGAGTTTAGGACACCTTTAGGTCACCTGATGAAGTTTAGGAAACCTTTAGGTCTCCTGATGAAGTTTAGGACACCTTTAGGTCACCTGATGGAGTTTTAGGACACCTTTAGGTCTCCCGATGGAGTTTAGGACACCTTTAGGTCACCCGATGGAGTTTTAGGACACCTTTAGGTCACCTGACGGAGTTTAGGACACCTTTAGGTCACCTGACGGAGTTTAGGACACCTTTAGGTCACCTGATGGAGTTTAAGGACACCTTTAGGTCACCTGACGGAGTTTAGGACACCTTTAGGTCACCTGATGGAGTTTAGGACACCTTTAGGTCACCTGATGAAGTTTAGGAAACCTTTAGGTCTCCTGATGGAGTTTTAGGACACCTTTAGGTCACCTGATGGAGTTTAGGACACCTTTAGGTCACCTGATGGAGTTTTAGGACACCTTTAGGTCTCCTGATGGAGTTTAGGACACCTTTAGGTCTCCCGATGGGGTTTAGGACACCTTTAGGTCACCTGATGGAGTTTAGGACACCTTTAGGTCTCCTGATGGAGTTTAAGGACACCTTTAGGTCATCTGCTGGAGTTTTTCGGCTCCTTGCCACTGTTGCCTTTGGCTTGCTCAGTTGGGAACATTCTAATTAATTAACCAATCAGTAAAACCCTTGATCAGCTCTATCAAACGTGGATGTTTTTCCACTAAGAAACAAACATTGTTATTATGTTTTGATACTGTGAAGCTGCTTTGAAGCAATCTATATTGTGAAAAGCACTATATAAATCTACTTGACTTGACATGTCTCACTCATCTCCCTCAGAGAACCAAGGTTATCACCATAACCGGACGTTTTCAACTACCTCTGGAAGTGGTCGAAAGTGGACGTATTAGTATTAGTGGACGTAATACAAAACATATAAGACCCTGTTCACTCCTGTATTTAGTGTCGCCCACTTGTGATCCGATCGACCGAAACGCTTCTTACTCAGGTGTTAACAGGGCCAGAGACTGAAAACACCTAGAACACAATAATAACCACACAAAAGCTCCGTCATGTAGTGTAGTTGTGTAATCCGTGGCCCTTTCCCGATCCTGCCTCACTTCACCTCCTGTCCTGAATAATGCCAAAACAGATCTGTAACATCTTAGTCTCCACAGCTGCAGCACCCTAGGGATCCCAGTGATGTCATCAGGCAGATGTTGCTGACGTGTGCGTCTCTTTCAGTGGAGCGGGTGGCGGTGCTGTGCCGGTTCCTGGACATCGGCTCGGTGACGAAGAGCCACCTGCTGAAGTACTCTCTGGCGCACGCCTTCTGCTGCTTCCTGGCCAGTGTGGAGGACGTCAACCCGGCCGTGGCCACCCGAGCCCGGCTGCTGCTGGACACCATCAAGCGGCCCGCGCTGCAGGTGAGCGAGACGCCTCGCCTCGAGTCCTGATGTGACCTCACAGAGCCAGACGCGTGTTTGTGTGTGTGTCTCCCCACCAGGGCCTGTGTCTGTGCCTGGACTTCCAGTTCGACACCGTGGTGCGGGACCGGCCCGTGATCCTCAGCAAACTGCTGCTGCTGCACTCGCTGAAGCCGGAGATCCCCGCGCTGAGCTGGGAGTTCTTCGTCAACCGCTTCGAGACGCTGTCGCTGGAGGCGCAGCTGCACCTGGACTGCAACAAGGAGTTCCCTTTCCCTACAAGTGAGTGTGTGGAGACGTGTCAAACATCTGTAGCGTGTGTATCGATCACACAGACTCATGTGTTGATTCACTGTGTCAGCCATCACTGCGGTGAGGACGAACGTGGCCAACCTGAGCGACGCCGCCATGTGGAAGATCCGGCGCGCCCGCTTCGCCCGCAACCGGCAGAAGAGCGTCCGCTCGCTGCGGGACAGCGTCAAGGGTCCGAGCGAGTCCAAGCGGGCTTTCTCACTCCCGGAGACGCTGTGCAACAAACTGCGTGAGTTCATGAATCTGACCTGACAGAGGAGAACGGTGGAATCAGTGTTGTGCTCAAGCACCTGTCTGTGAATTGACCATAGAAGTCCTGTTTCTCTTCTTTCAGCTCTGAGACTCGTCAGGCAGGAGCAGTCGGCACCCATACTGGGAAACATGCTGGAGAAGGTGCTGACAGGTAGAGCATGTCTTCTAATCACTAATTCCTTAGTTTTATTCAAATGTATCTCAAGTGCCCTCAATTATCACCATTTCTGCACGGAATTTATATAACTATGATACAATTTAATTATTTCAGTTCTACCTTGTTTAAAAGGCAGGCAAGTGACACTAAAATATGTATTGTGAATTTTAAATTCATTTATGTACAATGAGAAAAATCAAGGAGATAATATATTTCCCTGTGGGACTCCTGTGTTTAACAGTCTGCAGATGACCGTTACTGTACTGTATATTAATGATCATCTCCGTAACAGTACTGTATATTAATGATCATCTCCGTAACCGAATTGTATATTAATGATCACACTCCGTAACCGTACTGTATATTAATGATCATCTCTGTTAACGTACTGTATATTAATGATCATCTCCGTAACCGTACTGTATATTAATGATCATCTCCGTAACCGTACTGTATATTAATGATCATCTCCGTAACCGTACTGTATATTAATGATCATCTCCGTAACCGTACTGTATATTAATGATCACGCTCCGTTACTGTACTGTATATTAATGATCATCTCCATAACCGTACTGTATATTAATGATCATCTCCGTAACCGTACTGTATATTAATGATCATCTCTGTTAACGTACTGTATATTAATGATCATCTCCGTAACCGTACTGTATATTAATGATCACGCTCCGTTACTGTACTGTATATTAATGATCATCTCCGTAACCGTACTGTATATTAATGATCATCTCCGTAACCGTACTGTATATTAATGATCACGCTCCGTTACTGTACTGTATATTAATGATCATCTCCGTAACCGTACTGTATATTAATGATCATCTCCGTAACCGTACTGTATATTAATGATCATCTCTGTTAACGTACTGTATATTAATGATCATCTCCGTAACCGTACTGTATATTAACGATCACACTCCGTAACCGTACTGTATATTAATGATCACACTCCGTAACCGTACTGTATATTAATGATCACACTCCGTAACCGTACTGTATATTAATGATCATCTCCGTAACCGTACTGTATATTAATGATCACACTCCGTAACCGTACTGTATATTAATGATCATCTCCGTTAACGTACTGTATATTAATGATCATCTCCGTAACCGTACTGTATATTAACGATCACACTCCGTAACCGTACTGTATATTAATGATCACACTCCGTAACCGTACTGTATATTAATGATCATCTCCGTTAACGTACTGTATATTAATGATCACACTCCGTAACCGTACTGTATATTAATGATCATCTCCGTAACCGTACTGTATATTAATGATCATCTCCGTTACTGTACTGTATATTAATGATCATCTCCGTAACCGTACTGTACATTAAGTGCCTCTTGTTGCCCAGCAGGGGAGAGCTCTCCTCTAGAGGAAGACTCCATCATTAAGGATCTGCTGCCGGAGGACGCCGGGATCGACCATCAGACCGTCCACCAGCTCATCATGGTGCTCATGAAGTTCATGGCCAAAGACAAAAGCAGTGCCGAGGCGGACATCGGCAGCGCCAAAGCCTTCAACACCGTGAAGCGGCACCTGTACGTGCTGCTGGGATTCGATCAGCAGATGGGCTGCTTCATGATCACTCCGCAGAAGATGCGCTCCTCCACCTGCTTCAACGGCTTCATCGCAGGCATCTCTCAGGTGAGTTCAGCCGTGTGCGCGCTCGTCTCCCAGCGGCCGGCGTCAGACTGATGTGTCGTCTCCCCAGGTGATGGACTACAACATCGGCTTGGGGAAGCAGCTGCTGCCGCTGGTGGTGCAGGTGCTGAAGTACTGCACGTGTCCTCAGCTGAGGCCCAACTTCCAGGAGCCGCCGCGCTGCTCGCTGTGGGCCCTCAAGCCTCACATTCGCCAGATGTGGCTCAAGGCCCTGCTCGTCATCCTCTACAAGGTATCCATCCTGGGCACACAGTGTTCAAATGCAAGCAAAAATGGGCGTTGGTGAGAAGCGGTGTCCCTAGCCAATTATGAATGCTACTGTGAACGATGCTCTGAACTGCTGACCTGACACATTGGATCTGTGCATTCTCTCTTAAAGTGACAGCAGCATAACATCTCTGCTGCTATCGGTGTTTAATGTTAATCAAACAACAAAAGACAGGAAAAAATCACTTACTCCTCTTGACTGAATAACTGGGATGAATAAGGATGAATTAATAAGGATGTTTAATTTACAGTGAAGACTATGCAGTGTTATTTTACATTGCTTTATTACATTTCTATGCCTGAAAACTAGTCAGATCTACTTGCCTGTTTTTGCAATGTCCAATTGCAACGTTTTTATTTCATGGTCTGTAAAATATATGAATGGCTGGCACATATTCTGGCTAACCTGTGACCTAAAAACACACATGAAATAAATTATGAAAAAGGATTTTACTGTGTTGCACCCTCATATTTATAGCAGCGGATTCACATTTTTCTTCATAAAAATTAACAAACACAAAAAAATAACAGAAAACCAACCAATCAAAATTCCACATGTATCTTTATAATCCGAATGGGACCTTTCAGAATAAATAAATGGACCGACCACTATTATTTTATGAACTTTATTTATGGATTGTATGATTTAAGGAGAGACACATTGATCTTTTGATAGTGTGTGATGACAGGCTGCCGAGCAGGTCAAAGCTGTGAACACACGAGCCCAGTCTGTACAACACTGACGACACATCACGTTCACAGTTATATGGATTACAAGTAATGGAAGAGAGATGAATCACTGAATAGTATATTTTTCAGTGGATTAAGTTTTGTGAATGGTTAGAGGTGATAAATTCTAGTTAATGACGCTCCTGCACACACACACACTTAACATGACATGAAATCAACTCAATAATGTGATGCATTAGTTATGGTCACATCCAGGATCGATTTCCTCATGACGAGGTCTAGAAACCTCCTGGAAACAGTAACCCGAATGCCATCTCACAACTGTTGTTTGATTTCTCTTCAACCTAAATATAAGTGCAATATGAGTGATCTCTCCCGTTAAAAGAACATGCATTTTATTCACCTAAAAGCATTAATGCCGGCATAGTGTTCTGTGTTTCCATCTGTGTTTTTGCTCAGTCGAGGTGTAAGTCCTCATGAACCAGTCTGGCTGTGTTTCAGTATCCGTACCGAGATATGGACATGAGTAAAGATGTGGTGCTCCATCTGATCCACATCACCATCAACACGCTGAACGCTCAGTACCACAGCTGCAGATCGCACGTGTCCGCAGGCCCGCTGTACAGCGACAACTCCAACATCAGCCGCTACAGCGAGAAGGAGAAAGGTAGGAGATCTCCCGCTCAGGTCTGACCCTAACCCGACACGAGAAGGAGAAAGGTAGGAGATCTGCTGCATTAATGCCTGTGTGTCCCGTGCAGAGGAGGACAGTGTGTTCGACGAGTCCGACATCCACGACACGCCGACGGGAGCCGGCAGTAAGGAGTCGCAGACCTTCTTCGCTCGGCTCAAGCGGATCGGCGGCAGCAAGTCTGTCAAGTATCAGCCAGTGGAGCTCAGCGCTCAAAGGAGTGAGTCAAAAACGAGTATGCGTATTAAAATATGTAAATATGACTAGAAAAATAACTATTGCTAGTTTGGAAACAGTTAGGATTAGCATGTGTATATTGGATCCGTTTGCTCTTAAAGGGACAGCAGCCTAATAATAAACCTGCGGCTGTCTGTCATTAATGATAACCAAAGAAAAAGAGAAAATCATTCAGTGCTCTTGACTAAATAACTTATGTAACTTTAATAAGGATTAATCTACACTATAAAGACTACAGTGTTTTTTTTATGTACATTTGATAACTTTTCTTATTTCTAGTGCTTAAAGGTTTTCAGGTTTATTTCATTCGTGTCTTTGTTTTATTGTAGTTTGCTGTGTTTTTGTTTGTTATTAGTTTCTTTGTCTTATTTTATCACTGACTGTTTACATGTCTTCATTGAGTTTGAGTTTTATTTACCCTAAATGTCACCCTGGTCTAAAGTCAAGGGTTCAATATTTTGTTTGTATTTAAAGAGCGTGTTAGTAATGGACAGTTATATAGAGAGGATAGGCAGTCTATTTCAGTTCCTCAAAATGTCACGCTCCGGCTGTAAATGTCACGCTCCCTCGTTCATGCTTCTCTTGTGTATTCATCGTGATATATTGCATTGCCGTATACCAGCTTATCTCTAGCCTGGACAGATGTGTTGGTCATCATCTGGTCCTCTTCTCCAGGTGAGATCGAGCTGGCGGAGTACAAGGAGGGCGGTGCGCTGCAGGACACGCTGCTGTACTCGGGGCGAGAGGACGGCAGCAGCCGGAAGAAGAGACTGCAGGCCATGCACAAGCAGAAGTCTCTGGACATCGGCAACACCGACTCCATCCTCTTCAACCTGGACGAGCACCGGCGCAAGTCCTGCATCGACCGCTGTGACCTGCAGGGTCCTCCGGTCCTCCAGCCCTCCTCGTCCTCCTCCATCGGCCGGCAGCAGCACCGGGCGCAGCACCACGGGAAGGACTCCTCCAACGGCCACTCCGTCATCGACCGCAGCGGCTCCAGCGTCAGGCCCATCATCCCCGAGGTGCGTCTCAGCTGCATGGAGACCTTTGAAGACAAACCCGCCGGCCTGGACTCGCCGCTGGACAAGGACGACCCGGATCTCATCGACCTCTCCTCAGACTGCACCTCCATCCCTGAGAAGCGCTCCATCCTCTCGCTCTCCGACAGCGACTCGCTGATATTCGAGCCGCTGCCGCCTCTGCGTATCGTGGAGAGCGACGAGGACCTGTTTGAGGCGCTGAAGCTCCCCGGCGGCGTGCTGAGCAGAGCCGAGGACCCGTCGGCCGGTCGGCCTCCTCCGGTGGTGCAGGTCAGCGTGGAGGACTGCAGCGGGGACCAGCGGAGCGCGGCGACCCTGAAGCTGCCCGACTCCACGGCGCAGCAGGAGAGCGCCATGACCCTGAAGCAGAAGAGGGACCTCTTCAGGAAGACCTCGCACATGCCAAACGCTTCCCTGGAGGATTCCAGCAGGAAGGATAGCAGTGGGACGAGTCCCAGCCCCTCGAGCCAGTCGGTCCTGCACCACATCCCCATGGAGTCTCTAGAACGGGCGGGAGACGAGGACACCGAGGAGACCGATGAGAGAGACAGCGAGCCCAAACCCGACGATGAGGGTGACGAAGCCGAGTTCAAGATTCAGATCGTCCCACGCCAGCGCAAAGAGAGGAAGATCGCCGTCAGCGCCATCCAGAGGGAATATCTGGACATCACCTTCAACACTCTGGACAAGACGAGTGAGACGACTGCAGAGTCAGGTCAGCTCGCGTTGCACAGTGTATATGATATGTTTCACGCTACAGCTTTGTTGATTTGTGTTTGTACCAGGGGTGTACTGGTACAATTGGTGTAATTTGCAGGTGGAACGGCTGTTTCAAGCACAGAAAGACATCAATAAAACAGTTTGAGAATAATATCTTGTGTAAATACATTTACCTCAGGCAAGTCACTCACTGCCCACAGCATGTTATATTAGCTTATATGTTCATTATATTTACCAAAAAACTAAAATTAGTCCTTGAAAAATCCTTGAAAGTCCTGCAATTTCTTTTTACAGTGTCTGTGCCAAACCGTCATGTGTGTGTCCCGTTACACCCCTAGTTTCCATTTGATAATAAGTCAGTGAGACTAACCATCCTGGCACTAATCTAGTTCGCATAATGCACAGTGCACATTCAGACTTCTGGTTACGGTCCTGTCGGAGAACGTGTTAATGTTACAGGGTTCTGCTGTTGTTCAGAACTGGTTGCACACAGAGTTCAGAGACTGAAGGTTTTGATATTCACACAGATGAGAAATCCCTGACGAACCTGGAGAAGCCCAGAGAATCAGCCTCTGCTCCAGCTCTGGAGGCGGCCGTCCCCGAAACCAGCCACCGCTCCTCAGTGTCCAGTAGGTCCCTTCCACACCAACTCAACTCCACTAAAGCGGGGCTCATATGAACACTGGCCCACTGCTTCTGTTTCACGAGGCTTCATTTGTGCTGTGAGAGATTTGATCATATCCGGATGTGGGCGTAGTCAAGTCTTTATTTCTACAGCGCTTTATACAATACAGAATGATTCAAAGCATCTTCACAGTAATAAACAGGAAGATAACAGAATCTGTTATGCAAATTTCATTAAATATGAGACCAATTCTGCTGTAAAGCAGCTCTACTGAAGACCATAGTGTCACTCTTCAGTTCATTTCAGTTCATATTGATAGTATTTCTGAATGTGGTGTCTGTCGTGCATGAGTATCTCCTGAAGTGTGTGTCCTGCTGCAGCTCAGTATCGCCAGGTGAAGCGAGGCTCTCTGGGTGCCGTGACCATGAGTCAGCTGATGAAGCGGCAGCTCGAGCATCAGTCCAGCGCGCCGCAGAACATCAGCACCTGGGACACGGGTCGGTCTTCTTTAGCGCCACTAATCATGGCCAGTCCTGTGTGCTGGAATCTGTGCCCCAACTCTACACCTCACTCTTGCAGGTCCTACCAAGACGAGTCTGCTGTCGGCTCCGAGCACTGCCAGCATGTTTGTTCCAGCGCCAGAAGACTTTGGCGACGAGCAGCCCACGAACATGGCTGACAGGTGGGAGAGCGAGCGTCAGGGTTAGGTGTGGCGCATGCGGTGTTCCTCATCTGTGTGTGTCTGCTCAGGTGCCGGGACTGCGGGGCGGTTCTGGAGGAGTACGACGAGGAGACCCTGGCTCTGGCCGTGGTGGTGCTGTCCATGTTCATCCACCTGAGTCCCGATCTGGCCGCTCCGCTGCTGCTGGAGATCATGCAGTCTGTGGGCAGGTACGCCCGCACCACAGCCGCTGACCACACACACGTTGACTACAATCTCTATGGATCTCTTTCAGTTTCTGCTTTAATTCTGCAGGTTGGCCTCAAGCTCCAATTTCACAGGTCAGGCTGAAAGGTGAGTTACTCTTTTACAGCTGTACGTCTGAGCCTTATTCTCCTGTCTGTGTTTGCTTGTGTCGCTGGAGAACAATGGAAGTCGGCTCCTGTCTGAGAGCTGATTTCTCTTTTTGTTTTTGTGAATTATTACTACTAATTATTACGTGTAAAAGGATGACTTTTGTACTGACTGTTGTGTTGATGTGTATTCGTGAGATGAGAGTCTATAATATCTGTAATGTTGTTGTTTTTTCAATATTAAAGTCCCCGTGAAATCAAAATTGAACCTATTTACTTTGTTAGCGCATATTACTAGTCTTGTGGTGAAAAATTAATCCGTGCAAGTAAAAATATATTTAAAAAATGTTTTACCTTGGTAATCTTTAATCAAAATCTGAAAAGTTACTTCCGGTCTGGAACGGTTTCTTTTTCTGATGACGTAGGTTTCACAACTTGGGTGGGGAAACGCTTAACCACTCCCCTCAAACCGTTAGTTTGCTATGAGCGAGAGATGGAGAGGAGGAGCCCTAGAGTAAAACCCTGCCCTCTGTTCAATATTCCGTTTCACTTGGAAATACGTCACAGCACTGGAGAAAAATCGTTTGCAACTTCCGGTTCACGGGGACTTTAAAGATTTTAAATAAAAAAAGGAATGTAAAACAACTTAGGTATTCCTGAAAGGTTTAGTATAATTACATTGAATAATTTGCAGTTTTTGACAATCATTTTCTCAATATTTAAATTTCTTCAAAAGTCTTACTTTTGCCTTACTATGCTGGGTGCAAAATCCATGCATGAAGGGGAAACCGACAAAACTTGTATATCTCCTATCCTTTTAAGGGAGGTGATAGCCAGGAGAAACAACGTCTTGAGAGTCAGAAACTTGACTGGAACCTCCTCAATAGGCTCAAAAGGAGCCAGGGATAGGCCTTGGAGCACCTTGGCCAGATCCCACGGCTGTACCCTAGTGCGTACTGCAGGCCTCAGCCCCACAGCCAGATCCCACGGCCGTACCCTAGTGTGTACTGCAGGCCTCAGCCCCACGGCCAGATTCTATACTGTGCCCAAGAGCGTACTGCAGGCGTCAGCCCCACAGCCAGATCCCATACCGTACCCTATTGCGCACTGCAGGCCTCAGCCCCACGGCCAGATCCCACGGCCGTACCCTAGTGCGTACTGCAGGCCTCAGCCCCACCGCCGTACCCTAGTACGTACTGCAGGCCTCAGCCCCACAGCCGTACCCTAGTGTGTACTGCAGGCCTCAGCCCCTCAGCCAGATCCCACGGCCGTATACTAGTGCGTACTGCAGGCCTCAGCCCCACAGCCAAATCCCACGGCCGTACCCTAGTGCGTACTGCAGGCCTCAGCCCCACAGCCAAATCCCACGGCCGTACCCTAGTACGTACTGCAGGCCTCAGCCCCATGGCCAGATTCCATACTGTGCCCAAGAGCGTACTGCAGGCCTCAGCCCCACAGCCAAATCCCACGGCCGTACCCTAGTGCGTACTGCAGGCCTCAGCCCCACGGCCAGATTCTATACTGTGCCCAAGAGCGTACTGCAGGCGTCAGCACCACGGCCAGAACCCACAGCCGTACCCTTGTGCGTACTGCAGGCCACAGCCCCACGGCCAGATCCCACGGCCATACCCTAGTGCGTACTGCAGACCTCAGCCCCACGGCCAGATCCCATACCGTACCCTAGTGTGTACTGCAGACCTCAGCCCCACGGCCAGATCCCACAGCCGTACCCATGTGCGTACTGCAGGCCTCAGCCCCACGGCCAGATCCCACGGCCGTACCCTAGTGCGTACTGCAGGCCTCAGCCCCACGGCCAGATCCCACAGCCGTACCCTAGTGCGTACTGCAGGCCTCAGCCCCACGGCCAGATCCCACAGCCGTACCCTAGTGCGTACTGCAGGCCTCAGCCCCACGGCCAGATCCCACGGCCGTACCCTAGTGCGTACTGCAGGCCTCAGCCCCACGGCCAGATCCCACAGCCGTACCCTAGTGCGTACTGCAGGCCTCAGCCCCACAGCCGTACCCTAGTACGTACTGCAGTCCTCAGCCCCACAGCCGTACCCTAGTGCGTACTGCAGGCCTCAGCCCCACGGCCGTACCCTAGTACGTACTGCAGTCCTCAGCCCCACGGCCGTACCCTAGTACGTACTGCAGGCCTCAGCCCCACGGCCGTACCCTAGTACGTACTGCAGTCCTCAGCCCCACAGCCGTACCCTAGTACGTACTGCAGTCCTCAGCCCCACGGCCGTACCCTAGTGCGTACTGCAGGCTTCACCCCCATGGCCAGATTCCATACCGTACCCTAGTGCGTACTGCAGGCCTCAGCCCCAAGGGATGCACACACAGCCTGTAACTTTGTTTACTGACTTGACCTGAGTATTGAGAAATGTGTCCTAGAGATTGTAAAAATCTGTAAATGAAGAGCAATTTGTTGGCTGAAAGAGGCAGCTCCAACGATCCAGCATGTGTGTGTGTGTGTGTGGGTCCAGCATGCTGATTCCCGGGAACGTCGCTGGTGTGGCCAAGCAGTTCCTGCGTTGCGTCCTCCATCAGCTCGCGCCCAACGGCATCCTTCCACAGCTCTTCCAGAGCAACATTAAAGGTCTGAGACTCAGTTCACACACACACACACACACACACACAGAGACTCAAGCTCACTGGCACAGCTCTCTATGGTTTCAGACGGAAGCTTCCTGCGGACACTGGCCATGGCTCTTGTGGATTTCAATGAGCTGAGCTCTGTGGCCGCGCTGAGCCAGCTACTGGAGGTGGGTCTCTCTCTCACACACACACACACACACACACACACACTTCCTTATGAAGACTCTCTGCTTTACATTAATTGTATGTGCATGAGCTGTGAATGGCTGTATTGGGGTTGTACGGTAACTGCAGTAAAGCTGCTGGTGTCGTCCTAGGGTCTGAACAATAAGAAGTCTCTGCCAGCAGGCGGTGCTATCCTGCACTGTCTGGACAACATCGCCACCTTCATGGAGACTCTTCCCATGGACTCGCCCAGCAACCTGTGGACCACCATCTGCAACCAGTTCCAGACCTTCCTGGCCAAACTGCCTGCTGTGCTGCCGCTTAAGGTGTCTCTCTCTTCAGTCTCTCTCTCTCTCTGCGCTTCATTCTGTGGTGTATATGATCAAATTCTCACTATGCTCACTCTCCTCTCCTATAGTGTCCGCTGGACTCAAGCCTGAGGATAATCATCTGTTTGCTGAAGATTCCCGTCACTAATGCAGCAAGAGTAAGCTTGTACATTTCTGTGGCTCTGTGTTGTTTAAGGAACCGCAAGTGTGTGTTAAATCTCATTGCTTCTCCCGTGTCTCCTGCAGAGTCTGCTGGATCCCTTCTCCAAACTGCTGAGTTTTGTTCTCCAGTATGGTGTGTTCAGTCTCTCGTATCTCGTAGAGATCTGTGGTTTATGCTACAAAAACTTCAGCAAGGTGAACAAGCCTTTATTGCACCAGAGAGAATCTGTCGTCCGCTGGCATGATTTATTTCCTCTGATAACAGAGATTACTGTAAATTATAATTTGGGCTGATTACATGCATTTTCTGTAAAGCTGGTTTGAAACTATTTGTACTGTGAAAAACGCTATACAAATAAATTTTATTTGAATTGATTTGTTTTTGAAAATGACAACATGACATTTTCCCTGTTTGATGCAGGAAAGAGACAAGTTCTACATGTCGCGTATCGTGGTTCTAGAGCTGCTGCAGGCTCTAAAGTTCAAGTCCTCGATTCCTGATACGAACCTGCTGCTGCTGGTGCAGGTACAGCTACTGTCCGTCACACAGCCTCGTTCACTGCAGAGTCACTGTAACACAGCCTCGTTCACTGCAGAGTCACTGTAACACAGCCTCGTTCACTGCAGAGTCACTGTAACACAGCCTCGTTCACTGCAGTGTCACTGTAACACAGCTTTGTTCACTGCAGTCACTGTAAAACAGCCTCGTTCACTGCAGTCACTGTAACACAGCCTCGTTCACTGCAGAGCCACTGTAACACAGCCTCGTTCACTGCAGAGTCACTGTAACACAGCCTTGTTCACTGCAGTCACTGTAACACAGCCTCGTTCACTGCAGAGTCACTGTAACACAGCCTCGTTCACTGCAGTGTCACTGTAACACAGCCTCGTTCACTGCAGAGTCACTGTAACACAGCCTCGTTCACTGCAGAGTCACTGTAAAACAGCCTCGTTCACTGCAGAGTCACTGTAACACAGCCTCGTTCACTGCAGAGTCACTGTAAAACAGCCTCGTTCACTGCAGAGTCACTTTAACACAGCCTCGTTCACTGCAGTCACTGTAACACAGCCTCGTTCACTGCAGAGTCACTGTAAAACAGCCTCGTTCACTGCAGAGTCACTTTAACACAGCCTCGTTCACTGCAGTCACTGTAACACAGCCTCGTTCACTGCAGAGTCACTGTAACACAGCCTCGTTCACTGCAGTCACTGTAAAACAGCCTCGTTCACTGCAGAGTCACTTTAACACAGCTTTGTTCACTCCAGTCACTGTAACACAGCCTCGTTCACTGCAGAGTCACTGTAACACAGCCTCGTTCACTGCAGAGTCACTTTAACACAGCTTTGTTCACTCCAGTCACTGTAACACAGCCTCGTTCACTGCAGTCACTGTAACACAGCCTCGTTCACTGCAGAGTCACTGTAACACAGCCTCGTTCACTGCAGAGTCACTGTAACACAGCCTCGTTCACTGCAGAGTCACTTTAACACAGCTTTGTTCACTCCAGTCACTGTAACACAGCCTCGTTCACTGCAGTGTCACTGTAACACAGCCTCGTTCACTTCAGTCACCACCCCACAGCCTCATTCACTAAAGTTCAAAGTTCAGCGATTAGGAAACAAACTCAATTTCAGAGCTATAAGCAGCTCTACAGAAGACGAGTCATTATTCTGATCAATTCCATCTCACAGTAGAGCAAAAACCATGAAGATATTTGGGCGCATATCTAGTTTTCAGTTGCTAGCACTAATATGATAGCTGTACATAAAATGTCTAAAACAGTTTTTTTACAGATGAGTGTTTGGTTTGGTGTCACGTGCTGGTGTGTGAACATCTGTAAACAGCTCATTGTGTGAGAGAGAGAGGAGTGAGTAATGTCCACTGCTGTCCTCAGTTTGTGTGTTCAGACATCGGGACGAGGCTGGCTGAGTCCACCATCATCCAGAAGCACATGATCACCGCTCTGCCTGGGGTGAGCCTCGCCTCTCTCACATCTGCTGCTGTCTGTCTGTGTGTGTGTGTGTGTGTTAGTGACGGGTGTCTGTCCCGCAGTGTACGACCGCGGCCATGGAGTGTTTGAGGCAGTATCTGAGCGAGCTGCTGGACTTCATCGCAGACATGCACACGCTGACTAAACTGAAGGTACTTCTCTACACAAGCACTCAAACATTCACTGTCGTAATGGACTGAACCATGATGTAACTCATAAAGCATCTTGACATTGTGAATGTGTGTGATGTGCATATGCAGCTTCAGTGAGAAGTGAATTCAGTTCAAACTGAGAGTTATGCCTCCGCTTTCTCTTTCTCACAGGCATCGTGTACAAATGTAAGATGTTCATCCCTAAATCCAGAAAAGTTTTGTAAAATTCACTAAAATCAAGACTCTGTGAATCTGACATGGAATTGAACTGACAGAAGAACAATGAAATTCATGTTTGCAGTTTCAGTTTGTATTTTGATTAGTTCCTCTTTTCCTTTGTTCTTTTCCCGCCACTCCTTTATTTCTATGGTTACTATCACTATGAGTTCATTTGTCCCAGCTGTGTATGATTAATGATCTCGTTTCTGTTTGCTATTTAAGATGCACCGCTTCAGTCTTTATCCAGTCTCTGTTGCGTTTATGTGTCTTCCCTGCCTGTCAGCTTGGTCCAGAATACTATTATACTAGTTTGAGTCTTCAGTCTGTTCCTGAGGAATCCACAGTGTGACACCAACGTGTATATTGTAAATAAACAAATTTAGATTTGAATAGCTACGTTACACTCCAAAAAAAGTTGACAAAGGCTAAATACAAGTGAAAAGCTTATAGACTTTACAGCTCACAGAGTAAACCTTTATGTAGTTTTGTGTTTGCTGATGGGAAACGTTTGGACTGGGTGCAAACGAACAGCCGCTTCTCAGTTCTGCAGAACATAAGTTCTCAGACAGATTGGAAGTTGATGTTGCGTGGATGGAGTTGAGAAAAGACAGATGTGTCTTTCCTCTGGAAACCTGCTAGTGAGAAGTCTCAGATCTCCTGGTATAAAAGTGTGTGCCACTGCCTGATTTAAAATGCTGAAAAGTGATGTGTGTGTGTGTGTCTCAGAGCCACATGAAGGCCTGCTGTCAGCCGCTGCACGAGGACACGTTTGGTGGGAATCTGAAGGTCGGTCTGGCTCAGATTACAGCGATGGAGATCAGCAAAGGAAACCACAGAGACAACAAAGCAGTGACTCGCTACTTGCCCTGGCTTTACCACCCACCCTCTGCTATGCAGCAGGGGTAAATCTGTGTGTGTGTGTGTGTGTGTGAGAGAGAGAGAGAGAGAGTGACTGAGTGAGTGAGTGTTCCCAATGTAAAGTGATTAACTGCATTACCCATCCAGCTCCGCAACCAGGAAGTAACTCGACAGTGAAACGCTCCAATTTCAAACATTTGCTGGATTATAGCCTCGGATACTATCGAGCCGACAATGTTAAACGTCAGGCCGCAAACAAGGTTTATCAGCGTGACCAAAGTAACAGTTATCAAGCATACAAACCGCGCCCATATACAGCGGTAGAACAGCGGTAGCGCGAACAGACAAACAAACGTAAAGCGGATAGAAACAGCAGCTTACTGGTGGCACGTCTATCCTGACGAGACAACATCCCAAAACCAGTCCTCGCTCCCGCTTCTAGTCCGTACTCATTCAGTACTGGATTCTAGCACACCCTTTAGGGATTCTTCAATCAGGGAAGTGAACCTCCCACCTATTAACCTGCATTACATTGCTGATGAACACCTGTGACGCAGTGAACGCCACAGTGAGTGAGTGAGTGAGTGAGTTTGTGAGTAAGTGAGTGAGTGTGAGTGAGTGAGTGTGTGTTTGCATCAGCTTCTCTTTACTCTGTTCTTCTGCTTCCTCAGACCCAAAGAGTTCATCGAGTGTGTTTCGCACATCCGTCAGCTGTCCTGGCTGCTGCTGGGCTCTCTTACCCACAGTGCTTTGCAGCAGGGCTCCTCGTGCTGTATGCCCATCCCTCTAGACGCCGGCTCTCATATCGCGGACCACCTGATCGTCATCCTGATCGGGTTCCCGGAGCAATCTAAGGTATGAAGCGGATCACTGAGATGCGGGATCTGCAGGTCTGAGTCTGAAGCTCTCCTGTGTGTGTGTGTGTGTGTGTGTGTTCAGACTTCAGTGCTGCACATGTGTTCGCTGTTCCACGCCTTCATGTTCGCCCAGCTGTGGACCATCTACTGTGAGCAGGCGGCCGTCCCGTCCAGCCAGAACCAGAACCAGAACGAGTTCTGCTCGGGGGCCATCCTGACGGGCCTGGAGTTCTGGAGCCGCGTGACTCCCAGCATCCTCCAGCTCATGGCACACAACAGAGTGGTACGATTCTCTCTCTCTCTCTCTCTCTCTCTCACACACACACCGTCTGTACAATGGAATTGATACGACATTACATATAAAATTACTCCTATTTGTAATTAATTGTAGACTGCATGCTAATGAGCAAAGACAATCAGTCATGACCAGGGTTTGAAATCAACTCACGCCAAATGTGGGTATAATCAACAGTGGCGGGAAGCGATGTCAAATCACGAGCCAGTTTAGCGTGTTATTATATTTACTCACTTTGCTGGGGAAGTTCGTGTAAGAAAAATCTGCACAGATTCAGCGCAAATACTCGTGAGACATCATGATATATTAAATACAGCGTATCGCACAGAATCTGCTCATATCTGGCGTTCTTGAACACGTCACTATAGCGCCTCGCTCGTTCATTTGCATTGAAGCAATAGTGAAGTAGAAAAAGCATTTGGTGAACAGAAAAGGCATTTTTATTTTCCAACATCGCACATTATTTGATGTTCTTTGTCTGTCTGATTTGTGCAGATAAAACACATGTTTGGTGATGAGGATGAAAGAGGAAGATGCTGGATGACAGGATTTTGTTTGTATGTATATATATATATATATGAAGAGTTCAGATGCAAAAGCCTCTAAATGCCATTTGAAATTTTCTCCTTTAATGATGATTTTTATCAAACTTGTATATTTAAGTTCAGTAATTTCACTTAAATGGCAATGATAATTACCTATTAATTGTTATTTAAGTGAAATTACTGAACTTAAATATACAAGCTTGATAAAAATCATCATTAAAGACGAAAATTTCAAATGGTATTTAGAGGCTTTTGCATCTGAACTCTTCATATATATGCTGTGACGTAGTTAATCTAGTTCATTTCTGTTTTTCTTTTTTTGGCTAGTTGAAGTTCTGAATGTCCGGCAACTTAAAAATGTAGTAGCCAAACTGGCCAGTGAGTGAAAAAGTTAATTTCAAACCCTGACCATGACGTATCGTAACTCACAGAAGTGTGACGCGCCAGGTGTTGGTGTGTGTTTCAGATGGTAGAGATGGTGTGTTTGCATGTCATCAGTCTAATGGAGGCCTTGCAGGAGTGCAACTCAACCATCTTTGTCAAAGTAAGAGGGATTTATTACCACACATGCTCAAACTGATTGGGTCATGCTTAAAACCGTATTTGCACTTCTACATTATGCAGTCTGAGGTGCTTATAATATTTAACGTCTTCTTCGTTCTGTTTAGCTGATTCCCATGTGGCTGCCAATGATCCAGTCCAATTTAAATGTAAGTGTTCATCATATTGATTATCAATTCAGGCAGTGATTCTTGCTTTCTTTCTAGAGTAAACTTCAGAATCTCCCTGTCAGGGTGTCTCCCACTGAACCGAGCCGAGAGCCTTACGACAGTAAAGTCTGGTTCGTTACGACAACAAACATCTTGTATTACTACTCGGACAGTACACTTTTCAATTAATTTAATATAATTGAGTATATTCAGGTTTATAACGGGTCTGATTCTCAACTAATTGATGAACAGGAATTGTAGTTTGTAAACTCCTGCCTCAAGGTCAGCTGCCTACATAATAATCTCCTGACACACAATCGAGTGATCATCCCTGCGTGACATAAACAATAAATCTATTAGGCAGTCTATTGGCGGAAATGTTTTCTTCAAATCAAAAGGATGCATGATTAATGACAGTCCCTGAACGTTGAGTGTGATGTGAGTGCAGGCCGTAGACTGTACAAAAGATGGACGAAGCCCCTTCATGCTCTTCCATTGGTGAAAAGTGGAGCAGACAAAGTCCTAATATAGCTCTGACATCTGGCCCTGATTTGGGGCAGTAGTGAACGTGAGGTGGAGCCGCGATATCAAGGTCCCGCCCACACACTCCCACAGAAACCGTTAGTACAGTTCATGCAATACAACTCATTATGTGGGTGTGAAATAAACATTTATGGACATGTAGAAATTAAAACTGAAGCTCCAATCTCCTCCCGAAAATCCTTAAAAAAGACTGTTGGTGCCTCAGTGACTTCGTTTAGAGAAGCTGTCAATCATGATGTCACACTTACATTTTTTTGCATCAAATAACTATTTTCGATCGAGACTCTGGGTTTATGAGCTATACTAGAACCAGCCACCGGGGGCGATCGAGACTCTGGGTTTATGAGCTATACTGGGACCAGCCACTGGGGGGTGAACGAAACTCTGGGTTTATGAGCTATACTGGGACCAGCCACCAGGGGGCTATCAAGATTCTGGGTTTATGAGCTATACTAGAACCAGCCACCAGGGGGCTATCGAGATTCTGGGTTTATGAGCTATACTGGGACCAGCCACGGGGGCGATCGAGACTCTGGGTTTATGAGCTATACTGGGACCAGCCACTGGGGGGTGAACGAGACTCTGGGTTTATGAGCTATACTGGGACCAGCCACCAGGGGGCTATCGAGATTCTGGGTTTATGAGCTATACTAGAACCAGCCACCGGGGGCGATCGAGACTCTGGAGTTATGAGCTATACTGGGACCAGCTACCGGGGGCGATCGAATTTACATTTAGTCATTTAGCAGACGCTTTTATCCAAAGTCATCGTGAAGAGGCAACAACACAAGAAGTGCTCAAAATACAAAGTTCAAACATTGCTCAGAGTAGTATAAACCAGGCAAGTAAGGATTTTTTTATTTTATTTTTTATATAAATATATTAAGTGCTCACAAGTGCTATGAGTTATACTGGCACCAGCCACCAGGGGCGATTGAGACTCTGGGTTTATGAGTTATACTGGGACCAGCCACTGGGGGGCGATTGAGGCTTTGGGCTTATGAGTTATACTGGGACCAGCCACTAAGGGGGCGATCGAGACTCAGGGTTTATGAGCTATACTGGGACCAGCCACTGGGGGGCGATCGAGACTTTGGGCTTATGAGCTATACTGGGACCAGCCACTAAGGGGGCGATCGAGACTCAGGGTTTATGAGCTATACTGGGACCAGCCACTGGGGGGCGATCGAGACTTTGGGCTTATGAGCTATACTGGGACCAGCCACCAGGGGGCAATCGAGACTCAGGGTTTATGAGCTATACTGGGACCAGCCAACAGGCGGCGATTGAGACTCAGGGTTTTAGAGCTATACTGGGACCTGCTACTGGAGGGCGATTGAGACTCTTTGGCTTCACTACTTAGGACTTGTGCGACACACTTGGTGTGACAATCGCCCCAGGGCTCTAGTGTGAGCACACCCTGAAGGTGATGATACACAGGGCAATTTTTTATCTGGATATTTTAATTTAGGTCAGGTCAGTCATGGGCCTGTGTCTCTCTTGGTTGCCCATTAACAGCAACATTGCTCAAAAGTTGGCCTGTGTCTCATCATCTTTAGACACTAACCTCTCCGTGTGTCTACAGCATCTGTCTGCGGGTCTCCAGCTGCGTCTGCAAGCCATTCAGAACCGGGTGAACCACCAATGTCTCCAGAACCCCGGACCCGGATCCTTTCCTCTCGCTCTGCGCAAGTGGCTTCAGTGCACGCAGTTTAAAATGGCCCAGGTGGAGATCCAGTCGTCGGAGGCGGCGTCCCAGTTTTACCCCATGTGACCTGTTATGTGTTTCATCATGAGCTTCAGCTCATCGTTCACGGAGCGCAGTGGTCTTCCGGGTGTGTGTGACTGCATACTGCTCTTCATCATGTGTGTGTGACTGCATACTGCTCTTTGTCAGATGCATTACAGAATTCATGTATAGAGAAGAATGTTAGTCTGTGACAAGCAGGAAGAGTTTTTCGCATTTTCAATAGTAGACATATTTCAAACCAAAATAAACAATTCAAGAGTTTTTTTAAAACATTAACTGGAATTTAGTCCTTGTGTTAAAAGTATAACACTATTCTTTTACTTGATCAAATGTTTCAAAAAGTTTGTGATGAGAAAATAAATCTGAAGCATTCAAAACTGGCTAAACCAATTTAAAGTACCTGTAAAGGCAATTCCACAAAAAAGTTCTAAACACATTATAAATGTTACATATGTATTGCTAAAACATATTACAAAGACTGTGAACTGTGAAGTACTGAAATGTGGAGTTAGACCGTTAAACAGTTTTTCACCATTGTAATTTTACGGATTGTTTGGGCGGGGCTAAAACAGGGCTCGATGACGCACTGGAGCCCATGAGCTCATGGACACGCCCCTATTTGATGACGCACAGAGTTTGTCTGATATCTCCCTTAACACACAATAACACTCCCCGAGCACATTCGCATTCACCGCTCAATCGTGAGTGACTGTCACTATTCAAGTTACTACAGCTGAGCCTACAGTTTTCTAGCTAGCGATGCCTTCAAGACAGAAATGCATAGGCTACTGCCTGGATGCAATCATGTACAAAACAGATCAGTATCTTTATTTAAATTCCCTAAAAACGATCACATCAAGAAGAGGTTTTTAGAGAGCCAACCTTTATGAAGAGCTGAGGATCACCGCAAACACCCGCCTCTGAAGTGATCATTTTACACAGGATCGTTTTATAAACTTTAGAAACAACTGGGATTCACTGATAATCAGCTGCTACTGGTGAACGGGGCCGAACCGACTATCTCTCGGCTCAGCGTTCATCCTCCCGTCCCGAAAGCAGTATCAGCTAATATCACCGTCGACAGCTTTCCTGCTAGTGGGCGTGGTTTCAGCGCAGCCAGCGGACACGCCCCCAGCGTTTGAGAACAGAGATAACTGCTCATTTTTTCAAGATTTTGATAGCTTATTTTATGTACTTGCTGGCTTTTTTATCATTCAAATTTGGCTGGGTGGCTAATAACACATTTTTCTGTGGTGTGACAAACTCAGAACACATACTTAATTTTGACTTTACAGGGACTTTAAATGTCACATATACTAGTATCACGTGTGTGACTCATGTAAGTAAAGTTCACAAGCTTTCGGGAGGAGTGAACCCATCCGATCTGTCAGTTAACTGTGGGATCATATAAGCGGACGCTCACCTTGTTCTGGCATCAGATGTGCTGGTGTCCCTCCGCCTCCCCAACTCCACCTCCAATATTAATTCAGGCATCTTACACCAGACTCCTCATCCAACTATCAGTAGTGCAGTATATCTGAGCTCCAGTTGAAGCTGCTTCCTCGAGACCATCGAGAAATACGGCTGGATTCTCCTCTTTGTGCGAATGGGTTCTGGCACTGGGCACTCGTTACCTTGCTGTACATTTAGGCAGACATGTATCGATAATGGCATTGTGTGGAATCCCCTGGGCAGGGTTATGTCGAGGTTACGTTGCTACAAGGACCAGGAACTCTTTAAGAGGAAAGTGGTCGACAGCACTGTAAGAGCGGCACATACAGTAGTGTGTCTGGGGTGTGTCTGGAGTGTGTCTGGGGTGTGTCTGGGGTGTGTCTGGAGTGTGTCTGGAGTGTGTCTGGAGTGTGTCTGGAGTGTGTCTGGAGTTTGTCTGGAGTCTGTCTGGAGTGTGTCTGGAGTTTGTCTGGAGTGTGTCTGGAGTTTGTCTGGAGTCTGTCTGGAGTGTGTCTGAGGTGGTTCTGGAGTGTGTCTGGAGTGTGTCTGGAGTTTGTCTGGAGTCTGTCTGGAGTGTGTCGGGAGTGTGTCTGAGGTGTGTCTGGGGTGGTTCTGGAGTGTGTCTGGAGTGTGTCTGGGATGTGTCTGGAGTGTGTCAGGAGTGTGTCTGGAGTGTGTCTGGAGTTTGTCTGGTGTGTGTCTGGAGTGTGTCTGGAATGTGTCTTGAGTGTATCTGGAGTTTGTCTGGAGTTTGTCTGGAGTGTGTCTGGAGTTTGGCTGGAGTGTGTCTGGGATGAGTCTGGTGTGTGTCTGGAGTGTGTCTGGGATGAGTCTGGTGTGTGTCTGGAGTGTGTGCACACTATACTTATTAGTTAAGTTTGGACCGCAAAGGCTGTAATTTGGACTTTGACTCATTAGTCATCTGGTGCGTAGTGTCTTGGAAATGTTGTCCGACAGCACAGCCGCTCCGATTTGGCTGGGATGGAATCCGTCTGTACTGTACAGTCTCGGTCTCTCCCAAAACAGCCAGTTATTTACAAAGTGCAGCCTCTGTTCATTACACAATGACATTAACCATTCATTTAGTGCAGATAGTCTACTGAACCTTTCTTGTCCTTGTCTGTACGTGGGAAGCGGTCCAGACACGATGATCGCTGCTTTAGGCGCTGTGCTGCGTACCGTCTCGATCAGGCTCCTGTAGTCCTTCTTCAGAACCTCCGTCTGCCGCAACCTGATGTCGTTCGCTCCCGCGTGCAGCACAACAGCTCCGACGCGCTCGTCCCCGTTCAGGATCTCGGGAACCTGTGCAGCAACATCAAGAACACGAGCACCAGGAAAGCAGTGAGTGCGCACCTTACCTTTATCCGAATTAGCGCGGACATGGCGGACCATGGATGTGCCGATGATCACGGCGTCATCGCGTTCCGGCTCGCGAAGAGGGGAGAAGCGGTTCCGGGTGGAGATCTCGAAGACCGGGAGGGGCGGAGAGGCAGCTCTGGTCCTGGCTCGTGTCTTCCGCTGTGTGATCCATGGTCCATGTTGTTTCGGTGCCGGAGTGAATGAAGCCCGAGATGATCGCGTCCTGGGCAGAGTAACATACGGAGTAGACGAAGTCGGACTCAAAGAGTTAACGTTACTAACCACTGATTTGTGAGCGTCGGCACGTGATGCTTCAAGCGTTGAGCGCCGATCCAACAGCTCGGCTTGCTTCACCAGCAGACCACGGATCTGTTTGTCGACGTATTCCAGCTCCTGCTTCACCATGAAGAGCTCGAACGTGTCCTCACCTGCACTCAGAGGTAATGTTAGACACGCATCTGATATGTTCACCATTATAACAGATAAACAGTAAATTAGTAGTGATACTACAACTATCACTACTAATTTAGGATTGAAATGTCGGAAATAACCAGGATTCAGTGAAACGGGTGTAAAATGAGACGGTCATTAGGCGAGAGGGCACGCGTGGAATGCTAGCGGGCTAAAGGCTAGTAGCCAGGATTAGGAAGGTTGGATATAAGTAGCGATATCAAAGCAATCCAATTGTTTTTTATAAGGAATACTATCAAGGATAAGTTCACATAATATAAAAATAGAAAGTGCTTGTTTATAAATAAGTGGTAAAAAAGAAAATCAAGGATTAGTGAAAAAATTCTCCGGAGCTACAAACATAAACAACAGATCGCACGCGCAGTCCAAACTCCAAATAGTTGTCTACACTGAAGACACTGAAGCACGTGAGTGTGTCTGGGGTGTTTCTGGAGTGTGTCGGGAGTGTGTCTGGGGTGTGTCTGGGGTGTGTCGGGAGTGTGTCGGGAGTGTGTCTGGGGTGTTTCTGGAGTGTGTCGGGAGTGTGTCTGGGGTGTGTCTGGAGTGTGTCGGGAGTGTGTCGGGAGTGTGTCTGGGGTGTGTCTGGAGTGTGTCGGGAGTGTGTCTGGAGTGTGTCTGGGGTCTGAGGTGTGTCTGGGGTGTGTCTGGAGTGTGTCTGGAGTGTATCGGGAGTGTGTCTGGAGTGTGCTGGAGTGTGTCTGGGGTGTGTCTGGAGTTTGTCTGGAGTGTGTCTGGAGTTTGTCTGGGGTGTGTCGGGAGTGTGTCTGGAGTGTGTCGGGAGTGTGTCGGGAGTGTGTCTGGGGTGTGTCGGGAGTGTGTCGGGAGTGTGTCTGGAGTGTGTCGGGAGTGTGTCTGGAGTGTGTCTGAGGTCTGTCTGGGGTGTGTCGGGAGTGTGTCTGGGGTGTGTCTGGAGTGTGTCTGGAGTGTGTCGGGAGTGTGTCTGGGGTGTGTCTGGAGTGTGTCGGGAGTGTGTCTGGAGTGTGTCTGGGGTGTGTCTGGAGTGTGTCTGGAGTGTGTCGGGAGTGTGTCTGAGGTGTGTCTGGAGTGTGTCGGGAGTGTGTCTGGAGTGTGTCGGGAGTGTGTCTGGGGTGTGTCTGGAGTGTGTCGGGAGTGTGTCTGGGGTGTGTCTGGAGTGTGTCGGGAGTGTGTCGGGAGTGTGTCTGGGGTGTGTCTGGAGTGTGTCGGGAGTGTGTCGGGAGTGTGTCTGGGGTGTGTCTGGAGTGTGTCTGGGGTGTGTCTGGAGTGTGTCTGGAGTGTGTCGGGAGTGTGTCTGGGGTGTGTCTGGGGTCTGAGGTGTGTCTGGGGTGTGTCTGGGGTGTGTCGGGAGTGTGTCTGGGGTGTGTCTGGAGTGTGTCGGGAGTGTGTCTGGGGTGTGTCTGGGGTCTGAGGTGTGTCTGGGGTGTGTCTGGAGTGTGTCTGGAGTGTGTCTGGAGTGTGCTGGAGTGTGTCTGGGGTGTGTCTGGAGTTTGTCTGGAGTGTGTCTGGAGTTTGTCTGGAGTGTGTCTGGGATGTGTCTGGAGTGTGTCTGGGGTGTGTCTGGAGTGTGGAGGGAGTGTGTCTGGAGTGTGTCTGGGGTGTGTCTGGAGTGTGTCTGGAGTTTGGAGTGTGTCTGGAGTGTGTTATGAGTGTGTCATATTCATACAGGGCTTCCTTTATCACACACTCGTCACCTGATTGGTCCTGGTTAACTACTTCACTAAAACACTCGTCTTCCTTCTCTTTTGCTTATAATTCTCTTCTTGTACTCTCTCTCGGATCGGTTTTGCCTCCATTGCTGCTTAAACAAGCGAAACAAACATGTAACAGTTAATATTATATTATAGTTAATATTTCCATTTTCTCCACCTGCAAGTAATAACCAGGTTATCTGTTATTATTCATTTGTTATATCTCTCCTTTTTCAGTTTCCCAGATAAAATCAAAAAATCAAAAGCAAATCATCTAAAATAAATAAGCATTAAATAATAAAAAAAAACATTTCTGTATATTTGAATATTTAAAAGGGAATTCACAGTTAAAGGCTTAATTGCATACGACAACAAATCATTTTTAAACGTATTCCCAACATTTGAACCCAAATATGGAAATCGATGTTTCTTGATGCTATTCTAGAATGGAAGTTTAGAGAAATGAAATGAGTAAAAAATACAGCGGTCATTGAGAAGTGCGAGATATGAGCGAGACTCAGTGAGGCAACCTGTTGATATTACATATCTGAAACAATGCCTGATATCACTGTGACTGGACTGACACCATACAACATGATGACTGCTCACAACTGTGCCACAACTTACTGTTACTTTCAGTATCTTGAGCAAATTAAATGTTGAAATAGGTTAATTTTAGACCATAACGTCTATTTTACACGCCTTCATTAATATGACCCTTCATTAGTCGATTCATCTAGGTATAGGATTGTTGGTATTGGTGTATTGTAAGTTCTTTAATTTCCATTAAGCATACAGCCTTTCACAGATGACACAAAATGATGTTTTCTAAAAACATAAGCAAGCGCTTTATACGAGAGAATGACACGAAGGCAGATTTTTCTCAGTATTTTATACATATATTAAATTTTCACTTCTGGATACTTGAATTTCTTTGGGCATCGAAGAACACATGAAAATACACTGCGCTGATGTCCACGAGTCACGCTGTCTGACATCTGCTGTAATGACCTTTTATCATGACCTTCAGGGCTCATATTAACTCCTGCATCAACGATGGGAATTATCATAATCACAGCCAAGAGCTTTCGATCTGATCAAATGTCCATTGTGCCTTCATTTACTATAGTTTACATGGTATATTAGTCTGGTATTTAGTGTTGTAGCCTTGAGGGAGATAGCACACTCGCTCCATGATGGGTTTACAGTCCTCGCTGCATAAACATGGTCAGATGAGTCTTCTAACGCTCAGATTCGAGGTGCCAGAACAGCTAAACACTGCAGCAGAAGAGGAAGAAGACACTTTGAGACACGTGTGCTGGAGCGGGTCTCTCTCCATCCGGTGAGATAGCAGTCATGATGTGTTCATTAATGATCAGGACTGAGACGGATCACAGCTGATCGTGAACCCCATGGCTCGGCACTCGTAAGATTCACGGATTAACTGCGAAGTTTATCTTGCAATGCAGTGAGTGTGTGTGTGTGTGTGATCGCTGGAGTTGGTCCACACGGCTGTCAGCGAGGGTCATCTTTACTGGTCTTTATGATCGAGCTCGTCTTCTGCACAAGCGGTCCCGCTCTTCTCTTCTTCAGTGGTTTCCTGCACACTACAATACAAAACATACATAACAGTTTGAGAATTGTCTGGCGCCGACCTGAGACGACACAAGCATCTTCAAACACTGGCTATATCAGAGAATACACAGTGTGGATGCTGTCGTTGTGCTCACCGATGGCCTCTACACCGCTGGTTATGAGTGCAGCGTTCCTCCGCTAAACGAGGCTGTTAGCGGACTCAGCATGGCCTATTTCTGTCCTGCTCTCAGTGCCGCTGTGGTCTTTATATTTCTCCAGTGAGCCTGACGACAGTCTTTGTTCTGTACAGTCGCTCCCTGAAGGAAAAGCACACTGTTCTTCATGGAATGACATCAAAAGCCATGCTAGCATATCACATGATCATCAAGCACAGCGTTACATAAACAGCAGCACAGTTTCATTAGCCAGAACATCGTTTCCTTGAGCTACTGCTAATGACGCATCCTCTTGATGAAAGCGGCAAACTTCCTCTTAACTATTTAAACAGCACTAACTCCTTCCTTAATCATTATCATGGCTCTTATTAAAGAGATAGTTCGCCTAAAGATGAAAATTATGAACATAAAATGATTTACTCTCTCAAGTCATCCTGGGTGTATATGTCATTCTTCTTTAAGAGGAATACAATCAGAGTTATACAATCTTGAAGTCATGACGGCTATGGACGCGTCGGTCTCGCGGTTCAAACACAGAGCGCTCGTCATCACGCTGTGTGTCAGGTCTAGTGTTGCTCTTTCGCCGTTAATCGATGCGTACGGCCGTCTGCCGGAAGCTAGTTATTTTAGTAGATTAAGTTTTAAATATGGATATTTTTCAAACACAAACGCATCACTTCACTTCAGAAGGCTTTTATTAACCCCCGCAGAGCCGTGCCGAACACTTGGATAGATGCACTTTAATGGACTTCCAAAGTCAAACGGCCATTCACTCTCATTATAGAGCGTGGACGAGCCAGGACATGTTTAATATAACTCTGATTGTGCTCGTCTGAAAGAAAAATTGCATATACACCCAGGATAACTTCAGGGTAACCTTTAACTGTGTTTTTGATGATTTCAGTAATCATGTCTCCCGACTGGTGAATGAATCACTTGAGTGGGTTTTGTTTCATGAATGTCAAACCAGTTGGCGAACCGGTTCCCGCCCTAAACCGTGTAGATGTAGAACTGCAGTGTGTGAGACACGAGATGCCTGTACTCGGCAGTAAAACACAACACACACAAGAAAACTTGGAATATTTACCCGCAATCCTCTGAAAACTAGCCTATCATTAGCCTGCGATGCAAAAGATCTTTATGAAGAACAACACCTGCTTGCATAGCTTGGATGAGACTTTCAGAAATGTATAACAAAATAATCAAAACACAAAAAATTGCAAGATTTGCTAGTTCTTTCCTTATAAAATAATTTTTTAATTAAAATATAAAATTACATTTATAAAATGTATTCTCTAATGGATTAACGCAGGGATGTCCAATCCTGCTCCTGGAGGGCCACTGTCCTGCAGAGTTTAGCTCTAATCTCAAATAAACACACCTTAACCAGATAACCAAGGTCTAACTAGGCATAGGTGTGTTGAGGCATGCAGGAGCTAAACTCTCCAGGACTGAGTGTGGACACCCCTGCAGTAATGGGTTCTCTAATTCTGGGATCTGAATTAGAGATAATGGGATCTGGACCTGTCACATGACCCTGGGTCCCCAGAAGCCCGCGGGACGACCCGCTGTTCCGGCTGCGCCCGGGCTCCTCAATAATAGATGTGGCAGGTGGTGACACAACACTTCACAGAGTTCATCAATCTTTTATATCACAGCTGTCAGTGTTTGAAGTCTGCTCATGCTGGAATCATGCTTCAAATCCACTCAGACTTTATTTTCACTTTCAAATGTTTTTCTAAATCGAAGAGTTTTAGCAATTTTTGGCCTATTGAGTCATTTCATGTCAACCAGACGTTCCTGTGGAAAAATATTCTTTCTAACAAAAGAAATATCCAAGTAAAGAATGAAGCCATAAATGATGTTTACGGAGTATTTGTCATAGTCATGTCATGTTTAGTTGCATTATCTTGTTCTGTTTACTTTCTATGTGCTGGTTTTTGTCTTTGCCCGTGAGTTCTCAGTGTTTTTGATAATTATAGTGCACACTTGTTTCGTTAATGATCATTCCCAGTGTATTTAAGCCACGTTTCCTCAGATCTATGTTCTGCATTGTTAGTGTTTATTGTGTAGTGTGTATCATGTTTCTGATATTTATTGAAATTCTCTTTAACCTTCATTCTGCATCACTCATCATCTTTGTGGACTTTTACAACATGCAACCAGTGACAGAACTCAGAAAGGATTTATGCGCGGCACACATGTATGACTGTGGGCTGTCCCGAACAAAAGATGACCAGGCGTCGGGATTTCTGTGTCATGTCTTCTGAACGCTGGTCCTACAGTGTCGTACAGTGAGAGAGGCTCAGAGACTGTCTTGTCTGTCAGTGTCAAGGATGGATCATGATCACCTCACAGCTGCGACCTCGTCTACTGACTAGCCAATAAGAATGCAACATGAAATGGCGATTTGATCGACATGGCATTAAAACTTCAAACTTCTTACCTCAAGCTCTGTTTGCAAGATTGTCATGCCAAGCTGTCCTCTTCCCTAGCCATGACATCTCCTTATTCTCCTCTTTCGCTTTCTCTTTTTTTCAGTGCACATAAAAAACACAATTTCCAAAGTGCAATTCATCTTGCTCTATTTGTTTCCCAGCAGAGTGATTGAGATCCCAGCCAGACTTATGCCATGCCTGGTACAGAACTGAAGCCAGAGTCGGAGCTCACCAGAGTCTTTGCCAGAGGTCAGTTTCATCCTGGAGCCTGAGCCCATTGTGGAGTCTAGACGGGTGCATGATCTATCATAGATCTAACCCTGCTTTTAACCCAGGGTTAAAAATCGCAGATGTGAAAGCCCTAAATGTAGAGTTTATTAAACACTAAGTCAAGGGTAAATATGAAGGTGGGAGGAGCCAGAGCGGGAGAGCCAGGACTCCGGCCACCCGTGGAGTCAAGGGAGGGAGAGGCCCTGGTGGAGCCTGGGGGACGACTGACTGAGGTGGAGCTCATGGAGCGGGAGAGCCAGGACTCCGGCCCACAGTGGAGTCAAGGGAGGGAGAGGCCCTGGTGGAGCCTGGGGGACGACTGACTGAGGTGGAGCTGATGGAAGCGGGAGAGCCAGGACTCCGGCCCACAGTGGAGTCAAGGGAGGGAGAGGCCCTGGTGGAGCCTGGGGGACGACTGACTGAGGTGGAGCTGATGGAGCGGGAGAGCCAGGACTCCGGCCCACAGTGGAGTCAAGGGAGGGAGAGGCCCTGGTGGAGCCTGGGGGACGACTGACTGAGGTGGAGCTGATGGAGCAGAAGAGCCAGGACTCCGGCCCACAGTGGAGTCAAGGGAGGGAGAGGCCCTGGTGGAGCCAGGGGGACGACTGACTGAGGTGGAGCTGATGGAGCAGAAGAGCCAGGACTCCGGCCCACAGTGGAGTCAAGGGAGGGAGAGGCCCTGGTGGAGCCTGGGGGACGACTGACTGAGGTGGAGCTGATGGAGCGGGAGAGCCAGGACTCCGGCCCACAGTGGAGTCAAGGGAGAGAGAGGCCCTGGTGGAGCCTGGGGGACGACTGACTGAGGTGGAGCTGATGGAGCGGGAGAGCCAGGACTCCGGCCCACAGTGGAGTCAAGGGAGGGAGAGGCCCTGGTGGAGCCTGGGGGACGACTGACTGAGGTGGAGCTGATGGAGCTGGAGAGCCAGGACTCCGGCCCACAGTGGAGTCAAGGGAGGGAGAGGCCCTGGTGGAGCCAGGGGGACGACTGACTGAGGTGGAGCTGATGGAGCGGGAGAGCCAGGACTCCGGCCCACAGTGGAGTCAAGGGAGGGAGAGGCCCTGGTGGAGCCTGGGGGACGACTGACTGAGGTGGAGCTGATGGAGCGGGAGAGCCAGGACTCCGGCCCACAGTGGAGTCAAGGGAGGGAGAGGCCCTGGTGGAGCCAGGGGGACGACTGACTGAGGTGGAGCTGATGGAGCAGGAGAGCCAGGACTCCGGCCCACAGTGGAGTCAAGGGAGGGAGAGGCCCTGGTGGAGCCTGGGGGACGACTGACTGAGGTGGAGCTGATGGAGCGGGAGAGCCAGGACTCCGGCCCACAGTGGAGTCAAGGGAGGGAGAGGCCCTGGTGGAGCCTGGGGGACGACTGACTGAGGTGGAGCTGATGGAGCGGGAGAGCCAGGCAGAGCTGACACTGAATCCATTCGTATTCCACCAACACTCCCACGGGGAAGAACAATGTTGCCAGCTCATGCACCTGGTCAAACAGGGCTGGCTCTGGCTTTCCTGGGCTCTGGCTCCGGGACGATCTGTGGCTCAGGCACTGGCTCTGGGCTTGGGACTCAGGCTACTAGTCTGCAATGGGCTCTGGTATTACTTATGTTGTGGGCGAACAGTCAAGAATCATGTTGATGAAACCCAGCCGACGGTGAAGGGGGATCCGCACTGCGATAATACCCAGTCAATAAACTTCATTAGCGTCCCACGTGGACAGTCTTCAGACAGGCACGCTCTCATTCACTGTTGAGTCCTGCTCGGAAAAACACACACAGACCGTCATTGTCGTAGTGGACTAGATGGTAGAGATCCAAGAAGACTGAAAAATGGCCAAAAACTCACCACACCTTAAACACTGTCCATATGAGTTTCGCAGACCAAAAAACTCCAAGGGAAATTATTCAAAAATACCATGTACACACCACCAATAAAGGACAACAATTATTTTTAACTTTTAAAGGACAAATATGTTAAGTAATTGTTTATATAACCTTATATTTTTAACTATGGACTGTTAGGAAACATACTATTTTGTAATCCAGCATGTTTATTTGTGAATTTTATTTATTTTGTTAAATTGTTTGTTACTTTTTTTTGTTTCAAATGTATCATCATTGAATATTTAATTGATTGTGTATTGAGTTCATTTTGTGTAAAATTCTGTTTAAAAATGTACTTATTTTTGGTTGTTAACATACCCCAGTTTGGTTGACCATGTGATCCATGTAATCATGTGACATCTTAAGATAGCTCTTGGACTGAGCGTTGGGCTTGTTGGACTTGCATCGGCGCCGCACAGAATGATCAGTGTATGACATCACAGACGGCTTGATTCAAGTCCATCAAGCCTATTCTCAACTTGCCATTGAGAAAGGTCACTTGTTTTATCTTATTCTTTGTTTGTCCTTCTCTTCATTGATGGAATGTGCAGGCTTTTTTAATCATTTCCCTTAGAGATCCAAGAAGTCCTGTGAACTCCTGGAGGAAGCGATTCCCCTATGAGAGAACATGGTTTAATCTGTTGCAGCGAGGATCGATGCTGAGGCAACATCGCAGCGGTAACATTTATTTAACACTAAATCAAAATAACAAATACTCAGAGATTCAGGATATTAAACAAAACAAAAGAACAACGTTAGTACATGAGATCAAGCGACGAGAATACTTTTTGTGCGAAAAAACAAACAAAAATAACGACTTTATTCAACTATTCCTTTTCTTCCTTCTGGGCCTGAGACGAGAGTTCAAGAGATTTCCATGACGCATGCGCGAGAACTGAACAAGAAGTAGTAGATAACTTCTTGTGTATATAATTGTTCTATGTCTCTGGTTGCATCTTGTTGTTATGAGCACATTGAAGCAAATCCCTACCAACTTGTAGTTGTGTGGCCATAAAGTATTAAATCCTGAATCCTGTAGAAGAAGAACGCAGTTCTCTCGCATACGTCTTGGAAATCTCTTGAACTCTCGTCTCAGGCCCAGAAGGAAGAAAAGGAATAGTCGAATAAAGTCGTTATTTTTGTTTGTTTTTTCGCACAAAAAGTATTCTCGTCACTTGATAAACTTATAGTTGAGCCACTCTTGTCACATGGAATATTTAAACATTTTCTTCATTGACATTTTTGGGCCATCAATTTTCAATCCTTTAGGAGCCTATGTAGCAGTGATCCACCTCTCAGATTTAATCAAAAATATCTTCATTTGAGTTCTGAAGATGAACGAAGGTCTTACGTGGTTGGTACAGCATAGGGGTGAGTAATTAATGACTTAATTTTCATTTTTGGGTGAAATATCCCTTTAAGATCTCCATATCTCTGGGATTGAACCTTAAATATGAACATACTAAAAGTAAAGTTTTGTTAAGAATTAGAATCTAAAAGGATATTAAGATATCTTTAATATTCTTGGGTTACAGGCATGCAAACTTTCAGGGGGAAAAGCATACAAAGAGTTTTTTCCCATTTTTGAACTGTCACCATTGGAATATTGCTAAATTCAACAAATTTGACCTAAATTTACCTTTTTTATTCTTTTATGCGACTTCCATAGCTTAGACTGCTTTGAGATTGATCCTGGAGCACCCTCCACAGGCCGCCGCGAGGGACAGAGTCGAATGCCTTCTTCAAATCCACAAAGCACATGTGGATTGGTTGGGCAAACTCCCATGAACCCTCCACCAGCCTGTAGAGAGTATGGAGCTGGTCCAGTGTTCCACGGCCTGGACGAAAACTGCACTGTTCCTCCTGAATCCGAGGTTCCACTATTGTCCATATTCTCCTCTCCAGTACCCCGGCATAGACTTTCCCAGGGAGGCTGAGAAGTGTGATGCCCCTGTAGTTGGAACACACCCTCCGGTCCCCCTTCTTAAAAAGAGGGACCACCACCCCGGTCTGCCACCCTAGAGGCACTGTCCCCGACCGCCACGCGATGCTGCAGAGGTGTGTCAGCCAAAACAGCCCCACAACATCCAGAGACTTGAGGTCTCATCCACCCCCAGTGCCTTGCCACCAAGGAGTTTCTTGACTACCTCGGTGACCTCAGCTAGGGTGATGGATGAGTCCACCTCTGAGCCCTCAGCCTCTGCTTCCTCAATAGTAGACGTGGGATTGAGGAGATCCTCAAAGTATTCCTTCTACCGTCCGACGACATCCCCAGTTGAGGTAAACAGCCGCCCACCTCCACTGTAAACAGCGTTGGGAGGGCACTGCTTTCCCTCTCCTGAGGCGCCGGACAGTTTCCAAGAATCTCTTCAAGGCCAGCCGATAGTCCTTCTCCATGGCCCCACCGAACTCCTCCCAGGCCCGGGTTTTTGCCTCCACAACCACCCGGGCTGCAGTCCGCTTGGCCTGCCGGTACCCGTCAGCTGCCTCAGGAGTCCCACAAGCCAGGACTCCTTCTTCAGCTTGACGGCATCCTTTACTTCCGGTGTCCACCATCGGGTTTAGGGATTGCCGCCTCGTCAGGCACCGGAGACCATATGGCCACAGCTTCGAGCAGCTGCTTCGACAATGAAGGTGGAGAACATGGTCCACTCGGACTCAATATCTCCAGCCTCCCTCGGGATCCGGTCGAGGCTCTGCCGGAGGTGGGAGTTTAAGATCTCTCTGATAGAGATGAACATCCCAAACATTCCCAGCAGACCCTTACAGTACGCTTGGGTCTGCCAAGTCTGTCCAGCTTCCTCCCCCGCCATCGGATCCAACTCACCACCAGGTGGTGATCAGTTGACAGCTCCGCTCCTCTCTTCACCCGAGTGTCCAAGACATACGGCCACAGGTCAGATGGAATGACCACAAAGTCGATCATCGACCTACGACCTAGGGTGTCCTGGTGCCATGTGCACTGATGGACACCCTCATTCTTGAACATGGTATTTGTTATGGACAAACTGTGACTAGCATAGAAGTCCAATAACTGAACACCACACAGGTTCAGGTCAGGGGGGCTGCTCCTCCCAATCACGCCCCTCCAGGTGACACTGTCGCTACCCACGTGAGTGTTGAAGTCCCCAGTCAGAGCACTTTCCAGACCCCCTCCCAGAGACCCCAAATAGGCCGGGTACTCTGCACTGCCGTTCGGCCCGTAGGCACACACGACAGTGAGAGACCTATCCCCGACCCGTAGGCGGATGAAAACAACCCGGGGTTCACCGGGGTAAACTCCAACACATGGCAGCTGAGCTGGGGGGCTATAAGCAAACCCACACCAGCCCGTTGCCTCTCATCATGGGCAACTCCAGAGTGGTGAAGAGTCCATCCTCTTTCGAGGAGTGTGGTTTGCATAGAGGTGATCCTGTCTATCTCTAGTCCGAACCTCTCAACCTCACGCACAATTTCAGGCTCCTTCCCCGCCAGCGAGGTGACGTTCCACGTCCCTAGAATTGTTTCCGTGTCCAGGGATCGGGTTGTCGAGACCCCTGCCTTCGACTGCCGCCCGATCCTCTCAGCACCGGCCCCTCACGGTTCCTCCTGCAGGTAGTGAGCCCACGGGATGGTGGCCCCATGTCGCTCCTTCGGGCTGAACCTGGCCGGACCACATGGGGGGAGGCCCGGCCACCAGGCGCTCGCATACGAGCCACAACTCCGGGCCTGGCTCCAGGGTGGGGCCCCGGCTGTGCGACGTCGTGGTCCTTGCTTTGTCTTCACTCATAAGTTGTTGTTTTTTACCGCTCTTAGTCTGACCCACCACCTAGAACGTGTTTGCCTTGGGAGACCCTACCAGGGGCATATAGCCCCAGACAACATAGCTCCTAGGTTCATCACACACTCTGGATCAAACCCAAGTTGACAGAGCATTTACACCGAGCGCTGTGAGACCACTGAACCTCATCTAAACCAGGTTGGATTTTTGGATTTGTCGTCTCTAAATCTACTCAGATTTTGCTCAATATCTTCATGCAACAGGCCTCAAATATTTGGTGGTTATGAGCATATTAGTGTGCATGTAAACATCTAAATACAAAACAACGTTTAACCATGCAATCTAAGTTCTAAGAAGAGCAAAATTCGGCACAATACACTTACCTCTTTATGGCCTTGTAGAAGATGAAGACAGTCAGGAACAGGAAGACAGTTAAAGCACTTCCTGTCGACCCGATCACGATGATCTCCGTCCACCAGGAGCTCAGCAGAGGAGCAGGAGCCTTCGGAGCTGAAACACACACAGAAAACAGCAGTGTGTGTGGATCATTCACTGCGGTACCTTAAGGTTTTTATTCTAGCATACGTAATGTATTTTACTTCAAAAATGGTTCACACAAGTTGAAAATCTTTATCTATTAAATCTAACTTAAAGACGGTTCTTTTGTGAGAAAAAAAGCTGAAGACAAATGGCAAAATGCTCCAGTTTGTAATGCAGATGAACTCAGAGATTAGAGATTATTTGTGTTTAGTGTCCATTAAACAATATGCAGAAGGTTTATTATTAGGCTGCTATCCCTTTACGATTAATGCACTGATCCAATACACTCATACACATGCGTTTTCTCTCTCAACTGTTTAAGTTCACTTAAACATAACAGACTGTGTTTACATGGATGTTTTGACATAATTGTGTGTGTATTTGTCAGGTCAAGCACAATAAGATGCCTGTGTTTCCAGTTCAGTTTGAATATTGAAGGTTAGTTTTTGTTTCTCTTGTGTAGTTCTCCAGTGTATGAGTGTTTTGTGTTGCAAACAAATCTTCTATTTGCATCATTGTAGAACCAACCTGTGACAAAAAAAACATCTGTAGTGTATTGAGTGTTGGACGTAAACCCAACAAGAAGCATTAGTTTGGTTAAAGTTGTGGTTGGACATTCTTGTCTCTAATATCTCAGGAAAAGCAGAAATAAGAAAAGACCACCTACTCTTTTGTTTTATGACTAATAATTATACAAACAGCTATAGTTAAGCTACATAATAAGATAAGTAACTAATAAAACAGTAAATGCATTACATTAGAGACTATTTCCAGAGTCACAATTTTTATTGTGGAATAATGTGTATTTTGCCCCAATTTCGGTACTGCAATCACTCACCATTCAATTCCCTAAATCAATCCCTGTCCTACATTTGTTCTTGTTCCAGAAGTGTTTCACTCAGATAAACGGCACAATAGAGGAGAAAATACCAGCTTAACTTTTGTTTCATGCCAACTTTAAAAAGTATAATGACAGCAGCCCATTCACTGTGTTCTGAAGTCTCCTAAGGTCATATAATAGCTTTGTGTGTAATATTTCACAGAAACTTCTTTAATTTTTCAAACTACAATTCAGCTTTCTTTCCACTCAGGTGGGCATGTAGCGCTCAGCATCTTACACAGAGCAAAGGGAAGAGAGTGTAGAAATGACTGTGCAAACACATCAATGGGCCTTTGTGTGTTTCATCAGTGAACAGGAGTACAGGAGCTCCAAGGGTATTCAGTGAAATCGAGACAGTGTGGGACAAAGCAAGGAATTTGAAACATACATGTCCGTGACTGAAAGGGCGCTTCACTATTAGCCATTAAAGGGGCAGGAGCCACTGCTGTATATCATTTCATTATCATATGAACTCCTGCTCAATCCCTCATCTGAATCCCAATCTCGACCTGGGCTCTGGAAGAAGAGCCCTGAGAGTGCGGTGCCTTACCCATAGAGAGCAGTGCGGGAGGAGGAGGCGGAGGAGGAGGTGGAGGAGGCAGGGGCGGGTACAGCCGACGGTGGCACAACATCTGGCGACCTTGAGCTCCTCTGTTCATGTCATGCTGTGAGCAAAATGACTGGAACTCTGCCTATAAGAAAGAGAAGAGAGATGAGAGGAAGCCAATGCAATGACTAATGACATTTATCCAACTCATTACAGGCTTTTCACATCATTAGTCTCATGTATACTACATTTACCCGAGGCTGCAAAGTCGGGGTGATGAATGGAAGACAGCATTCATCACGCCCTCCGGAAATTATGAATACAGAGTCATGTCCTTCAGACTGTCCAACGCTCCAGCAGTCTTCCAAGGGTACATGAATGAGGTCTTCCTGGGAATATGTCAACAGATTTGTGGTTTTCTACATTGACGATATTCTCATCGACTCCTCATCTCTCTCTGAGCATCAACGCCACGTCTCTTTTGTCCTGGAGAAGCTGAGAGCTCATAAACTGTACCTAAAACTGGAGAAATGTGAGTTTCACATCACCACTGTTCAATTTCTGGGCTACAATATTGACCAACAGGGAGTTCAGATGGACCAGAGGAAGGTGGAAACTAACCGGAACTGGCCCCAGCCCTCAGCTGTGAAGGATCTTCAGCGATTCCTCGGGTTCGGTAATTTCTATAGAAGATTCATCAATAACTACAGTCACAACAGTTCTCCTCCGTCCTCATCTCTAAAGGGCTGGCCCAAGTCTCTGTCCTTATCTGCTAAAGCCATCGTAGCCTTTCAGCAACTCAAAGAACCTGAACCTATTCTCCCTACAGCCGTGCTTGTCAGCCCGATCATCTAGGACATGGACGAGGAGATTTCCCTGGAGAACCATCTTCATCCCGCTCCACTGGGAGGTCCAGAGGGCCGCGTCTTTGTGACTTCCAGACTCTGCTCATACCGTTCCCGGCTCTGGACATCCAGGTAGCAGGCGTACCCTCTCGCTCCACAGCAACTGGTACTGGTGGCCGTCCATCTCACAGGATGTTCCCTGGTACATCAGAGGATGCTCAGTCTACACCGTTACCAAGACCCCCAGAATGTTGGAGATGAGGAGATCACTGGAGATGGGGAGAACGCTGGAGACAGGGAGGAAGATCGCTGGAGACGGGGAGGGAGATCACTGGAGACAGGGAGGAAGATCACTGGAGACGGGGAGGAAGATCACTGGAGACGGAGAGGAAGATCACTGGAGACGGGGAGGAAGATCACTGGAGACAGGGAGGAAGATCACTGGAGACGGGGAGGGAGATCACTGGAGACGGGGAGGGAGATCACTGGAGACAGGGAGGGAGATCACTGGAGACAGGGAGGAAGATCACTGGAGACGGGGAGGAAGATCACTGGAGACGGGGAGGAAGATCACTGGAGACGGGGAGGGAGATCACTGGAGACGGGGAGGGAGATCACTGGAGACGGGGAGGAAGATCACTGGAGACGGGGAGGAAGATCGCTGGAGACGGGGAGGGAGATCACTGGAGACAGGGAGGAAGATCGCTGGAGACGGAGAGAAAGATCACTGGAGACGGAGAGGAAGATCACTGGAGACGGGGAGGGAGATCACTGGAGACAGGGAGGAAGATCACTGGAGACGGGGAGGAAGATCACTGGAGACGGGGAGGGAGATCACTGGAGACAGGGAGGAAGATCGCTGGAGACGGGGAGGAAGATCACTGGAGACGTGGAGGAAGATCACTGGAGACAGGGAGGGAGATCACTGGAGACGGGGAGGGAGATCACTGGAGACGGGGAGGGAGATCACTGGAGACGGGGAGGGAGATCACTGGAGACGGGGAGGGAGATCACTGGAGACTGGGAGGGAGATCACTGGAGACGGGGAGGGAGATCACTGGAGACGGGGAGGAAGATCGCTGGAGACGGGGAGGGAGATCACTGGAGACTGGGAGGGAGATCACTGGAGACGGGGAGGGAGATCACTGGAGACAGGGAGGAAGATCGCTGGAGACGGGGAGGAAGATCACTGAGAGATGCAGAGGGAGATCGCTGGAGATAAGGAGGGAGAACCAGGGTTTCCAACGTTGGAGACGGGGAAGGAGATTGCTGCAGACGGGGAGAGCGTTGGAGAAAGGAGGAACGTTGGAGACGGAGAGATCACTGGAGATGGGGAGAACGTTGGAGAAAGGAGGAACGCTGGAGACGGGGAGGGAGATTGCTGCAGACGGGGAGAACGTTGGAGAGGTGGAGGGCGAGACAGTGAGGGCGGAGCTTCATCATGTACCTCCATGTAGGTATGGGAGCAATATGTTATGTTTTTGGTAATAAAGGGGTAACAAGCAGATATACTAGCAAATTATTTATCATGTAATTATTTTAAAATGTTTTTTTCTATTCTGTTAAAGTGTGTATGTCAGGTTAAAATTTTTTTTTAGATATATTAAATAATGTTTAGATGTATGAGTGAAAATGTAATTATCATTAAAATTATTACTGTAATTGCCCTACATTAAGCTTTATAGCCATTTCTGTCAAGATCATATTTTTAAAACACAGTGGAGCTGCATGTGATGTCATAAGAGGGAGATGTGACAAAAACGTTATATTTAAGTATGGAGAGTTTTGAGGAGATCCAAAATCCCCCTCAAACCTCCGATGGGCCACAACCTTACAATTTTGAGCCTCCCAGGCGTGAGACAGATGAGGAACCAAACAGAAATTTAAATAATTCCTATCGAAGAAACATAAATATCTGGTGTGAAGAGAACCAGTGGAGAGTTGGTCAGGTGTCTTGGTAAGTATAGGCATAACTTAGAGGTGGAACGGTACATGTATTCGTATTGAACCGAAACGTACGGCCGTCACGGTTCGGTGCATGAATTTACACGGAGAATACAGGGTTAAAATAAATAAAACTCGTGTGCAAATTAATTAATGCGGAACTACGTTACTGTTAGATACGTGGTAGAGATGTGCGGTAGCCTATCAGAATAGGTCAGTGTGAAGAGGTTCAGTGTGTGTGGAAAGAAGAAGACAGGGTCGGCGTGACTGGGACTCGTTTATTTAGAAAAAACAAAAAAGAAACGAGGCGCACAGTAACGCATTCGCCACTATAAACAAACACGCGATCCAACACTTGCTTCTCAGTCTCGGTTGCAGTAGCCGCGTGAAGTCCGAGTCCAACTCTCTCTCTCGCTCTCTCATTCGCCGGTTATATACGGTCTCTCCACGGAAAATTACTGCAATCAAACACAGGTGTTCATCATCTTGATCTACTAATCTCACCGTGCGGCTCCGTCCTTTCTCTCCCGCAGCCGCTAGACTCACGCCCCCTCGCCACAGTCAGGTTTGCCGAAGTGCTGATATTCCAGCCCGATCTCATGAAAGTTCGTATCTATGGCACGAATATCATTTATATGATACGCACTTTTTTGCGTATAATACGCACGAACTCCCCACCCCCCTAAACCTAACCCAGGGTTTTTTAGTGCGTACCATATACACGAAAAAAACACTTTTGGCGTATAAATGCCACGAGAAATGACACTCGTGGTATAGATACGCATCTTCATGAGACTGTGTTGGATATTCTGAGAGCTAGTCTCGCGGCTGTCATCAAAAAGTGGACTCTGTGACCGGTTTTAACGGTGTTTTTGCACCCAGTACAAACGCAGTAATTCACCATCGTGATAATACGCCTGCATATATACATTTCTTCTTTTTCTTATTCTTCTTCTTCGTCAGGGTTTAATTGCGGTTGGCAAACCTGTTTCCTGCGTATACCTAACTAACTACCTAACTTAAATAACTAAATAAATAAATATCCTAATCAAATAATTCTCTCGCTCTATCATTCGTACAATTACCAACACAGCTCACTGACTCACTCTCAGCGACCTGGGGAGACGTCTCCCTCTTATGACGTCAAGTGATTCGATTGGGGGGAGGAGCAGTTTTAAGTGAGTACTGAAAATAACGAACTTTTTCATCTTATATTCTGCCTTTAGGTATCGAAAAACATACAAAACAATACACCAACTTGACAAACGTGTTTTTCCCCTAACTATTTTGTGTTAATCATAATTACAAATTTAACCTGACATACACACTTTAAAATATTCCAGGCAAAAAATTGGTCTTTGGTATATAAAAGTTATCATCACATTTCTGGCAAAATATGTTCTTGTGCAGTTTTTCCAGAAATGTGATACCTTATATTTACAACAGACGTACAGTTTTTGCCTGGAATATGTTAACAGAATAGGTACCTGTTAGTTTTAAAATAATTACATGAGAAATAATTTGCTTGTATATCTGCTTGTTACCCCTTTATTACCAAAAACATAACATATTGTTCCCTTATACCTACACAGAAGTACGCTATAATTACAGAAATGTACACCGTAATTTCGGTGTACTTACGTAGTTGTTTGCGGGTCGTAAAATAAAGTGTTACCCAATTTTCTTCTGGAAACAAACTTATTTTCCTGGTATCTCTGTAAAGCTGCTTTTGTATTGTAAAAAACACTATATAAATAAAGGTGACTTGGCTTCACTTGACTAGGTAATGTAGATGGTAATATGTCGTGCATCCACACAACATTCAGTTTCATGAGAGTAATGCTGTCTGTCTGATGAATAACATCTGAGAGTCAGTATAACTCAAGTCTCCTTCAGCTTCAGTTACTCCTGTGTGGGAGATAATCTACAGTTTGGGAACATCTCTACGGTCAATCGCTACAGCTTTAAAACCTCTTCGGGGCTCATTAAAAACTCTTACTTCCAGTGGCGTGAATAGAATGTTCATTCTAAGTTATCTGGTCTTCAATAATATTCTCAAAACGTTAGACAAAAACATTATTTATACACCGTTTATGGATTGTCTTTCCCCAGAATTTCTTTTTTAAATGTCACTACTCGTTTCAGAAGATTGTGAGAACATTCAAAAGTAATGTTTCCATAATGTTTGCAAACTAATAAAAATGGAATGCTCCCTTAAAGCTGCAGTCTGTAGTTTTGCCTCTTTGTCGCCATCTCTGTTCGAAATCTGCAATCACAGTTATTCGCGGAATTATAAACTTTACATGGATTTTACATCTGTGTACCTGAGAGAAGACGACTGATTGATTGATTGATTTTATTTGACCACTTAAATATAAAATATGAAACAGTATGAAACTGACATACATTAAAAAATAAATAAATAGTCAGGGATAACACAATAAAGCCCAAAGACTTATTTCCATTCCACATCTATATGGGCAGAATGTTCATTCTAAGTTATCCGGTCTTCAATAATGTTCTCAAAACGTTAGAACAAAAACATTATTTACACCGTTCATGGATGGTGTTTTCCTCAGAATTTCCTTTTTTAAATGTAGTACTTAAATGTTAAGACACAACATGGACACAGGTGTTCATCAAAGCTACTGTACCTGAGAGAACAGACACGACAGCAGACAGTGCGCGAGCACGAGAGGACACGGGGGAAATCTGAGCATCATCAGTCTGAGCCTGAACAAGAACATTACAGTTACTGAAGCAGAACAACACCAACACTTTACTGACTTCAGCCGCCAATCTGTTTCATTCTATGACTTTAGTCGAGTAATAAGCAGTTATTTCACTTACCCCGCATGTGAAAAGTCCATCCAATGTGGAGACTATAATCCGCGACGAGCGTCACATGAATAAACACATTCATCATTACTAAAGATGATAGTCATCAATAATTATCATCAGTTGTCAGAAGAGTGCACAACTCCACAGACAGAGGAATACATCACTGCAGTGTATGAGGACATCTACAGTAGTGTGTGTCTCCTGTTATTATCACACACACACGAGTCTGTCAGATGAACCAGTCTCTTCTCTTCTCTTCTCTTCTCTTCTCTTCTCTTCTCTTCTCTTCTCTTCTCTTCTTCTCAAGAGTTGAGCTTCACATCAATCTGAGCGAGTGGGAGGAGCTTATGACTTCATCCTGTACAAACACCATTAGGCTATAAAAACATGAACGACTTGCTGCACGTTTGTATGTGTGCGCGCGTGCCATGAACAGATAATCTTTTTACAGATGAAATCAGGAGAGAGGAGACTAAACTGGATCTCATCATTGTCCAAAACTTATCATGATGCTGCATGAGAGAAATTAAACTATTAGTGTGCATTTTCCATTTTCATACCATTTTACAGTGATGATCAAAGAGAAGCACACTTGGACTAAAGGTTAACTAAAGATTTTAACTGATACGTTTATTTTTCTTTACATGAAAGATATGCTACAAAACGTACTAAGAGTGAGTGCGCCCTCATGTGGCAGGACTTACAACTAGCAATAGAGTACATTCTTTAGGATAAAAGGGATTAGTTGAAACAGAGATATGATTTATGTGAACAATGAAATCTTCTGAATCGTGACAGTTGTGAATAAAACTTAAACACAGAATTAGTTGCTCTTTTTTCATTCAAAGTTATTATCTTTGATTACAGTAAATTGACTGTAGAAATTAATATTTCTATTGAAAATGTCTTTTAAGTCGCTAAATAAATAACTAAAATGTAAATATTTTGCTTGTAGAATAGAACTAAAACCTGTCATTGTGTCACAACTGGAGTCCGGTTTTAAATTTCTGATCAACAACCTATAAATTATTATATAGCAAACACCGCTACAGAGGTGACCGGACGGACCTTTCTGTTGACAGTTGAGACCACGATCAACCGCGGGATATTAAAAAAAAAAAAAAATACCGCGAAATTCAGTGCGGTCAATATGACCGTCTATGGCCGAAAAAGGTAAATATGTTCATTTTTTGTTTTGCCTTACGTTTACGTAACTTAATTTATATGAAAAGCATTTTAAATGAAAATACAGACAATTTTAGGAAAAATCAGGTACCAGCAGGATTTTATTATTTTTTTCAACAAAGTTATAAAATTCAAAACGGCCAAAATCACCGCTATGGCCGTTATAGTGTTAAACAGCTGTGATGTATTGTTCTCTTTTAAAATGTTTGATTTTAAAACCGATATCATGTTTTATGTGTGGGTATACTCTCTGACAGTGCCATATGGTTTATGTGATGTAATTTTTATTAAAACAATATATAAAAACACGTCTGTATTAAAGAAAAAAATATTGATAAGCACATATGAATGTAATTAAATAACAAGTACTTTGGGTGTCTTGTTCATTATATTTATTTTCATTTAAAAGCAAGAACTTAAATCACATCCAGTTTATTAGCAATACGTGCACGAGCGTGAATCCCGTGAATCTCGCGATATCAGACTCTGATCTCACAGGTGTCTGATCCGCTGCGAGGAACCGAGATCTCTAAACTAGCCTATCATCAGTGTCGCTTTAACGCAAACAGAAACTCACGAATATTCGTGTAAGGCACGCCCAGTGCTCTCGAATATTCAGAACAGCTGTTATTAAATCAATTACTTTCGTCATTCCGGACAGGTGCAGTAACCAGCGGTTGTGTCTGATGAACAGTGTGATCAACATGGCTTCGTATTCAGATGAGTGCAGGTTTCTGGATGAATTAAAGAAGAACCGCGTTAAAATAACTCTATCCGACACTGAAATCACTGGCGTGATTCAGCGAGTCCATCCGAAGAAGACTCTGCTTTTAGAGGACGGTAAGCCCAATCAACATCTCTTAATAACTGCAGTTTGTAGAGTTACTACAGTTAAAGTGTGTTTATCCTTGAAGTGTCTGAGGCGAATAACTGCAGTTTATAGAGTTATTTAGCCTACAGTTGAAGTGTGTTCATTCATTGTCTGAGGTGAATTCGCTAGTTGCACCACAACGGAAATGGAATTTCCGGTTTGTCAGTGGTGGTAGGCTGGAACACTTCCGGTCACTGCTTCTGTCAATGGCACTCGCTTACTTAACCGACCGTTCAGCGTAGTGTAAAAGAAAAACACGAGTCTTTTCGGTATTAAAACAGGTGTTGTACCGAATTCCGACTCGCGGACAAATCGCACGCCCCTTCGCGTGCGCGCGCCTCTCACCTAATACGCGCTGAAGCGAGTTTGAATGCACTTGATTTGCCAAATGCGTTTATCGATTGATTTTTTTTCTCACAGCAAGCATCCACATCCTACATGAAAGCTTTGTCTACACTTACAAAAATTGACAGACAGTGAACTAGAGTGGATAAAAAATGCAAACAAACAAAAATGCATGGGAGATCGATTCAGACTAAACTTCCACGGGTGAAGCTACCATATAAAGCTACCAGCTGTCAAAACATTACTGTTAATTTCAAATAATTTAATTGAACGTAACTTTTGCGTGTTAAACACGATGTGGTTCATAGTAAAATATTGTATTACTCTCCCCATTGCACAAGAATGTCATTAAAAATAATAATAACCTTTTTCATGAAGATAGGCTTATAAACAAATTATGCATGAACTTTTGTAATATTGCAGCAGGTTTTCTTCAAAAAAGGGCACCTGAACACAAAACAATGAATTTCCATAAGCAATCCCAGCTAGAATTTTTCTTAAAATTTTGTCCTGTTCTAATGTTTTCAGCAGGTAGTTTTTTGTTTTGTTTTGTTTTTCCCCCAAAAAGAACATTTTATAATGTGTTATCTCAGCAACTTTCCCAAAACATCCTCAAAATATTACAGTTAAAACATCCTTAAAACATTATTTCAACATTACATTCAAATGTTTTCTTTAAAACAGTATACCTTATGGCTTTACAAGTTTAAACCAAACTTGTAGGGAATGTTAGCCAAAGTTCTGAGAACGTTCTCAGCTAGGATGCAAAATGTGTAATTGAAAGAATGAATTAAATAAATAATGTTTTTGTGGTCCTAATGTGCCAGACAATAACTATATTAAAAAAGTCTAAGGTTTCTTTACATCCTTAGCTTTAGTCAATGATCACATTATTATAATTATCAATTAACAAACATAAAAACTGGTATTTGCCTCATATAGGCTATAGTCTATATTAGCCTATATACAATATACAGACGTGTGTTTTATGAACTAAGCCTATCTTCATTAAGAAGGTTAAATATTATTTTAATGACATTCATGTGCAATGGGGAGAGTAATACACTATTTTACTATGAACCACCGCGTGTTTTAGACACAAAAGTTACGTTCTGTTAAATTAACAGTAATGTTTTGTTTTGACAGGTGCTATATTATGGCTGCTTTATTATGGCCTTTACCCGTCGAAGTTTATAGTTTGAATCGATCTCCCATGCGTTTTTGTTTGTTTGCATTTTTTATCCACACTAGTTCACTGTCTGTTAACTTTTGTAAGTGCAAAGCTTTCATGCAGGATGTGGGTGCTTGCTGTGAGAAAAAAAATCAATCGATAAACGCATATGGCAAATGAAGTGCATTCAAACTCGTTTCTGCGCGTATTAATGAGAGGCGTGCGATTTGTCCGCGAGTCGGAATTCGGTACAGCACCTGTTTTAATACCGAAAAGACTCGTGTTTTTTCTTTTACACTACGGAAGTGTTCCAGCCTACCACTGACAAACCGGATATTCCATTTCCGTTGTCGTGCAACTAGTCCATAACTGCAGATTATAGAGGGAATGCATTGACTCGTGACTTTCCCGCGTGACAACCCCCCTCAGCCTGACCGAGTGGCAAAAAATCTGCTGCGTGACTGGATTTAATAGGGGAAAACTGCGGAAATGCGACTAAATCGAACAATTTTATCAATAAACTAAATGTTGGACTCAATATAGTGTTCCTTACAACTTACTAAAGATCCAGTGATCCATGGATATTGACATGCAGCCAGGAATCGTGTTGCCTGACATTTATTGCCTGATTTCGACACCGGGGAAATAAAAGCAAGACCTCATAAAGCAAATTTGCCTGTGAACGCTTTAAATATAATATAGGTAGGTCTAAATCCGGGTGATCACTTATATCAGTGTTATATCCTATATCATATCGTCCAGCTCTAAAACTTTATACGTTTTTTGGTCAGTGTTTATTAAAAAAAAAATCCAATAATGCAGAATATGCAATGATAAATATTTAATTGATGAGCTGTTAATAACAATACAAAATATATGGGTATGGTTTTACAGCTAAATTCAGCATATTGACACAAAATGATAACTGCAAATCCACCTTTGGCTGACTGGAGTCCAGTTGTTTCTGTGACATGCAGCGATCCATTTGCTCCTCTTTCCATAGCAGTCTGTAAAAATATACCTCCGATGTTTTGTCAAATCTAGTTGTAAGCCTACAGTCAATCGCAAAGCTCTTTCCCACTTTATGTGTGTTGTGTTTGTTTTTCGCGGTATTCACGCTGAAAACATATACAGCCGCTCAGTCTTTTTGCCACTCACTGTGAGGAACTGCAGGCACGCCGGCCGACGGTGACGTCATGCGCATTCCCTCTATAGAAGTATTACAGTTGAAGTGTGTTTATAATGTGCTGTTATTCGCCTCAGACAATGGATAGAGTTAGTTGAAGTTTGTGAATAACTGCAGATTATAGAGTTAGTTGGTGTGTTTATTCCTGCAGTGTCTGAAGTGAATAACTGCAGATTATAGAGTTAGTTGAGGTGTGTTTATTCCTGCAGTGTCTGAGGTGAATAACTGCAGATTATAGAGTTAGGTGAGGTGTGTTTATTCATGCAGTGTCTGAGGTGAATAACAGCAGATTATAGAGTTAGGTGAGGTGTGTTTATTCATGCAGTGTCTGAGGTGAATAACTGCAGATTATAGAGTTAGGTGAGGTGTGTTTATTCCTGCAGTGTCTGAGGTGAATAACAGCAGATTATAGAGTTAGTTGAGGTGTGTTTATTCCTGCAGTGTCTGAGGTGAATAACAGCAGATTATAGAGTTAGGTGAGGTGTGTTTATTCCTGCAGTGTCTGAGGTGAATAACTGCAGATTATAGAGTTAGTTGAAGTGTGTTTATTCCTGCAGTGTCTGAGGTGAATAACTGCAGATTATAGAGTTAGTTGAGGTGTGTTTATTCCTGCAGTGTCTGAGGTGAATAACTGCAGATTATAGAGTTAGTTGAGGTGTGTTTATTCCTGCAGTGTCTGAGGTGAATAACTGCAGATTATAGAGTTAGTTGGTGTGTTTATTCCTGCAGTGTCTGAGGTGAATAACTGCAGATTATAGAGTTAGGTGAGGTGTGTTTATTCCTGCAGTGTCTGAGGTGAATAACTGCAGATTATAGAGTTAGTTGAGGTGTGTTTATTCCTGCAGTGTCTGAGGTGAATAACTGCAGATTATAGAGTTAGGTGAGGTGTGTTTATTCCTGCAGTGTCTGAGGTGAATAACTGCAGATTATAGAGTTAGTTGAGGTGTGTTTATTCCTGCAGTGTCTGAGGTGAATAACTGCAGATTATAGAGTTAGGTGAGGTGTGTTTATTCCTGCAGTGTCTGAGGTGAATAACAGCAGATTATAGAGTTAGGTGAGGTGTGTTTATTCCTGCAGTGTCTGAGGTGAATAACTGCAGATTATAGAGTTAGTTGAGGTGTGTTTATTCCTGCAGTGTCTGAGGTGAATAACAGTAGATTATAAAGTTAGTTGAAGTGTGTTTATTCCTGCAGTGTCTGAGGTGAATAACTGCAGATTATAGAGTTAGTTGAAGTGTGTTTATTCCTGCAGTGTCTGAGGTGAATAACTGCAGATTATAGAGTTAGTTGAAGTGTGTTTATTCCTGCAGTGTCTGAGGTGAATAACTGCAGATTATAGAGTTAGTTGGTGTGTTTATTCCTGCAGTGTCTGAGGTGAATAACTGCAGATTATAGAGTTAGTTGGTGTGTTTATTCCTGCAGTGTCTGAGGTGAATAACTGCAGATTATAGAGTTAGGTGAGGTGTGTTTATTCCTGCAGTGTCTGAGGTGAATAACTGCAGATTATAGAGTTAGTTGAGGTGTGTTTATTCCTGCAGTGTCTGATGTGAATAACTGCAGATTATAGAGTTAGGTGAGGTGTGTTTATTCCTGCAGTGTCTGAGGTGAATAACTGCAGATTATAGAGTTAGGTGAGGTGTGTTTATTCCTGCAGTGTCTGAGGTGAATAACAGTAGATTATAAAGTTAGTTGAAGTGTGTTTATTCCTGCAGTGTCTGAGGTGAATAACTGCAGATTATAGAGTTAGTTGAGGTGTGTTTATTCCTGCAGTGTCTGAGGTGAATAACTGCAGATTATAGAGTTAGGTGAGGTGTGTTTATTCCTGCAGTGTCTGAGGTGAATAACAGCAGATTATAGAGTTAGTTGAGGTGTGTTTATTCCTGCAGTGTCTGAGGTGAAGAACAGTAGATTATGAAGTTAGTTGAAGTGTGTTTATTCCTGCAGTGTCTGAGGTGAATAACTGCAGATTATAGAGTTAGGTGAGGTGTGTTTATTCCTGCAGTGTCTGATGTGAATAACAGCAGATTATAGAGTTAGTTGAGGTGTGTTTATTCCTGCAGTGTCTGAGGTGAATAACTGCAGATTATAGAGTTAGGTGAGGTATGTTTATTCCTGCAGTGTCTGAGGTGAATAACTGCAGATTATAGAGTTAGTTGAAGTGTGTTTATTCCTGCAGTGTCTGAGGTGAATAACTGCAGATTATAGAGTTAGTTGGTGTGTTTATTCCTGCAGTGTCTGAGGTGAATAACTGCAGATTATAGAGTTAGTTGGTGTGTTTATTCCTGCAGTGTCTGAGGTGAATAACTGCAGATTATAGAGTTAGTTGGTGTGTTTATTCCTGCAGTGTCTGAGGTGAATAACTGCAGATTATAGAGTTAGGTGAGGTGTGTTTATTCCTGCAGTGTCTGATGTGAATAACAGCAGATTATAGAGTTAGTTGAAGTGTGTTTATTCCTGCAGTGTCTGAGGTGAATAACTGCAGATTATAGAGTTAGTTGAAGTGTGTTTATTCCTGCAGTGTCTGAGGTGAATAACTGCAGATTATAGAGTTAGTTGGTGTGTTTATTCCTGCAGTGTCTGAGGTGAATAACTGCAGATTATAGAGTTAGTTGGTGTGTTTATTCCTGCAGTGTCTGAGGTGAATAACTGCAGATTATAGAGTTAGGTGAGGTGTGTTTATTGTTAAGTTTAAGTCAGTAAAAAATGTGTTAATGTACATTGGACCTCTGTGCTGAATATTGTTTACGATTTCATATGACTGTTTACTAAAGGAAAAGGGGGACTCTTATTATGAAGTTCCCGGAAGTGTTGGGTTGTTGTTTTTTGAGCGTACACCGCGGTGGTGTAACAGGCAATGTGATCTAATAAACGGAGGATTAATTCTAAAGTGTATTCTTTTGAGTAACATTGGTAGCAGAGGATGGTTAGCAACTATAGAACACCCCCAACCTTTGATGAAGGAAAGCCATATGAAAGTTGGAAGAATGAAGTCGCAATTTGGACTAGGGTTACGGAACTCGAAAAAAAAAACAGGCGCTTGCTGTGGCTTTGGCGCTGTCTGGAAGAGCGAGAGAAACGGCGATGGAAATACCGGTAGACGATTTGAATAAGGACACTGGTATGAACACTTTACTAGTGAAACTCGATGATTTGTTTCTCAAAGAAGAAAAGGACCAAGTTTACGAGGCGTACTCGAGCTTTGACCGGATTATGAAAGATAGCAGTGTTTCCATGACAGACTATATAATTGATTTTGAACAACGGTACTCGCGGATGCGTAAATATAATATGGAGCTTCCCGACGCAGTATTAGCATTTAAACTGCTGGACACTGCGTGCTTAGAAGTGAAAGACCGACAGTTAGCTCTGACAGCATGTACAGATTTGAATTTTGCGTCAATGAAGTCAGCACTGAAGAGGATTTTCGGAGGAAAGTCCGCTTCTACTGTGGGGATTAATCAGGAAACAGCATATGTAACGGAACAAAGGCGACAAAGGAGCAAGCCATGGTCACAAAATGTTCAGCAAAAAACACCACTGCCTGGCAGCAACCCTCTGGACAGATATGGACGCAGATCAAAGTGCGCTGTTTGTCAAAGCACATTCCACTGGGCCAAAGACTGTCCACACAGAGGTGAGCAAGTCAAACTTACTGAAGATTGTAAAACAGATGATATAGAGGAGTGCAACATTACTCTGTATACTAAAGAGTGTCCCACTGAAGCAGAAATATTTATGACAGAGTGTTTCGGCTCAGCAATAATAGACACTGCATGCACACGGACTGTGTGTGGACAGGAATGGATAAACAGTTACATCGCTGAACTAAGCCAAAACGAGATAAAAGACCTGAGAAAGACAGAAACACCCAGTCACAGACCCTTTAAGTTTGGTGATGGAAAAGTGGTCTATTCCAACAGAAAGTTGAAAATTCCTGCAAAGATTGGACAAACTAAGTGTCATATTGAAACTGAAGTTGTGCCAGCGAAGATTCCACTACTCTTGAGCAAGGCATCCATGAAAAGAGCAGGGACAGTGCTGGATATGGAGAATGACAGTGCGGTGATGTTTAGTCAACCTGTAAAACTTGACTTTACAAGCTCTGGTCATTACTGTGTAAACATCATGGACAATGAAAAGAAAACCATTCAAGGTGACGAATGTGTCTTGGTGGCTGTTGAAGATGTCACTCTAACAGAACAAAAGAATGAGAATGTACAAAGTCAGTGTGAAGAGGAAATACTGACAATCTCAGAAAAAATTAGTTCAGCAGAAAAACACAAAATCCTGATGAAGCTTCACAGACAGTTTGGTCATGCTTCTGCTGACAGACTGCAGAGACTTCTTACTAGCTCTGGGAATAAAGATGCAGAATGTAGTGTCATTCTGGAAAAAATTGTCAGTGAATGTGAAACATGTCAAAGATACAGTAAGACCAAACCAAAGCCTGCTGTTGGCCTACCACTGGCATCACAGTACAATGAAACTGTTTCAGTAGATCTGCATGAACTTCAACCAGGTGTGTGGTATCTCCACATTATTGACCAGTTCACAAGGTTTAGTGCCGGCAGCATACTAACCACAAAGAAATCTTCTGAAATAGTGAAACACTTTGTCCATGTCTGGATAAGTGTACATGGTCCACCTCAGAAACTTTTTAGTGACAATGGGGGAGAATTTAACAATGATGAGGTTAGAGACATGGCAGAAAACTTCAACATAGAAATAAAGACAACAGCAGCATACAGCCCGTGGAGTAATGGACTTACAGAGCGACACAACCAAACACTTACTGAGATCATGATGAAAGTGAAGTCAAGTAATGGCTGTGACTGGGACACTGCATTGGACTGGGCTCTTATGGCAAAGAACACTATGCAAAATGTCCATGGCTACAGTCCTCATCAGTTGGTGTTTGGACAGAATCCCAACCTGCCATCTGTATTAACCGACAAGCCCCCAGCTTTAGAGGGCACCACGAAAAGTGAGTGGGTGGCAAAACACATCTCCGCTTTACATGCATCAAGAAAGGCGTTCACTGAAGCAGAATGCTCAGAAAGAATACGGCGAGCACTACGTAAACAACTGCGTCACACAGATGAGAAATATGAAATGGGTGATAAAGTGTACTACAAGAGAGTTGATTGTCCAAAGTGGAAAGGACCAGGAGTTGTTATTGGCCAGGATGGTGCTGTGGTGTTTGTCAGACATGGAGGAACCTGCATTAGGGTACACTATCTCAGGCTAAGAAAAGTAAACCCAGACAGTGGAGATCAACATGTCAGTAAGGATGATGCTGAAATTGACACAAACAATGAGCCAAGACAGGAGACGACAGAAGATTCTGGCAACAACACGGAGCGAACAGACACCGTAACCGAAATAGAGCAAAGTTCTGTGCAAACTCAGCACGCAGGGGTATCCACTATGGGGCAGAATGTAGCAGCACAACCCACAAGTGATGACATTGGGACACAAAGTGATACAGAGCAAGGAAAGGAGGTCCGTCTAAAAACAGGGCAAGTTCTAAAATACAGAGACAGAGACAGTGGGGCTTTTCACAAAGCAAAAGTAATAGGGCGTGCAGGCAAAGCTACTGGCAAATACAAAGACTGGTATAACCTTCTGCTCATAGAACCCACTAATGTTGCAGGCAGTAAAGATTCAGTTGACATATCATGTTTAGAGTGTCTTCAAATAGAACCTGCTGTTACAGATGTAAGTGTCACAAATGTCAGTGAGGATGTATTGGTAACAAAAGATCTGTCCTTTGACCTAGCCAAACAAGAAGAGATGAAGAGTTGGAGAGATAACAGTGTGTTTGAGGAAGTTCAGGATGAGGGACAAAAGTGCATCTCTACCAGATGGGTATGCACTCTCAAGGAAACACTAACTGGACTAGTACCGAAAGCACGATTGGTGGCCAGAGGTTTTGAGGAGTTAAATGTGTCAGAGCTACAAAAGGATTCACCCACATGTGCTTCAGAATCTCTTCGACTGCTGGTGGCAGTTATTTGTCAAAAACAGTGGACACTTCATTCTATGGATATAAAATCTGCATTTCTACAGGGAATAGAGTTGTCACGTGACATCTACATCAGGCCTCCCCCTGAGGCCGTCAGTGAAGGAACATTATGGAAGCTAAAAAAGTGTGTATATGGCTTGGCAGATGCTTCATTGTACTGGTACAATAGAGTCAAAGACATAGTGCTGAAAGCAGGAGGAAAAATGTCCAAGGTTGATCCAGCTGTTTTTTATTGGCTAGATCAGGACTGCATTGTCACTGGGGTGCTTGCCTGTCATGTGGATGACTTCTTATGGGGAGGCACGGAAAGTTTCTCCTCAACCGTAATACCACACCTTAGATCTGTTTTCCAAGTTGGACGTGAGGAACATGATCACTTCTGTTATGTGGGAATAGATTTTGTGACTATTGACAGAAAAGTACAAATACACCAGGAGAGCTACATTCAACACATGCAGCCCATACATCTGGATCCTTCACGAGCTGTGGAACAAGACTCATCTCTCTGCGAGGAGGAAAAAGATCAGCTCAGATCCAAAATAGGCCAAATTCTCTGGGTGGCAAGGCAGAGCAGGCCAGATGTTATATTTGATGCAAGCAATTTGACATCTAATATAAAAAATGCTACTGTGCAGACAATTCATGAAGCAAACCGGATAGTGTGCAAACTTAAGTCCAAGAAGGTAATTCTAAACTTCCAACACTTGGGCAGAGACAGTGCTCTTAAGATGGTTGTGTTCAGCGATGCTTCGTTTGGAAATCTTTCCGATGGAGGCACTCAAGGAGGCCACTTGATTCTTCTAATGGGAGAAAATGGAAAATTCTCACCCCTTTCATGGCAATCAAAGAGAGTCAAGAGGATTGTGCGGAGCACACTTGCTGGTGAAACTTTGGCAATGTCTGATGGAATTGACAATTGTATTTTTCTGTCCACACTGTTCTCAGAACTAACTGCTGGTGATGCTGATCATGCTCCACCAATAATCTGTGTCACAGACAATCATTCGCTTGCTGATGCACTTAAGTCCACAAAGTCAGTCTCTGAGAAAAGACTCCGTCTGGAGATAAGTAGCATCAAAGAACTTGTACAAACACAGAGAGTAGAGCGAGTACTGTGGTACAACACAAAAGAACAACTTGCGGACTGTCTTACCAAGAAGGGGGCATCAGCTTGCCAGTTACTCAAGGCACTGAGTGAAGGACAATGTAAACTGAATTAAAACAAAGTCTATCTTTGAGTTGTACCCAAAATCTGGTTAAAATTTACCAGTTCGTATTTTTGTTCAAGCAGGATGTTGTTCAGTATGTCCTGTTAGTATGTTGACTTAAAAAAAAAAATAATAATAATTTTTTTTTTTTTTGAAGAGTGGGAGTTTGTTAAGTTTAAGTCAGTAAAAAATGTGTTAATGTACATTGGACCTCTGTGCTGAATATTGTTTACGATTTCATATGACTGTTTACTAAAGGAAAAGGGGGACTCTTATTATGAAGTTCCCGGAAGTGTTGGGTTGTTGTTTTTTGAGCGTACACCGCGGTGGTGTAACAGGCAATGTGATCTAATAAACGGAGGATTAATTCTAAAGTGTATTCTTTTGAGTAACATTTATTCCTGCAGTGTCTGAGGTGAATAACTGCAGATTATAGAGTTAGTTGAGGTGTGTTTATTCCTGCAGTGTCTGAGGTGAATAACTGCAGATTATAGAGTTAGGTGAGGTGTGTTTATTCCTGCAGTGTCTGAGGTGAATAACTGCAGATTATAGAGTTAGGTGAGGTGTGTTTATTCCTGCAGTGTCTGAGGTGAATAACAGTAGATTATAAAGTTAGTTGAAGTGTGTTTATTCCTGCAGTGTCTGAGGTGAATAACAGTAGATTATAAAGTTAGTTGAAGTGTGTTTATTCCTGCAGTGTCTGAGGTGAATAACAGTAGATTATAAAGTTAGTTGAAGTGTGTTTATTCCTGCAGTGTCTGAGGTGAATAACTGCAGATTATAGAGTTAGGTGAGGTGTGTTTATTCCTGCAGTGTCTGAGGTGAATAACTGCAGATTATAGAGTTAGTTGAGGTGTGTTTATTCCTGCAGTGTCTGAGGTGAATAACAGCAGATTATAGAGTTAGTTGAGGTGTGTTTATTCCTGCAGTGTCTGAGGTGAATAACTGCAGATTATAAAGTTAGTTGAAGTGTGTTTATTCCTGCAGTGTCTGAGGTGAATAACTGCAGATTATAGAGTTAGTTGAAGTGTGTTTATTCCTGCAGTGTCTGAGGTGAATAACTGCAGATTATAGAGTTAGTTGAAGTGTGTTTATTCCTGCAGTGTCTGAGGTGAATAACTGCAGATTATAGAGTTAGTTGGTGTGTTTATTCCTGCAGTGTCTGAGGTGAATAACTGCAGATTATAGAGTTAGTTGGTGTGTTTATTCCTGCAGTGTCTGAGGTGAATAACTGCAGATTATAGAGTTAGGTGAGGTGTGTTTATTCCTGCAGTGTCTGAGGTGAATAACTGCAGATTATAGAGTTAGGTGAGGTGTGTTTATTCCTGCAGTGTCTGAGGTGAATAACTGCAGATTATAGAGTTAGGTGAGGTGTGTTTATTCCTGCAGTGTCTGAGGTGAATAACTGCAGATTATAGAGTTAGTTGAGGTGTGTTTATTCCTGCAGTGTCTGATGTGAATAACTGCAGATTATAGAGTTAGGTGAGGTGTGTTTATTCCTGCAGTGTCTGAGGTGAATAACTGCAGATTATAGAGTTAGTTGAGGTGTGTTTATTCCTGCAGTGTCTGATGTGAATAACTGCAGATTATAGAGTTAGTTGAGGTGTGTTTATTCCTGCAGTGTCTGAGGTGAATAACTGCAGATTATAGAGTTAGTTGGTGTGTTTATTCCTGCAGTGTCTGATGTGAATAACTGCAGATTATAGAGTTAGGTGAGGTGTGTTTATTCCTGCAGTTTCTGAGGTGAATAACTGGAGATTATAGAGTTAGGTGAGGTGTGTTTATTCCTGCAGTGTCTGAGGTGAATAACTGCAGATTATAGAGTTAGGTGAGGTGTGTTTATTCCTGCAGTGTCTGAGGTGAATAACTGCAGATTATAGAGTTAGGTGAGGTGTGTTTATTCCTGCAGTGTCTGAGGTGAATAACTGCAGATTATAGAGTTAGTTGAGGTGTGTTTATTCCTGCAGTGTCTGAGGTGAATAACTGCAGATTATAGAGTTAGTTGGTGTGTTTATTCCTGCAGTGTCTGATGTGAATAACTGCAGATTATAGAGTTAGGTGAGGTGTGTTTATTCCTGCAGTGTCTGAGGTGAATAACTGCAGATTATAGAGTTAGGTGAGGTGTGTTTATTCCTGCAGTGTCTGAGGTGAATAACAGTAGATTATAAAGTTAGTTGAAGTGTGTTTATTCCTGCAGTGTCTGAGGTGAATAACTGCAGATTATAGAGTTAGTTGAGGTGTGTTTATTCCTGCAGTGTCTGAGGTGAATAACTGCAGATTATAGAGTTAGGTGAGGTGTGTTTATTCCTGCAGTGTCTGAGGTGAATAACAGCAGATTATAGAGTTAGTTGAGGTGTGTTTATTCCTGCAGTGTCTGAGGTGAATAACTGCAGATTATAGAGTTAGGTGAGGTGTGTTTATTCCTGCAGTGTCTGAGGTGAAGAACAGTAGATTATGAAGTTAGTTGAAGTGTGTTTATTCCTGCAGTGTCTGAGGTGAATAACTGCAGATTATAGAGTTAGGTGAGGTGTGTTTATTCCTGCAGTGTCTGATGTGAATAACAGCAGATTATAGAGTTAGTTGAGGTGTGTTTATTCCTGCAGTGTCTGAGGTGAATAACTGCAGATTATAGAGTTAGTTGAAGTGTGTTTATTCCTGCAGTGTCTGAGGTGAATAACTGCAGATTATAGAGTTAGGTTAGGTGTGTTTATTCCTGCAGTGTCTGAGGTGAAGAACAGTAGATTATGAAGTTAGTTGAAGTGTGTTTATTCCTGCAGTGTCTGAGGTGAATAACTGCAGATTATAGAGTTAGGTGAGGTGTGTTTATTCCTGCAGTGTCTGATGTGAATAACAGCAGATTATAGAGTTAGTTGAGGTGTGTTTATTCCTGCAGTGTCTGAGGTGAATAACTGCAGATTATAGAGTTAGTTGAAGTGTGTTTATTCCTGCAGTGTCTGAGGTGAATAACTGCAGATTATAGAGTTAGTTGAAGTGTGTTTATTCCTGCAGTGTCTGAGGTGAATAACTGCAGATTATAGAGTTAGTTGGTGTGTTTATTCCTGCAGTGTCTGAGGTGAATAACTGCAGATTATAGAGTTAGTTGGTGTGTTTATTCCTGCAGTGTCTGAGGTGAATAACTGCAGATTATAGAGTTAGGTGAGGTGTGTTTATTCCTGCAGTGTCTGAGGTGAATAACTGCAGATTATAGAGTTAGTTGAGGTGTGTTTATTCCTGCAGTGTCTGAGGTGAATAACTGCAGATTATAGAGTTAGGTGAGGTGTGTTTATTCCTGCAGTGTCTGATGTGAATAACTGCAGATTATAGAGTTAGGTGAGGTGTGTTTATTCCTGCAGTGTCTGAGGTGAATAACTGCAGATTATAGAGTTAGGTGAGGTGTGTTTATTCCTGCAGTGTCTGATGTGAATAACTGCAGATTATAGAGTTAGGTGAGGTGTGTTTATTCCTGCAGTGTCTGAGGTGAATGCAGATTATAGAGTTAGTTGAGGTGTGTTTATTCCTGCAGTGTCTGAGGTGAATAACTGCAGATTATAGAGTTAGTTGAGGTGTGTTTATTCCTGCAGTGTCTGAGGTGAATAACTGCAGATTATAGAGTTAGTTGAGGTGTGTTTATTCCTGCAGTGTCTGAGGTGAATAACTGCAGATTATAGAGTTAGTTGAGGTGTGTTTATTCCTGCAGTGTCTGAGGTGAATAACTGCAGATTATAGAGTTAGTTGAGGTGTGTTTATTCCTGCAGTGTCTGAGGTGAATAACAGCAGATTATAGAGTTAGGTGAGGTGTGTTTATTCCTGCAGTGTCTGAGGTGAATAACTGCAGATTATAGAGTTAGGTGAGGTGTGTTTATTCCTGCAGTGTCTGAGGTGAATAACTGCAGATTATAGAGTTAGTTGGTGTGTTTATTCCTGCAGTGTCTGATGTGAATAACTGCAGATTATAGAGTTAGTTGAGGTGTGTTTATTCCTGCAGTGTCTGAGGTGAATAACTGCAGATTATAGAGTTAGGTGAGGTGTGTTTATTCCTGCAGTGTCTGAGGTGAATAACAGCAGATTATAGAGTTAGTTGAGGTGTGTTTATTCCTGCAGTGTCTGAGGTGAATAACTGCAGATTATAGAGTTAGTTGGTGTGTTTATTCCTGCAGTGTCTGAGGTGAATAACAGCAGATTATAGAGTTAGTTGAGGTGTGTTTATTCCTGCAGTGTCTGAGGTGAATAACAGCAGATTATAGAGTTAGTTGAGGTGTGTTTATTCCTGCAGTGTCTGAGGTGAATAACTGCAGATTATAGAGTTAGGTGAGGTGTGTTTATTCATGCAGTGTCTGAGGTGAATAACTGCAGATTATAGAGTTAGGTGAGGTGTGTTTATTCATGCAGTGTCTGAGGTGAATAACTGCAGATTATAGAGTTAGTTGAGGTGTGTTTATTCCTGCAGTGTCTGAGGTGAATAACTGCAGATTATAGAGTTAGGTGAGGTGTGTTTATTCCTGCAGTGTCTGAGGTGAATAACTGCAGATTATAGAGTTAGTTAAGGTGTGTTTATTCCTGCAGTGTCTGAGGTGAATAACAGCAGATTATAGAGTTAGTTGGTGTGTTTATTCCTGCAGTGTCTGAGGTGAATAACAGCAGATTATAGAGTTAGTTGAGGTGTGTTTATTCCTGCAGTGCCTGAGGTGAATAACTGCAGATTATAGAGTTAGGTGAGGTGTGTTTATTCCTGCAGTGTCTGATGTGAATAACTGCAGATTATAGAGTTAGGTGAGGTGTGTTTATTCATGCAGTGTCTGAGGTGAATAACAGCAGATTATAGATTTAGGTGAGGTGTGTTTATTCCTGCAGTGTCTGAGGTGAATAACTGCAGATTATAGAGTTAGGTGAGGTGTGTTTATTCATGCAGTGTCTGAGGTGAATAACTGCAGATTATAGAGTTAGTTAAGGTGTGTTTATTCCTGTAGTGTCTGAGGTGAATAACAGCAGATTATAGAGTTAGTTGAGGTGTGTTTATTCCTGCAGTGTCTGAGGTGAATAACTGCAGATTATAGAGTTAGTTGAGGTGTGTTTATTCCTGCAGTGTCTGAGGTGAATAACTGCAGATTATAGAGTTAGTTGAGGTGTGTTTATTCCTGCAGTGTCTGGGGTGAATAACTGCAGATTATAGAGTTAGTTGGTGTGTTTATTCCTGCAGTGTCTGAGGTGAATAACTGCAGATTATAGAGTTAGTTGGTGTGTTTATTCCTGCAGTGTCTGAGGTGAATAACTGCAGATTATAGAGTTAGTTGAGGTGTGTTTATTCCTGCAGTGTCTGGGGTGAATAACTGCAGATTATAGAGTTAGTTGGTGTGTTTATTCCTGCAGTGTCTGAGGTGAATAACTGCAGATTATAGAGTTAGGTGAGGTGTGTTTATTCCTGCAGTGTCTGAGGTGAATAACTGTAGATTATAGAGTTAGGTGAGGTGTGTTTATTCCTGCAGTGTCTGAGGTGAATAACAGCAGATTATAGAGTTAGGTGAGGTGTGTTTATTCCTGCAGTGTCTGAGGTGAATAACTGCAGATTATAGAGTTAGGTGAGGTGTGTTTATTCGTGCAGTGTCTGAGGTGAATAACTGCAGATTATAGAGTTAGTTGAGGTGTGTTTATTCCTGCAGTGTCTGAGGTGAATAACTGCAGATTATAGAGTTAGTTGAGGTGTGTTTATTCCTGCAGTGTCTGAGGTGAATAACTGCAGATTATAGAGTTAGTTGAGGTGTGTTTATTCCTGCAGTGTCTGAGGTGAATAACTGCAGATTATAGAGTTAGTTGAGGTGTGTTTATTCCTGCAGTGTCTGAGGTGAATAACAGCAGATTATAGAGTTAGGTGAGGTGTGTTTATTCCTGCAGTGTCTGAGGTGAATAACTGCAGATTATAGAGTTAGTTGAGGTGTGTTTATTCCTGCAGTGTCTGAGGTGAATAACTGCAGATTATAGAGTTAGTTGAGGTGTGTTTATTCCTGCAGTGTCTGAGGTGAATAACTGCAGATTATAGAGTTAGTTGAGGTGTGTTTATTCCTGCAGTGTCTGAGGTGAATAACTGCAGATTATAGAGTTAGTTGGTGTGTTTATTCCTGCAGTGTCTGAGGTGAATAACTGCAGATTATAGAGTTAGGTGAGGTGTGTTTATTCCTGCAGTGTCTGAGGTGAATAACTGCAGATTATAGAGTTAGGTGAGGTGTGTTTATTCCTGCAGTGTCTGAGGTGAATAACTGCAGATTATAGAGTTAGGTGAGGTGTGTTTATTCATGCAGTGTCTGAGGTGAATAACTGCAGATTATAGAGTTAGGTGAGGTGTGTTTATTCCTGCAGTGTCTGAGGTGAATAACTGCAGATTATAGAGTTAGTTAAGGTGTGTTTATTCCTGCAGTGTCTGAGGTGAATAACAGCAGATTATAGAGTTAGTTGGTGTGTTTATTCCTGCAGTGTCTGAGGTGAATAACTGCAGATTATAGAGTTAGGTGAGGTGTGTTTATTCCTGCAGTGTCTGAGGTGAATAACAGCAGATTATAGAGTTAGGTGAGGTGTGTTTATTCCTGCAGTGTCTGAGGTGAATAACTGCAGATTATAGAGTTAGGTGAGGTGTGTTTATTCCTGCAGTGTCTGAGGTGAATAACTGCAGATTATAGAGTTAGTTGAGGTGTGTTTATTCATGCAGTGTCTGAGGTGAATAACTGCAGATTATAGAGTTAGTTAAGGTGTGTTTATTCCTGCAGTGTCTGAGGTGAATAACTGCAGATTGAGTTAGTTGAGGTGTGTTTATTCCTGCAGTGTCTGAGGTGAATAACTGCAGATAATAGAGTTAGTTGAGGTGTGTTTATTCCTGCAGTGTCTGAGGTGAATAACAGCAGATTATAGAGTTAGGTGAGGTGTGTTTATTCCTGCAGTGTCTGAGGTGAATAACTGCAGATTATAGAGTTAGTTGAGGTGTGTTTATTCCTGCAGTGTCTTAGGTGAATAACAGCAGATTATAGAGTTAGTTGAGGTGTGTTTATTCCTGCAGTGTCTGAGGTGAATAACAGCAGATTATAGAGTTAGGTGAGGTATGTTTATTCCTGCAGTGTCTGAGGTGAATAACTGCAGATTATAGAGTTAGTTGAGGTGTGTTTATTCCTGCAGTGTCTTAGGTGAATAACAGCAGATTATAGAGTTAGTTGAGGTGTGTTTATTCCTGCAGTGTCTGAGGTGAATAACAGCAGATTATAGAGTTAGTTGGTGTGTTTATTCCTGCAGTGTCTGAGGTGAATAACTGCAGATTATAGAGTTAGGTGAGGTGTGTTTATTCATGCAGTGTCTGAGGTGAATAACTGCAGATTATAGAGTTAGGTGAGGTGTGTTTATTCCTGCAGTGTCTGATGTGAATAACAGCAGATTATAGAGTTAGTTGAGGTGTGTTTATTCCTGCAGTGTCTGATGTGAATAACTGCAGATTATAGAGTTAGTTGAGGTGTGTTTATTCCTGCAGTGTCTGAGGTGAATAACTGCAGATTATAGAGTTAGGTGAGGTGTGTTTATTCCTGCAGTGTCTGATGTGAATAACAGCAGATTATAGAGTTAGTTGAGGTGTGTTTATTCCTGCAGTGTCTGAGGTGAATAACTGCAGATTATAGAGTTAGTTGAGGTGTGTTTATTCCTGCAGTGTCTTAGGTGAATAACAGCAGATTATAGAGTTAGTTGAGGAGGTGTGTTTATTCCTGCAGTGTCTGAGGTGAATAACTGCAGATTATGGAGTTAGTTAAGGTGTGTTTATTCCTGCAGTGTCTGAGGTGAATAACTGCAGATTATAGAGTTAGGTGAGGTGTGTTTATTCCTGCAGTGTCTGAGGTGAATAACTGCAGATTATAGAGTTAGTTAAGGTGTGTTTATTCCTGCAGTGTCTGAGGTGAATAACTGCAGATTATAGAGTTAGTTGAGGTGTGTTTATTCCTGCAGTGTCTGAGGTGAATAACTGCAGATTATAGAGTTAGGTGAGGTGTGTTTATTCCTGCAGTGTCTGAGGTGAATAACTGCAGATTATAGAGTTAGTTGAGGTGTGTTTATTCCTGCAGTGTCTTAGGTGAATAACAGCAGATTATAGAGTTAGTTGAGGTGTGTTTATTCCTGCAGTGTCTGAGGTGAATAACAGCAGATTATAGAGTTAGGTGAGGTGTGTTTATTCATGCAGTGTCTGAGGTGAATAACTGCAGATTATAGAGTTAGGTGAGGTGTGTTTATTCATGCAGTGTCTGAGGTGAATAACTGCAGATTATACAGTTAGTTAAGGTGTGTTTATTCCTGCAGTGTCTGAGGTGAATAACTGCAGATTATAGAGTTAGTTAAGGTGTGTTTATTCCTTCAGTGTCTGAGGTGAATAACTGCAGATTATAGAGTTAGGTGAGGTGTGTTTATTCCTGCAGTGTCTGAGGTGAATAACTGCAGATTATAGAGTTAGGTGAGGTGTGTTTATTCATGCAGTGTCTGAGGTGAATAACTGCAGATTATAGAGTTAGTTGAGGTGTGTTTATTCCTGCAGTGTCTGAGGTGAATAACTGCAGATTATAGAGTTAGGTGAGGTGTGTTTATTCCTGCAGTGTCTGAGGTGAATAACTGCAGATTATAGAGTTAGGTGAGGTGTGTTTATTCATGCAGTGTCTGAGGTGAATAACTGCAGATTATAGAGTTAGGTGAGGTGTGTTTATTCATGCAGTGTCTGAGGTGAATAACTGCAGATTATAGAGTTAGTTGAGGTGTGTTTATTCCTGCAGTGTCTGAGGTGAATAACTGCAGATTATAGAGTTAGTTGGTGTGTTTATTCCTGCAGTGTCTGAGGTGAATAACAGCAGATTATAGAGTTAGTTGGTGTGTTTATTCCTGCAGTGTCTGAGGTGAATAACAGCAGATTATAGAGTTAGTTGAGGTGTGTTTATTCCTGCAGTGCCTGAGGTGAATAACTGCAGATTATAGAGTTAGGTGAGGTGTGTTTATTCCTGCAGTGTCTGATGTGAATAACTGCAGATTATAGAGTTAGGTGAGGTGTGTTTATTCCTGCAGTGTCTGAGGTGAATAACTGCAGATTATAGAGTTAGGTGAGGTGTGTTTATTCCTGCAGTGTCTGAGGTGAATAACAGCAGATTATAGAGTTAGTTGGTGTGTTTATTCCTGCAGTGTCTGAGGTGAATAACAGCAGATTATAGAGTTAGTTGAGGTGTGTTTATTCCTGCAGTGCCTGAGGTGAATAACTGCAGATTATAGAGTTAGGTGAGGTGTGTTTATTCCTGCAGTGTCTGATGTGAATAACTGCAGATTATAGAGTTAGGTGAGGTGTGTTTATTCATGCAGTGTCTGAGGTGAATAACAGCAGATTATAGATTTAGGTGAGGTGTGTTTATTCCTGCAGTGTCTGAGGTGAATAACTGCAGATTATAGAGTTAGTTAAGGTGTGTTTATTCCTGTAGTGTCTGAGGTGAATAACAGCAGATTATAGAGTTAGTTGAGGTGTGTTTATTCCTGCAGTGTCTGAGGTGAATAACTGCAGATTATAGAGTTAGTTGAGGTGTGTTTATTCCTGCAGTGTCTGAGGTGAATAACTGCAGATTATAGAGTTAGGTGAGGTGTGTTTATTCATGCAGTGTCTGAGGTGAATAACTGCAGATTATAGAGTTAGGTGAGGTGTGTTTATTCCTGCAGTGTCTGAGGTGAATAACTGCAGATTATAGAGTTAGGTGAGGTGTGTTTATTCATGCAGTGTCTGAGGTGAATAACTGCAGATTATAGAGTTAGTTAAGGTGTGTTTATTCCTGTAGTGTCTGAGGTGAATAACAGCAGATTATAGAGTTAGTTGAGGTGTGTTTATTCCTGCAGTGTCTGAGGTGAATAACTGCAGATTATAAAGTTAGTTGAGGTGTGTTTATTCCTGCAGTGTCTGAGGTGAATAACTGTAGATTATAGAGTTAGTTGAGGTGTGTTTATTCCTGCAGTGTCTGAGGTGAATAACTGCAGATTATAGAGTTAGGTGAGGTGTGTTTATTCATGCAGTGTCTGAGGTGAATAACTGCAGATTATAGAGTTAGTTAAGGTGTGTTTATTCCTGTAGTGTCTGAGGTGAATAACAGCAGATTATAGAGTTAGTTGAGGTGTGTTTATTCCTGCAGTGTCTGAGGTGAATAACTGCAGATTATAAAGTTAGTTGAGGTGTGTTTATTCCTGCAGTGTCTGAGGTGAATAACTGTAGATTATAGAGTTAGTTGAGGTGTGTTTATTCCTGCAGTGTCTGAGGTGAATAACTGCAGATTATAGAGTTAGGTGAGGTGTGTTTATTCATGCAGTGTCTGAGGTGAATAACTGCAGATTATAGAGTTAGTTAAGGTGTGTTTATTCCTGTAGTGTCTGAGGTGAATAACAGCAGATTATAGAGTTAGTTGAGGTGTGTTTATTCCTGCAGTGTCTGAGGTGAATAACTGCAGATTATAAAGTTAGTTGAGGTGTGTTTATTCCTGCAGTGTCTGAGGTGAATAACTGCAGATTATAGAGTTAGGTGAGGTGTGTTTATTCATGCAGTGCCTGAGGTGAATAACTGCAGATTATAGAGTTAGTTAAGGTGTGTATATTCCTGCAGTGTCTGAGGTGAATAACTGCAGATTATAGAGTTAGTTGAGGTGTGTTTATTCCTGCAGTGCCTGAGGTGAATAACTGCAGATTATAGAGTTAGTTAAGGTGTGTATATTCCTGCAGTGTCTGAGGTGAATAACTGCAGATTATAGAGTTAGTTGAGGTGTGTTTATTCATGCAGTGTCTGGGGTGAATAACTGCAGATTATAGAGTTAGTTGGTGTGTTTATTCCTGCAGTGTCTGAGGTGAATAACTGCAGATTATAGAGTTAGGTGAGGTGTGTTTATTCCTGCAGTGTCTGAGGTGAATAACTGCAGATTATAGAGTTAGGTGAGGTGTGTTTATTCATGCAGTGTCTGAGGTGAATAACTGCAGATTATAGAGTTAGTTGAGGTGTGTTTATTCCTGCAGTGTCTGAGGTGAATAACTGCAGATTATAGAGTTAGTTGAGGTGTGTTTATTCCTGCAGTGTCTGAGGTGAATAACTGCAGATTATAGAGTTAGTTGAGGTGTGTTTATTCCTGCAGTGTCTGAGGTGAATAACTGCAGATTATAGAGTTAGTTGAGGTGTGTTTATTCCTGCAGTGTCTGAGGTGAATAACAGCAGATTATAGAGTTAGGTGAGGTGTGTTTATTCCTGCAGTGTCTGAGGTGAATAACTGCAGATTATAGAGTTAGTTGAGGTGTGTTTATTCCTGCAGTGTCTGAGGTGAATAACTGCAGATTATAGAGTTAGTTGAGGTGTGTTTATTCCTGCAGTGTCTGAGGTGAATAACTGCAGATTATAGAGTTAGTTGAGGTGTGTTTATTCCTGCAGTGTCTGAGGTGAATAACTGCAGATTATAGAGTTAGTTGAGGTGTGTTTATTCCTGCAGTGTCTGAGGTGAATAACTGCAGATTATAGAGTTAGTTGAGGTGTGTTTATTCCTGCAGTGTCTGAGGTGAATAACTGCAGATTATAGAGTTAGTTGAGGTGTGTTTATTCCTGCAGTGTCTGAGGTGAATAACTGCAGATTATAGAGTTAGTTGAGGTGTGTTTATTCCTGCAGTGTCTGAGGTGAATAACTGCAGATTATAGAGTTAGTTGAGGTGTGTTTATTCCTGCAGTGTCTGAGGTGAATAACTGCAGATTATAGAGTTAGTTGAGGTGTGTTTATTCCTGCAGTGTCTGAGGTGAATAACTGCAGATTATAGAGTTAGGTGAGGTGTGTTTATTCCTGCAGTGTCTGAGGTGAATAACTGCAGATTATAGAGTTAGGTTAGGTGTGTTTATTCCTGCAGTGTCTGAGGTGAATAACTGTAGATTATAGAGTTAGTTGAGGTGTGTTTATTCCTGCAGTGTCTGAGGTGAATAACAGCAGATTATAGAGTTAGGTGAGGTGTGTTTATTCCTGCAGTGTCTGAGGTGAATAACTGCAGATTATAGAGTTAGTTGAAGTGTGTTTATTCCTGCAGTGTCTGAGGTGAATAACTGCAGATTATAGAGTTAGGTGAGGTGTGTTTATTCCTGCAGTGTCTGAGGTGAATAACTGCAGATTATAGAGTTAGGTTAGGTGTGTTTATTCCTGCAGTGTCTGAGGTGAATAACTGTAGATTATAGAGTTAGTTGAGGTGTGTTTATTCCTGCAGTGTCTGAGGTGAATAACAGCAGATTATAGAGTTAGGTGAGGTGTGTTTATTCCTGCAGTGTCTGAGGTGAATAACTGCAGATTATAGAGTTAGTTGAAGTGTGTTTATTCCTGCAGTGTCTGAGGTGAATAACTGCAGATTATAGAGTTAGGTGAGGTGTGTTTATTCCTGCAGTGTCTGAGGTGAATAACTGCAGATTATAGAGTTAGTTGAGGTGTGTTTATTCCTGCAGTGTCTGAGGTGAATAACAGCAGATTATAGAGTTAGGTGAGGTGTGTTTATTCCTGCAGTGTCTGAGGTGAATAACTGCAGATTATAGAGTTAGGTGAGGTGTGTTTATTCCTGCAGTGTCTGAGGTGAATAACTGCAGATTATAGAGTTAGTTGAGGTGTGTTTATTCCTGCAGTGTCTGAGGTGAATAACTGCAGATTATAGAGTTAGTTGAGGTGTGTTTATTCCTGCAGTGTCTGAGGTGAATAACTGCAGATTATAGAGTTAGTTAAGGTGTGTTTATTCCTGCAGTGTCTGAGGTGAAAAGCGGACGGAAGTTTCCAGGCGTCAAACAAATTTTTGGACACGAGATTGTGAAAGGTAATTAAACTCAAAGGCCAATTTATACTTCTGCGTAGGGTGCGCGCAGTAGGTACGGCGTAGTATACGCACAGACGTGTCCCATACCGCGTACCCTTCGCCGTCGCCTGACGCGCACCTCTTCAAAAATGTAACTACACGTCGCGACGACGCGGACCGCAAGATCGGTGATTGGTCGGCTTGGTAGCATCACATTTCCTCCTACGCATTTCCGCACGTACCTTCTCACGCATTTCCACCACTGTCTATGATTTCCACACGTACCATCTCCTCCGACGTCTTCTGTCATTTCTGCCTTTCAGTTTTAGTAATTTCACTAAAGTGAACTGTTTTTCCACCTCAATAAGCTCCAACTCCAACATGATCAGCTCTCTTTCAGTCGCTATTGCTTGTAGTAACCTAGCCGTGAGGAATCTAAACACAATGGAACATTAAAACCCTCCGCCGCCAACTAGAGTTTCGGAGCAGTACTGCAGAGCAACCAAGACCTGAACACAGAAGTATAAATGCTCACAACGGTGTCGCCTACGTGCGTAGCCAAGGCCGTGCACTACGGCGTACCCTCGACGCAGAAGTATAAATTGGCCTTAATGTTTCAGTAATCCGATGGTAACCTTTAAAGTATTTTAGCTGGTGATGGTGAAACAACTAATTACATTTGTGCCGTTTTTGTTGATGTGCTAATTATTGTCTGGCTTTTTATGACAGTGGAATTCATCAGTTCTTTGAACGAAGACCAGTGAGTGTCTTTATACTAATTTAATGCTTTATCGCTTCATTTTGTTTTATTGAATCAGTACAGGTCATGATTGTTCATTTATTTGCTATGATTTCAGTGTTAATGAAGAGCAGAGGTCAGAGTTCAGCTCTTTCAGGAGGAAGATCATCATGGGTAAATAAAGGTCTTCATCAGGGGCGGAGCTAGACTCTCAGTCCAGTGGGGGCGGAGCTTCATCATGGTGCCATCTGCTACCATTTCATTTTAAAATTAAAACTGTTCAAATAAAACGTAAAATATTTGATGAATGTATATGAAATAATGTGGCACTTGTTGAGCCAAGTAAGCTTACCGTACGTTCACACCGCCGCCGGCGAGAGCGGCAAAATACGCTTTCACCGCCCTGCCAACGACGCCGTGGAAAGATTCGTGGACGCTCTGATGCTCTGACGTAGATCGAATGCGTAATCTTTTTTAAAACTGTATAAGGGGCCGCAAAGCAAACAAGCATGTCGGTCGTTATTTTTGCAGCAAATTGATCGATGGAAATAACTTTAAAATTATAATGACTAGGCATGGGCGGTATCCAAATTTTCATACCGTCAAACCTCCTCCCTATTTTACCGCGGTATACGGTATTACCGCGTGACTAATTAAAAATTACGAGATAAGGCTCAGACGGCATCACACATGATGACACGTTCAACCAGAGAGTGTCGGTTCCAATAATGCATCTAAAAGTTGTCAATCAACTATTAGAAAACAGGAGATGCACATTGTCTCACACCAGAGAATGTGAGCAGAGTGGTGATATTTCCTCTAGAGAGGGCAGCGCATTTCTGAAGATCACGCGCCACGAGCTCTCGACGCGAGCCGAGTGGAGCCGAGATAAAATTATTTATTAATAAACTAGTGTTTTCTATGTCAGTTGCTGCAAAGATAAAGATTGCATTGACGATGCAAACTGGCATCTTCATGGTATGAAAACACGAATAAAGAGTAGCCTAATGCACACTTCATATGAATAAGCCTATAGCAGAGAGCAGCCCATTTCTTTTAGCTTGTAATTGTTTTGTTTAAAAGTAGACATTTCAAGCTTACATATATATACACACTTCTCAGATCACTAAGACATGTGTCTTAATGCCGAGTTTCAGTTCATGTATGAATCGCGCTCCAGTCATGCGTCGGCGCGTGTCCTGATTACTATCTTTGCTTTTTATTTATTAATCCAGGCAATTCGTTGATGGAAAAAAATAAATAAATGAAGATGCAATTTATTCAAAATGAAATTCGTTTTAAAGAAAGGCTTTGTACAAAACAAAACGTAATAAGTGGTCATAATCATTTCTGACTGACCCAACGTGTTTTCTATGTCAGTTGCTGCAAAGATAAAGATTGCATTGACGATGCAAACAAGCATCTTCGCGGTAGTGAATGCGAATAAAGAGTAATGCACACTTCATATGAATTAGCCTAAACATAAGCGGAGAGCAGCCAATTTTTTTTAGCTTTGAGTTGTATTTAATATCAGTCTGTTGTGGGAAGTTAATCTAAAAGTTTGAGTGTTTTTTGTTTACTATATTTTGATATAAAAATAGTTTACCAAATAAATAATTTATCAAATAAAATAAAAATAAAACAAGGTGACATACTTTTCATTTCTAAATTATTTGTGTTTATTTATTATACAAAGCCCTTTTTGTCGATTTATTAATTTTTTTTGAGGATAACTACATAAATAACTATATCGTGAAATATATCGTTACCGTGAAATAAAATTAGTCATATCGTGAAACACAATTTTGGTCGTATCGCCCACCCCTATAGTGAGATAAAAAGTCGCAATTACCTTTTTTATTTCTCACTCTGTGGCGAAAACAAGCTTCCAGACATGTCTCACTGAACAGCAAATTAAGAGAAGCCTTATAGCTTTTATTTCGTTTTTTTTCCCTACATCTGACAAGATATATTTTCCTGATGCTGTTATTATTTTAGAATTTTCCTTTGAATGTTTACTGGTAGCTATTTTAAGATGTTTACAGTTGTACCTTTAAAATTACGGAGACAATTAGGAAAGGGTAGATTTGGGAAATTGGCAAATTGGGAAGGGTCAGGTGTGGGAAGGGTCAGGGGTGGGAAGGGTCGGGTGTGGGAAGGGTCGGGGGTGGGAAGGGTCGGGTGTGGGAAGGGTCAGGGGTGGGAGAGGTCGGGGGTGGGAGAGGTCGGGGGTGGGAAGGGTCAGGGGTGGGAAGGCTCTATCCATGTTGTTGGCAATGAGGAATGGCTTCTGAGTAGAGCCGGCTCAACCATTACCTCCTCTGCATCAGGGTGCTCGAACCGCTTTGGGCAGAGTACTGCGAACAGTTTGGCCATTTTTTTAAGTCCGAAAATCGGCTTTCCAACTGTCCTACAAAAGCATCGAGTATGTTAAAATAACTGTCTGTTTTGAAGCGGCGTCTGCTGTCCTCGATCTGATCTCTCGTCCTCGTCAAAATGCCTTTTTCTTTTGCGACCCCTCTGCTCCGCGATCTCGGTGGCTGGTCGCTCTCTCTGGCCATATTTCCTGCTGTGTTCTCCATGCTGTCGAAGGCCTCCTCCGTGCGTAACTCCTGATCTGAGACAGAACGGTCAGTAAGATCCACCGCAGTGTTGACAACCAGTGATTCGTTTGGAGGTAACTCGACAGGATGGATGTCCTCTTCAATGAATCGTTCCAAAACACCATGAAAATGAATTGAAGTGTGCTGAGTTTAGACAGTAGGCGATCGGCTTCGGAGGCCGGCTGGGTGTGCTGTTGTGGTGGTGTCGGATACGGTTGCTGGGAGGATTCGTATCACCGCGTCTCCGGCTTCCTGGAGGCACACCTGGCGTCAGAAAGGTTCTCAGCGTAAGAATGGTTCTTTCAAGGTGCATGTTTTCCTGCTCCTCCTCCAGTATTTTAAATCTCGGAAGGCTTGAAGTTAAAAAGCAGAAAACTTTTGCGCTACACAAACATGCAGCATCCATAAGAATCAGCTTGAGGAGGTGTGCGCCGCAGTGGACATGAAATGCCCTGTCTGAGAAATTTAGCTTGACCCTGGCTTGCAGTCTTGTTCACTGGCCTGACATGCCCCTGGCACCGGCATATGCTTGTCCCCTCAGATCATTTACATTAAGGGTTAGGGTTGGGTCCTTTATCAAAGAATTATGCAAAAGATCATTAAATGACGCCACACTACCATCAGGTAACTTCTCAAATTTATTAAAGCATTCAGTGCTGCTGCCTGATTTGGTGACAGAGTGAAAGAGAAAACTGATGTATTCTCGTTATATCTGTGGTGGAATTTACGATAGCTGAGAAACTTTGCTGACTTTATCTCATCGATTATTGTGCTCAGTGGAAAGAGTTATAACGAGCTCATTCTGGGACTGGTGACTGAGGTCACTCTGCTGACCGGGTTATTCATGTGCTCAAGGGTGAGCCAGCAAGCTCTGAGAATCTCCCCTCGTCAGAGTCAGGTCCTCCCAGCCCAGCATGTTCTCTGTGGCCCGAAAAGCAGCCCGTCTGGCTAAAAAGGCAATCAACCCGCTCTGTCCCTTTTTAAATGAAGAAAACCCCATACATGGGTCAACCCAGGCTTTCCCAGCACTGTCATTGGACTTTTTACCAAAAAGCCAGCAACAAAAACACAACAGTCGGTTTGCCCTGGGTGAGTACGCCAACCACTGACGCTCCACTGGGTTACCCGAGCCGCCCATCTGGCGCATATGGGAACTCTTTGTAGCTGTCCCTCAAACCAGGCCGGCAACGACCATGTCCAATCACTGCACGGATCGAGGCCGGTGATGAGAAAGGTACGGGTCAGTGGGATATCCGTCTTCAGACAGGACTTTGGCTAGGCGGTGCGCCTCTGAAGGACTCATGCTGGCGCTGCAGCTGGGCCGTCCGTGGCCGACGAGGTTCCTCTAGTGATTGCCGGCGACAATCGCCCCACTCTGAGCTATGCTGGGCTTGACCACTGTTAGCCAGTGTCAGGCTTGTAGGGCTAGCACTAGCAGTAACGTTAACTATCGATGACTGAGTAATGGGATTATTATCATTTTATCAGTGTTGAGTTGTGGATGATGATGATGATGATAAGTACGATGTGAGAGGAGCACACGATGCTACCACACTTTTCCTACAATCTCTTTCTTTTCTGTTTAATGCGCCCGGTTTATATTTTCTCTCCATTTTTGTAACTATTCTATAGCAATTTACCGCAGCGGGAACGGCCGTTACTAGGTTGTTGTGCCTATGGCGTCTGGACAACATGTGTACTCGTCACTGCCCTGACGCGCGGAAATCAGCCTCTTGAATTTCAACCAACCGCTGGGCCGTCTCATTAATCATCATTGAGGATACGTGAGAATTGCGTTTAATTGACCTCAGCTAAATAAGATACGCAATTATACAAACACAACCCATGGGTGGCGCTAGGGAGGGGCTAGCAGGTGCTTCAGCACTCTCGTTATTTCGACATATGCTGGGACATTCTAATCTACATAAAACCAATCGTTCTTATAATGATTTTCTATGGGAGGAAAATGCTTAATGTGTAGGCTAATTAAACGCATTGCGTTTATTCTGGACTCATCTGATTTTTTTTTTTATACATAGTATAACCTACTTTATTATGAATTTAGTAGACATGAAGTGGGTCAGATATGATTTTGACTCATTAGCCTACGTTGTGTTGTAGAAACCGTACACTTTCTTTAAAGTGAATTTCGTTTTGTATAAATTGTATCTTTAAAAAAAATAACATTAACCGATTGGCTGGATTTAATAAATAAGAACCAAATATTGCAGACAATGCAATCATGACATGGAGGCGCAGGCGCAGTCACTCATAAATTAGCCGAAACTATGCCTCACATACATGAGAAATATATCTATAGAAAGCTTGCAATGAAATCTTTAAACGAAACAATTCCAAACGAAATATTAGGCTACTCTGATTATATTGCACGCACACATATTATGTTGAAATAATGAGATATTATGTTGAAATAACTTAATAATAAATCTTTAAGAATATTTGATTGAATGTTGTGCTTATTCAATTTAGTAAAATTAAAACTTTAATTGTGATAATTAAAATAATTAAATATTTAAGTTTTGCTCATTTAATAATGGTATTTAAATATACAATACTCTCGCTGTCAATGATCTCCTCAGTACCTCCGTTGAATATTCTCTGGCGCCGCCCCGACACAACCTACAACTGGTCTATTGTGACATTTATTTCAACATTTTCTGGTCGGGTATGACAAATATTTAACTTTATGCCTAAAGTTATTACCATAATGAAGCCAACATGACTTTAATGTTGAGTAATTGATTTCATCACTCCTTGAACAGGCAGCGACTTAAAGGATTAGTTCACTTTTAAAAAAACACAATTTTTGAAATAAATTTTTGATATGTTTTATCTTACCTCAAGGGCATCCAAGATGTAGGTGTCTTTGTTTCCACAGTATTTTCAGTTTTGATATTTTTAGGTCAAACCGTTCTTATCTGTCAGTCATATAATGGAGGTCTATGGTCACCACCTCAAAGAGCATGCCCAGAGAAGTTCAAATTAAACATGATTTAATGACTCGTAAATGTAAGTACACACTGATGGACTAAGACACGATACGAGCGGTTTGTGTGAGAAAACGAACAGTATTTATGTCGTTTTTACCTTGTGTAACCACAGCCATGTCCAACTGATCTGAGGGCGCTACGGTCTGCACAAGCGCCGGAAGTGATCTCTTGCGCGGTTGCAAAAAAAAAAAATCAACGTTGTCTGTTGATATATCGAAATCGTCTTCCATTGCAATTTCCTGTACATCTAAATATGTTTAGATCTTCACAGTGAAGGGTAACACTGCCGAAATCTCTGTAAACAATGAGTGACGTACACACGCGAGAGAGATCACTTCCGCCGCATTCCAGTGCCCTCAGATCAGTTGGACGTGACTGTGATTACAAGAGGTAAAAATGAAATAAATACTGTTCGTTTTCTCACGCAAACACACACACCTGGGCACAGCCCTAAACACACAGCTGAACAACACAAACACACACACACACACCTGGGCACAGCCCTACACACACAGCCTCGCTTTCATTCCCGTTGGAGATTAAAGATGGCGCTGCTGTGAATAAGCTCTGCTGCAAACTGGTTCCCTGCACTGCTACTCATTTAGTTATGTGCTTATAACAGCTTAAGAGTCCAGTTTACAGAAAATACCTCCACACAGCAGCAGAATAACGAGGATCTGGAGTTTCAGCCTGTGTTTCCCTGTGGTCCTCAGATGGGGATGAGCACGACCTGAACTATGTGCTGATCGACGAGCTGCATGAGAAGTTCGGGCCTGCAGTGAGTAATACAGCTCCTCTTCTGTTCCACTCATGCATGAGGATGATGATGGTGATGGTGATGATGATGAGGGTGATGATGATGATGATGGTGGTGGTGTATTTCAGGTCATGCACATTAAGGAGCAGAGAGTGATCGGCCTCGGTGCGGATGTGTTCGGGCAGACTGAGCAGGAGAGGCTGTGCTGGCTACAGGTGACGGGAACACCTCATCTTCTGTTGGGGTGTGTGTGTGTGTGTGTGTGTGCGTGTGTGTGTGATGGACTGTTCTGATGCAGGTCGCCACGAAGAGAGTCGTCTACCTGTTCGATATACTCCTGCTTGGAGGACAAGCGATTAAAAACGGGCTGTCCATGATCCTGGAGAATCCAAACATTCTGAAGGTCAGCTGATGTAGTGCTCTCAGCGGGTGTGTGTGTGTGTGTGTGTGTGTGTGTGTGTGTGTGTGTGTGCTGACTCCTCTGCCTCCTCAGGTGGTGCACGACTGCCGCTGTGTGGCCCGGTGCCTGAGAGCCCAGTTCAACGTCAACCTCACCAACGTCTTCGACACGCAGGTGGGTCAGGGGTCGGGATGGGTATCGTTAAGGTTTTATCGGTATTACTACTCTTACCGATACCGCTTATCGATCCGGTACTTTAACGGTATTCTTATCGGTTCTTTTTGGTGGTTTTTTTTTTAAGAATTAAGAACATAATTAAACTCTATATTTTGAAATGTAAAATAGAAAAAGCAAAACGAAGAAAAATATCTTTTTGTTATGCAGCAATGTGCAGGCTTTTTTTGTTTTAAATACAAAAACGACATAAGAAAAAAAAACAAGTACAAACACAAGAATTCAATTAATCAAAGATACAAATTATATACAAAGTGCTTTAATTTCAGGAAGGTGTACTAACATAACTAAATTAGGTTTCTTTTCAGACAGAAACACCTGAAAAGATATCAAATATAAAATAGCACTGTATAGTTTATCATAGATAGATTAATGCTTACTAAATCTAAAGTTACTCATTCAAAAGCTGTGAGTGATTTTCTCTGCCTTTTGTTGTTTGATTTGCATTAATGGCTGAATCGTCAGCAGGTTTAGGCTATTAGACTGCTGCCCCTTTAAGACCGAGAGCAGATCTAATAGGTAACTGATGCACCATCATTTTCTCCCTATTATTTACGTCCATTTAAGACATAATTGTGTTTAAGTGAATAAACTGTGTTTAAGTGAATCTCAGAGCTGGTCATTTTGACATTTTTATGTATATTTGATAGTTAAGGACGCACGAAGGCTACTTTTCTTGTCTCGTTGGAGTCTGTTTCGGAGCGTGCACCGCCTTGTGAACAGCGTCTCTTGCGCAGGCTTTTGTGTTTTTAATAGCCATTTTTTGATCTTGCAACAGTAGAAGACAGCATTTTGCAACAATCGCCGATCGTGCTGATTCTGACGGTACGTTTGGGTTTTAGGAAGAACTGACAGCGCTCCGCAGTGCTATATATTAGCAGTATATTTAACTTGTGAACGACCGACCTGCTGCTGCACGTAGGCCTATAGATGATGGCTGCCTGCGCCTTATTAGAATAGGCTATACATCAACCAATAAATCGCCTTTACTCTTCTCTTCATTCTAATCTAGTCTATTCTTAAAACACAGCGTCATCATCAACCCCACAAACTTTCGGTAAGTTTTAATATTAACTTGATGGAGGTATAATTTTGCTTTTTGTGTTTGATTAAACTCTATATTCGCCTAAAGGACTGGCGATAATATATCCGGTAGAAATATTTAAATTTTGCTGCGCCATCATGATGTAAGTTTATCATTTAAACGCGTTTTTAAACGTTGTGGTTTGGATACAAATTATTTCAGACTGCTCAGGCACAGTGAGCAGCGGGAGAATTCATTTTGTAAATGCTGGTTTTGAGACCAAGGTGAACCATAGACTGTGGTGAACTTGAGACGGTTTTGCACAGCGCACTTGAATCCGACTCTGAGGTCTCAAAGTGACAGACGCTGCTAATAAAGCTGCTGTCGCCATGTGTGTCAATAATGTTAATCGAACATCAGAAAGAAAGTAATTTACTGCATTTGACTGAATTACTTTTGCAAAATTAACAAGAATGAATGTTGAATTTATAGTGAAAACCATGTATTGTATATTTGATTACTTTATATAATATAATATTATTCAGTGCTTTAAGTTTTTCATAGGTCGATTTATTGTGCCTTTGTTCTATTTTAATTTGTTACTCTTGTCATCAGTAAGCTTGAGATTATTTTCTTAAGCTACTATTATTTTTTGGTGATATTGAAATTGGTAGTCAATACATTTTGATATGATAAAAAAAATCGTGTAAAAAGTAACATAACTTAACTGTGAAGTATATCATAGATGGATAATTAATAATATCGTATATGACTCGTATAATAATATAACATTTAGCTCATGTAGTTGGTGACCTAAAGTGGTGGGGGGGCCCTGCAGTAACTCATAGCCCCGGGGCCCAGTGAGCTCTTAATACGGCCCTGGGTGTGTGTTTCTTTTACCCAAGCCACATCTCAACCGAGATACGCGTCTGCTCTGGATTAAGAGATGCAAACGTGGATAAATTAAACAAGGATGTCTACATCTGTTCTCAGTTACGTCAACAACGTATTTGAACGTTATCTTTAAAATCTCGAACGTAACGTTACAGTAACACTAGATAACGTAAGCTTCTAGCTGTGTTGTACATCAGGTCACTTAGCTTCATTAACGTATCTGTAAATAACCGAGATAACAAATGTTAACAATGTTGTGCTGAATGATTGATGTAAATACTGTAGCACCAAACGCTGATGGCAACGATACGTGGTTTATCACGTTTACACTGTGACCTGTACATCTCTGCCTGGAGCAGAAGCTTTTCATCGACCTTCTCAACAATAAAATGATTAATATAACCCTCCAATGCATAGTTAAGGCCCTTTAGCTGACTTCGAGATAATGTATAATCTTTCTGTCTCCAAAAATCACCAATTGCCTCCTGGGAAACGTCTCCTACTTTGACCGCTGCCTTAGCGCCTGTCCCCGAATGTTGACTGTGTGTCCGAGTGAGTGGAGGGGGCGTGGCTTAGCCACAGGTCGATTGAGTTCTGGGGTCTCATATGACCGTCGCACAGAACAGGCCCTGAGAGGCGTACGCTTTTCTCACGCATGAGCTGTGATTTATAAACACACACTTTTTGCGTACGGCATGTTTGGTTTTCTGCACACGTACACTCAGAGCGGATCCCGCACAGTTGATAAACGAGAGCCGGTGTCTGAAGCTCAGGACTGTTGTTGTTCGTCAGGTGGCGGACCTCATGCTGTTCTACACCGAGACCGGCGGGTTCCTCCCGGACCGGCTCAGCCGTCTCCCCGAGCTGCTCCACCTCCACCTGAAGCTGCCCGCCCACGCCCTGACCCCGCTGTGGGCCCGAGAGCAGCACACACAGGTCTCACACACACACACACACGCCCTGACCCCGCTGTGGGCCCGAGAGCAGCACACACAGGTCTCACACACACACACACACACACACACACACGCCCTGACCCCGCTGTGGGCCCGAGAGCAGCACACACAGGTCTCACACACACACACACACACACACACACACACACACACGCCCTGACCCCGCTGTGGGCCCGAGAGCAGCACACACAGGTCTCACACACACACACACACGCCCTGACCCCGCTGTGGGCCCGAGAGCAGCACACACAGGTCTGATATATGTTGCCGCTCTGGCCAGTGCATGTGCTAGTGCACCACAGGTGTGTGTGTTGGTGTGTGAGTGCTGAACACACTGCTGTGGTCTTCAGGAGTGTGCTGAGGTGTGGTACCTGCGCCCGTGTCCGCCGCTGCTGATGAGTGTGATGGCCTCGGCTGTGCTCCACCTTCTGCCGCTCCGCCTGCTCCTGCTGGACGCCCTCATGGCCGACTACACGCTTCTGGTGGACACACACATGAGCAGCGGCCACGACCAGTCCCTGCTCTTACAGCAGGTCAGAACACACACACACACACACACACACACACACGAGACTACACCCTTCTGGTGGCCCAGACTGATCTCATGAAATGGCGTATGTATGACACGTCAATTCGTATCAACACACTTACACACTTGTAAACCTGCGGCGTTACCGTACTCGTGTGTAATCTCCCGCGGCGTTACCGTGCTCGTGTGTAATCTCCTGCGGCGTTACCGTACTCGTGTGTAATCTCCTGCGGCGTTACCGTACTCGTGTGTAATCTCCTGCGGCGTTACCGTACTCGTGTGTAATCTCCTGCGGCGTTACCGTACTCGTGTGTAATCTCCTGCGGCGTTACCGTACTCGTGTGTAATCTCCTGCGGCGTTACCGTGCTCGTGTGTAATCTCCTGCGGCGTTACCGTACTCGTGTGTAATCTCCTGCGGCGTTGCCGTGCTCGTGTGTAATCTCCTGCGGCGTTACCGTGCTCGTGTGTAATCTCCTGCGGCGTTACCGTGCTCGTGTGTAATCTCCTGCGCCGTTACCGTGCTCGTGTGTAATCTCCTGCGGTGTTACCGTACTCGTGTGTAATCTCCTGCGGCGTTACCGTACTCGTGTGTAATCTCCTGCGGCGTTACCGTGCTCGTGTGTAATCTCCTGCGGCGTTGCCGTGCTCGTGTGTAATCTCCTGCGGCGTTGCCGTGCTCGTGTGTAATCTCCTGCGGCGTTGCCGTGCTCGTGTGTAATCTCCTGCGGCGTTACCGTACTCGTGTGTAATCTCCTGCGGCGTTGCCGTGCTCGTGTGTAATCTCCTGCGGCGTTACCGTACTCGTGTGTAATCTCCTGCGGCGTTACCGTACTCGTGTGTAATTTCCTGAGGCGTTACCGTACTCGTGTGTAATCTCCTGCGGCGTTACCGTGCTCGTGTGTAATCTCCTGCGGCGTTACCGTGCTCGTGTGTAATCTCCTGCGGCGTTACCGTACTCGTGTGTAATTTCCTGAGGCGTTACCGTACTCGTGTGTAATCTCCTGCGGCGTTACCGTACTTGTGTGTAATTTCCTGAGGCGTTACCGTGCTCGTGTGTAATCTCCTGCGGCGTTACGGTGCTCGTGTGTAATCTCCTGCGGCGTTACCGTACTTGTGTGTAATTTCCTGAGGCGTTACCGTGCTCGTGTGTAATCTCCTGCGGCGTTACCGTACTCGTGTGTAATCTCCTGCGGCGTTACCGTACTCGTGTGTAATCTCCTGCGGCGTTACGGTGCTCGTGTGTAATCTCCTGCGGCGTTACCGTGCTCGTGTGTAATTTCCTGAGGCGTTACCGTACTCGTGTGTAATCTCCTGCGGCGTTGCCGTGCTCGTGTGTAATTTCCTGAGGCGTTACCGTGCTCGTGTGTAATCTCCTGCGGCGTTACGGTACTCGTGTGTAATCTCCTGCGGCGTTACCGTACTCGTGTGTAATTTCCTGAGGCGTTACCGTGCTCGTGTGTTATCTCCTGCAGCGTTACCGTACTCGTGTGTAATCTCCTGCGGCGTAAGTGTGTGTTTGAGTGATTGTAACCCCAGTAAGTGTGTGTTGTGTGTGTTTCCTCTATCAGGAGGAGTCGGCGCTCCCGAGGGAAGCAGTAGAGCTGCTGTCGGTGAGACGGGAGCGTCGGGAATGGGCCACGCTTCACTATTCTCTGACTGATGCCGGTCTCCTGGATCGCTCCAGCTTCAGACCCTCTCCTCTCACACACACACACTCCGCCTGACCGGTCCTCTGTGTGCATCAGGACTGTTGTGTTTCTCCTGTCCTCATAGGGCTCTACAGGAGTGTGTGTCTCCGCTCATTTCTCTTATTATCTGAAAGATGATTAATTTGTGTGCAGTGTGTTGAACTCCGAATGCTGCACGTGTTCCAGTTCTGCAGTGTGTGTTCTCATTAAATGTAAAGCTCTTCTTCTGCTGTCGACTCCTGTGTTTGTCTGGCCACAGAAGGGTGTGTGTGTGTGTGTGTGTGTGTGTGTGTGTGTGTGTGCGTGCACGCTTTTCCTGTTTTCTTTCTTTCATTAGAACGGTTTCTGCACTAACCCTGAGGACTCGGACAGAAGCTTCTTCAACAGAGGAACACGTTTTAGGAAACAGATTTAAACTGGCGGGAACTAAGAATAATCCCTCCTTCATCTCTCCATCATCCCTCCATCCGTCCATCATCCCTCCATCATTCCTCCATCAATCTCTCCATCATCCCTCTACAAGTTCATATAAAAACTTTCATCTTTGGTTTTAAAAAAGACATTAGAGTGGCTAGAAAAGGAGATCTTTGACCCTGAGAAGGCCGAGACTGTAATGATACGGCAGATTTACCAGAACTGTGGAAAGATCAGCTGAGCGAGACGTTTTTTAGCAATAACGGACATGGATGATCCTACATTTTTCTTTTTAATTTGGAGAGTAAATCTGGACAGGAAAGCAGATGTAAGTTTTATAAGCTGAACTGCTCGCCTTGCTCTGTTCTGTGATGCGCGTTCGTGACTCTCGTGTTCGAACTTGTTCATCAAAATGAACGAATCTTTTCAAGTCAATTCCTTCATTTCGTTCGTTGAATGAACCAAACAACACAAAAAAAGATTAGTTTATTTTGATGAACGAGTTCGTACAGGAGAGTCACGAACACGCATCACAGAACAGAGCAAAGTGAGCATTTGAGCTTATAAAACTTAAACTTTGTTATTTATTTATTAAATGAACGATCGTTTCGCTTGATAAGACCCTTATTCATCGTCTGGTGTCGTTTAAAGCCCTTTGAACAGTTTGCACTGAAACTGTCTTTTGGACCTTGAACCGTTTGGTTCCCATTGAAGTCCATTATATGGAGAAAATCCTGGAATGTTTTCATCAAAAACCTGAATTTCTTTTCGACTGAAGAAAGAAAGACATGGACATCTTGGATGACACGGGGGTGAGTAAATTATCAGCAAAAGTTTATTTTAAAATGAACTCCTCCTTTAAGCAGATAGATCGCAGAGGGGATTTAAATGTTTGTTTTGTCTGGTGTCTGAATGAAGCAGCATCTTACATTCGACATGCAAGAGAACTACAGACATGAGGGATTCTGCCTTTTTCAGTATATATTGTCCAGTTCAGTTAGTCTTATCTGCTGAATGCCGATGATTGTGTGTGTGTGTGTGTGTGTGTGTGTGTGTGTAACACTACTGTAATGCGGTCGCAGGTGTGTGTTTGGTTGAGCCGCGTTCGAAGCCGTTGTGAATGACTCCACAATCAGAATCAAGGACCGGAACTATCCGTTTAATAATCCTTATTTTGTTTTAGAAACGAGTGTTACCGTTTCTAAAAAGCTTTTTCACATCTTGAGGCTGTTTCCTAAATCCATTGCGCACCTTTCTAGCTAGGATGTTTTTTTTTTCTTTTTACTAAAGATGCTATATCTTTTATGTTTTTTTTTTTTTTGTAAATAAGTGATCTTAAAGTCAGGAAAGTGTCCCGGTCTCGGTTGGCAGGGTGACAGTCCTCGAGTGTGTAAGCTCGTGCTATTGTCCGCGGGCCAGCGGCTGCCATGGAGACGCGCTGATATGACACAGGGAAATGTTTGCTGATGGCCATTCTATGGGCTTTGTCCCACTCTCTCTCTCTCTTTCATGACGACTCGATTTAAGTCTCCGAATGTTTGACTACAAACGCGAGAGTGCTCTCCGGCTCCCCGGCTTTGTCCCGCGGGTTTGAATGAGTAATTCAGCTTTTGTGTGTGTGGATTGAGGGGGCAAACAGAGGGACAAGATTCCTGAGCGCTCGAGCCGCTTCCCATGGTTATGCGGGATCAGACTGGGATCGGGATGGGGAACAGGAGCGTGGCGCTTCACCGGCCCTTTACAAACACATTGTGCCCGAGGGGAACCGGTGACCGTTTCTACGGAGAAACATCGCGTCCGCGCGCTATTTTCCTGAGGGATTTCCATGACAACTATTTGTGGCGGCAAAGAATCCGACACCGGGCTCTCGAGCTCATTGTGAGAAGACTGCGGGCTGTGATTGGCTCAGAGCAGTGATACACCGAGTCTATAGGCATTGAGCTTCAGTGAGCGTTATTACGGAGAGCGTCCCTTCGCGAGCTTCTGTGCGCACTACCCGGGAACGGGACAGCAGATGCGCGGCCCTGAGCGCGGAGGTTTGAACGCTCCGGGTGAACGCGTGCGATGGCCAACGCTGACAGCGAGGTGAAGACGCTCCTGAACTTCGTGAACCTGGCGTCGAGCGACATCAAGGCGGCGCTGGACCGATCCGCGCCCTGCAGACGCTCCGTGGACCACCGCAAATACCTGCAGAAGCAGCTCAAGCGCTTCACGCACAGGCCCGCGGACCAGCGCGTGCGCGCCCGGCCGAACGCGCCGGACCCGAGCCCGAACCCCGCGGGTCACGTGCCGATGCGCGCGCGCCAGCTCCCGGCGTCCTTCTGGCAGGAACCGCGCACCCCGGGCACTCGCGCGCGTCTCCAGCACCTGCTGAGGAACAGCGCGAGCGGCCCTGCGAGCGTCAAATCTCACGCAGAGAAAAGGAAGATGATTCGCGATAATAATATTAATAATCACCCGCACGCGGAGCTGCCGAGGAGAAGCGCGCCGTGCGCGTGCGTGTGCTGCCCTCTTCAGTGTCAGCTGCACGCGGACGCGCCTCTCAGGAACATAACAGCGGAGGCGCGCGGCTTCATCGACGGACTCCGCGGTAACGCGCATGTGGTGATCAAGCCGATTCCCACGAAGCCCGCGATCTCCTCCTCCATCTTCAGCGTGTTCGGCTTCATCTAGAGCTGGAGGACCACAGCACTACTGGACTACTAACCTTCTTCAGCTCTTCTGTTTAACCCATTCCTGACACGTGCTGCACATGCACGAGCAATGTTATGATCACGCGCCTTTGAGCACTTAAAGTACAGATGTAGCAGGAATAATACACACGTGCGGTGGTTATTTAACCGGTGGTTATATGCGGTTATTGGTTATCTTTTGTGCAGTTGGAATGCGAGGACATCAGGATATGATCACAGCATTGCTTTAGTCGACACGCATCATCAGGTGACTCTCTGTAGAATGAGTTTTCATTAAACTGTTCCAGATCCACTTCCCTGAAACAGCATGATTTCACTGTGATGTAGAGATAGATTGGTATTTATTATTATCTTTTAGTTGAATGTTGTTCTGTCACACTAATTAAGCCTTGTCATAATCCAAATCTTGTGCTGAATTATCTCATTAAAACTGGTAATCGATGCCGTGACACTGTCTGCTCATTACTGACACACTCAAACCAAGCATGAGATAAGGAGAGCCTTTTATTCTGCACTCGCCACTGTCACACTCTGTGTTTTTATATCGTCAAAATACATAAAATTGTGTATCAAACACATACAAACATTCAGGATCATAAATTAAAATGTATAAATAGCAACTTGAAGACCAAACACTCAATTCACAAGAGGTAATCTCACAGCACCCGTGTTTACATGTCCAGCACAAATGATGTTTCAGAATAAATTATTTGTTTCTGTGTTGTGTTGGAGCCGGTTCTGGAGCTCTGGAGCCGGCCCTAGAACTCAGGTACCGCAGCACGGGCCCCGGCAGTGGCAGCGAGTCGATGGACCTCAGTCTCCGGGTCCCCAGCTGCTCTCGGACCCTCAGCCGGCACAGGTGCATCAAGGGCCGAGGGGACGCTGCAAACACACAGATGCACTCACACATCATCATCACACTGTCACAGACTGTTCATTTGTGTTTGGAAGTCTCAAAATCAACAAACACAACTGAATATCATAATTCCTCACTGAAATTGTCTTCTATTTACAAAACGAAGGAAAGCATGAAAGACAAACAGAATTTCTATGATGAAAGTGTGACTGTTGTTTGAAACAGCTGTGGTTGAACGGTTCGCCGATGATGAAGACTCACATGTCCTGTGGCTGATGCTGGGACACTCGGGAGCGTCCCGGAGCAGAGCCCTGGTTCTGCTGCACAGCTGGACGTTTCCCACACACTCCAGCAGCAGATCCACGACCTCAGCGGCGGCCCGGCTCCAGCGGGGGGACGAGATCCAGGAGCAGAACTGGCAGAACACACAGTTCACATCAAACAATACATGAAGAGTTCAGATGCAAAAGCCTCTAAGTGCCATTTGAAATTTTCTTCTAAAATGATCATTTTTATCAAGCTTGTATATTTAAGTTCAGTGATTTCACTTAAATGACAATGAAGATTACCTATTAATTGTCATTTAATTGAAATTACTGAACTTAAATATACAAGCTTGATAAAAATGGTCATTTTAGAAGAAAATTTCAAATGGCACTTAGAGGCTTTTGCATCTGAACTCTTCACATGTTACTGGGATTCAGGTGTACGCAATGCCTGCCCTTGATAAATCCCGCGGCTGAAACGATCGTCATTAGAATAACACGCCCCTAAATATTCAAGTCTCCGCCTCCCCCACGCCCCTATATACTCATGTCTCTGCCTCCCCCACCCCCATATACTCAAGTCTCCGCCTCCCCCACGCCCCTATATACTCATGTCTCCACCTCCCCCACGCTCCTATACTCAAGTCTCCGCCTCCCCCACGCCCCTATATACTCATGTCTCTGCCTCCCCCACCCCCATATACTCAAGTCTCCGCCTCCCCCACCCCCATATACTCATGTCTCTGCCTCCCCCACCCCCATATACTCAAGTCTCCGCCTCCCCCACGCCCCTATATACTCATGTCTCCGCCTCCCCCACGCTCCTATACTCAAGTTTCTGCCTCCCCCACGCCCCTATATACTCATGTCTCTGCCTCCCCCACCCCCATATACTCAAGTCTCCGCCTCCCCCACCCCCATATACTCATGTCTCTGCCTCCCCCACCCCCATATACTCAAGTCTCCGCCTCCCCCACGCCCCTATATACTCATGTCTCCGCCTCCCCCACGCTCCTATACTCAAGTTTCTGCCTCCCCCACGCCCCTATATACTCATGTCTCTGCCTCCCCCACCCCCATATACTCAAGTCTCCGCCTCCCCCACGCCCCTATATACTCATGTCTCTGCCTCCCCCACCCCCATATACTCAAGTCTCCGCCTCCCCCACCCCCATATACTCATGTCTCTGCCTCCCCCACCCCCATATACTCAAGTCTCCGCCTCCCCCACGCCCCTATATACTCATGTCTCCGCCTCCCCCACGCTCCTATACTCATGTCTCTGCCTCCCCCACCCCCATATACTCAAGTCTCCGCCTCCCCCACGCCCCTATATACTCATGTCTCTGCCTCCCCCACGCTCCTATACTCATGTCTCTGCCTCCCCCACGCTCCTATATACTCATGTCTCTGCCTCCCCCACCCCCATATACTCAAGTCTCCGCCTCCCCCACGCCCCTATATACTCATGTCTCTGCCTCCCCCACGCTCCTATATACTCATGTCTCTGCCTCCCCCACCCCCATATACTCAAGTCTCCGCCTCCCCCACGCCCCTATATACTCATGTCTCTGCCTCCCCCACGCTCCTATACTCATGTCTCTGCCTCCCCCACGCTCCTATATACTCATGTCTCTGCCTCCCCCACCCCCATATACTCAAGTCTCCGCCTCCCCCACGCCCCTATATACTCATGTCTCCGCCTCCCCCACGCTCCTATACTCAAGTTTCTGCCTCCCCCACGCCCCTATATACTCATGTCTCTGCCTCCCCCACCCCCATATACTCAAGTCTCCGCCTCCCCCACGCCCCTATATACTCATGTCTCTGCCTCCCCCACCCCCATATACTCAAGTCTCCGCCTCCCCCACGCCCCTATATACTCAAGTCTCCGCCTCCCCCACGCCCCTATATACTCATGTCTCCGCCTCCCCCACGCTCCTATACTCAAGTTTCTGCCTCCCCCACGCCCCTATATACTCATGTCTCCGCCTCCCCCACGCTCCTATACTCAAGTCTCCGCCTCCCCCACGCCCCTATATACTCATGTCTCCGCCTCCCCCACGCTCCTATACTCAAGTCTCCGCCTCCCCCACGCCCCTATATACTCATGTCTCTGCCTCCCCCACCCCCATATACTCAAGTCTCCGCCTCCCCCACCCCCATATACTCATGTCTCTGCCTCCCCCACCCCCATATACTCAAGTCTCCGCCTCCCCCACGCCCCTATATACTCATGTCTCCGCCTCCCCCACGCTCCTATACTCAAGTTTCTGCCTCCCCCACGCCCCTATATACTCATGTCTCTGCCTCCCCCACCCCCATATACTCAAGTCTCCGCCTCCCCCACGCCCCTATATACTCATGTCTCTGCCTCCCCCACCCCCATATACTCAAGTCTCCGCCTCCCCCACCCCCATATACTCATGTCTCTGCCTCCCCCACCCCCATATACTCAAGTCTCCGCCTCCCCCACGCCCCTATATACTCATGTCTCCGCCTCCCCCACGCTCCTATACTCATGTCTCTGCCTCCCCCACCCCCATATACTCAAGTCTCCGCCTCCCCCACGCCCCTATATACTCATGTCTCTGCCTCCCCCACGCTCCTATACTCATGTCTCTGCCTCCCCCACGCTCCTATATACTCATGTCTCTGCCTCCCCCACCCCCATATACTCAAGTCTCCGCCTCCCCCACGCCCCTATATACTCATGTCTCTGCCTCCCCCACGCTCCTATACTCATGTCTCTGCCTCCCCCACGCTCCTATATACTCATGTCTCTGCCTCCCCCACCCCCATATACTCAAGTCTCCGCCTCCCCCACGCCCCTATATACTCATGTCTCTGCCTCCCCCACGCTCCTATACTCATGTCTCTGCCTCCCCCACGCTCCTATATACTCATGTCTCTGCCTCCCCCACCCCCATATACTCAAGTCTCCGCCTCCCCCACGCCCCTATATACTCATGTCTCCGCCTCCCCCACGCTCCTATACTCAAGTTTCTGCCTCCCCCACGCCCCTATATACTCATGTCTCTGCCTCCCCCACCCCCATATACTCAAGTCTCCGCCTCCCCCACGCCCCTATATACTCATGTCTCTGCCTCCCCCACCCCCATATACTCAAGTCTCCGCCTCCCCCACGCCCCTATATACTCAAGTCTCCGCCTCCCCCACGCCCCTATATACTCATGTCTCCGCCTCCCCCACGCTCCTATACTCAAGTTTCTGCCTCCCCCACGCCCCTATATACTCATGTCTCCGCCTCCCCCACGCTCCTATACTCAAGTCTCCGCCTCCCCCACGCCCCTATATACTCATGTCTCCGCCTCCCCCACGCTCCTATACTCAAGTTTCTGCCTCCCCCACGCCCCTATATACTCAAGTTTCTGCCTCCCCCACCCCCATATACTCAAGTCTCCGCCTCCCCCACGCTCCTATATACTCAAGTCTCCGCCTCCCCCACGCTCCTATATACTCATGTCTCCGCCTCCCCCACGCCCCTATATACTCAAGTCTCCGCCTCCCCCACGCTCCTATATACTCAAGTCTCCGCCTCCCCCACGCTCCTATATACTCAAGTCTCCGCCTCCCCCACGCCCCTATATACTCAAGTCTCCGCCTCCCCCACGCTCCTATATACTCAAGTCTCCGCCTCCCCCACGCCCCTATATACTCAAGTCTGTTTTTTTACAGAATCTATCATATCTCTTAGTTTGTCAGTGGGTTTTGTGGTGTTAGGAATTGTTTTTTTGCACATTTCCACACTAACTCAAAACATGCGTACACCCCCTCCTGAGCTGCTGTAGGATTTGAGTGTGCTGTATGCCAACGTCTATATTGATAAATCTCAAAGTCACCGTGGTTTTAGGTGTACGCCAGGTGTAAGCTGGAAATTTGGTGTACGCGCTTTTGATAAATGAGGGCCAATGTCTTCGGAATTAATCTTTAATCACAATTTGATTGACAGGTGATCTGACCAATCGTAATCTGCCATCCGTTTTTTCTCTTTAAACTGAGGCTCTACAGTGATCTGTCAGACACATAAAACAGACACAAAACGGTATTTATCGTTTACATTTCTTTAAAAAATTGCCACATATGAAAAGTAATCTGGTCTGTCCTGTCTGTCAGTGTGTTGTCAGAGTGTTGTCAGAGTGTTGTCTGAGTGTTGTCAGTTTGTTGTCAGAGTGTTGTCTTAATGTGTTGTATGAGTGTTGTCAGAGTGTTGTCTGAGTGTTGTCAGTAGGTTGTCTGCGTGTTGTCAGAGTGTTGTCAGTGTGTTGTCAGTGTGCTGTCAGAGTGTTGTCAGAGTGTTGTCTGAGTGTTGTCTGAGTGTTGTCAGTTTGTTGTCAGTTTGTTGTCAGAGTGTTGTCTGAGTGTTGTCTGAGTGTTGTCAGAGTGTTGTCAGTGTGCTGTCAGAGTGTTGTCAGTGTGCTGTCTGAGTGTTGTCAGTTTGTTGTCAGTTTGTTGTCAGTGTTGTCTGAGTGTTGTCAGTGTGCTGTCAGAGTGTTGTCAGTGTGCTGTCAGAGTGTTGTCAGAGTGTTGTCAGAGTGTTGTCAGTGTGCTGTCAGTTTGTTGTCAGAGTGTTGTCAGTGTTGTCAGAGTGTTGTCTGAGTGTTGTCAGTGTGCTGTCAGAGTGTTGTCTGAGTGTTGTCAGAGTGTTGTCAGAGTGTTGTCAGAGTGTTGTCAGTGTGCTGTCAGAGTGTTGTCTGAGTGTTGTCAGAGTGTTGTCAGTTTGTTGTCAGAGTGTTGTCAGTGTGCTGTCAGAGTGTTGTCTGAGTGTTGTCAGAGTGTTGTCAGAGTGTTGTCTGAGTGTTGTCAGTGTGCTGTCAGAGTGTTGTCTGAGTGTTGTCAGAGTGTTGTCAGAGTGTTGTCTGAGTGTTGTCAGTGTGCTGTCAGAGTGTTGTTTGAGTGTTGTCTGAGTGTTGTCAGAGTGTTGTCTGAGTGTTGTCAGTGTGCTGTCAGAGTGTTGTCTGAGTGTTGTCAGAGTGTTGTCAGAGTGTTGTCTGAGTGTTGTCAGTGTGCTGTCAGAGTGTTGTCTGAGTGTTGTCAGAGTGTTGTCAGTTTGTTGTCAGAGTGTTGTCAGTGTGCTGTCAGAGTGTTGTCAGAGTGTTGTCTGAGTGTTGTCTGAGTGTTGTCAGAGTGTTGTCTGAGTGTTGTCTGAGTGTTGTCAGTTTGTTGTCAGTTTGTTGTCAGAGTGTTGTCTGAGTGTTGTCTGAGTGTTGTCAGAGTGTTGTCAGTGTGCTGTCAGAGTGTTGTCAGTGTGCTGTCAGAGTGTTGTCAGTGTGTTGTCAGAGTGTTGTCAGAGTGTTGTCAGAGTGTTGTCAGTGTGCTGTCAGTTTGTTGTCAGAGTGTTGTCAGTGTTGTCAGAGTGTTGTCTGAGTGTTGTCAGAGTGTTGTCAGAGTGTTGTCTGAGTGTTGTCAGTTTGTTGTCAGAGTGTTGTCTGAGTGTTGTCTGAGTGTTGTCAGAGTGTTGTATGAGTGTTGTCAGAGTGTTGTCAGTGTGCTGTCAGTCTGTTGTCAGAGTGTTGTCGAGTGTTTTCAGAGTGTTGTCTGAGTGTTGTCAGAGTGTTGTCAGTTTGTTGTCAGTTTGTTGTCAGAGTGTTGTCAGTGTGTTGTCAGTTTGTTGTCAGAGTGTTGTCAGAGTGTTGTCAGAGTGTTGTCAGTTTATTGTCAGAGTGTTGTCAGAGTGTTGTCAGTTTGTAGTCAGTGTTGTCAGAGTGTTGTCCGTGTGTTGTCAGAGTGTTGTCAGAGTGTTGTCAGTGTGTTGTCAGAGTGTTGTCAGAGTGTTGTATGAGTGTTGTCAGAGTGTTGTCAGTGTGCTGTCAGTCTGTTGTCAGAGTGTTGTCAGTTTATTGTCAGTTTGTTGTCAGAGTGTTGTCAGAGTGCTGTCAGTGTGTTGTCAGTTTGTTGTCAGTTTGTTGTCAGAGTGTTGTCAGTGTGTTGTCAGAGTGTTGTCAGAGTGTTGTCAGTGTGTCAGAGTGTTGTCTGAGTGTTGTCAGTTTGTTGTCAGTTTGTTGTCAGAGTGTTGTCAGTGTGTTGTCAGAGTGTTGTCAGAATGTTGTCTGAGAGTTGTCAGAGTGTTGTCAGTTTGTTGTCTGAGTGTTGTCTGAGTGTTGTCTGAGTGTTGTCAGAGTGTTGTCTGTGTGTTGTCAGAGTGTTGTCTGAGTGTTGTCTGTGTGTTGTCAGAGTGTTGTCAGTTTGTTGTCAGCATGTTGTCTGAGTGTTGTCAGAGTGTTGTCAGAGTGTTGTCAGAGTGCTGTCAGTGTGTTGTCAGTTTGTTGTCAGCATGTTGTCTGGTGTTGTCTGAGTGCTGTCAGTGTGTTGTCAGTGTGTTGTCAGAGTGTTGTCAGTTTGTTGTCAGCATGTTGTCTGAGTGTTGTCTGTGTGTTGTCAGAGTGTTGTCAGAGTGCTGTCAGTGTGTTGTCAGAGTGTTGTCAGTTTGTTGTCAGTTTGTTGTCAGTTTGTTGTCAGAGTGTTGTCTGTGTGTTGTCAGAGTGCTGTCAGTGTGTTGTCAGAGTGTTGTCAGTTTGTTGTCAGAGTGTTGTCAGAGTGTTGTCTGTGTGTTGTCAGAGTGCTGTCAGTGTGTTGTCAGAGTGTTGTCAGTGTGTTGTCAGAGTGTTGTCAGTGTGTTGTCAGTGTGTTGTCAGTTTGTTGTCAGTTTGTTGTCAGTTTGTTGTCAGAGTGTTGTCAGAGTGTTGTCAGAGTGCTGTCAGTGTGTTGTCAGAGTGTTGTCAGTGTGTTGTCAGAGTGTTGTCAGAGTGTTGTCTGTGTGTTGTCAGAGTGCTGTCAGTGTGTTGTCAGAGTGTTGTCAGTTTGTTGTCAGAGTGTTGTCTGAGTGTTGTCTGTGTGTTGTCAGAGTGCTGTCAGTTTGTTGTCAGTTTGTTGTCAGAGTGTTGTCAGTTTGTTGTCAGTGTGTTGTCAGAGTGTTGTCAGTTTGTTGTCAGAGTGTTGTCAGTTTGTTGTCAGTGTGTTGTCAGAGTGTTGTCAGTTTGTTGTCAGAGTGCTGTCAGTTTGTTGTCAGTTTGTTGTCAGAGTGTTGTCAGTTTGTTGTCAGAGTGTTGTCAGAGTGTTGTCAGTTTGTTGTCAGAGTGTTGTCAGAGTGTTGTCAGTTTGTTGTCAGAGTGTTGTCAGTTTGTTGTCAGTTTGTTGTCAGAGTGTTGTCTGTGTGTTGTCAGAGTGCTGTCAGTGTGTTGTCAGAGTGCTGTCAGTTTGTTGTCAGAGTGTTGTCAGTTTGTTGTCAGTTTGTTGTCAGAGTGTTGTCTGTGTGTTGTCAGAGTGCTGTCAGTGTGTTGTCAGAGTGTTGTCAGTTTGTTGTCAGAGTGTTGACAGAGTGTTGTCTGTGTGTTGTCAGAGTGCTGTCAGTGTGTTGTCAGAGTGTTGTCAGTGTGTTGTCAGAGTGTTGTCAGTTTGTTGTCAGTTTGTTGTCAGAGTGTTGTCAGAGTGTTGTCTGTGTGTTGTCAGAGTGCTGTCAGTGTGTTGTCAGAGTGTTGTCAGTGTGTTGTCAGAGTGTTGTCTGTGTGTTGTCAGAGTGCTGTCAGTGTGTTGTCAGTTTGTTGTCAGCATGTTGTCTGGTGTTGTCTGAGTGCTGTCAGTTTGTTGTCAGAGTGTTGTCAGAGTGTTGTCAGTTTGTTGTCAGAGTGTTGTCAGTTTGTTGTCAGTTTGTTGTCAGAGTGTTGTCTGTGTGTTGTCAGAGTGCTGTCAGTGTGTTGTCAGAGTGCTGTCAGTTTGTTGTCAGAGTGTTGTCAGTTTGTTGTCAGTTTGTTGTCAGAGTGTTGTCTGTGTGTTGTCAGAGTGCTGTCAGTGTGTTGTCAGAGTGTTGTCAGTTTGTTGTCAGAGTGTTGTCAGAGTGTTGTCTGTGTGTTGTCAGAGTGCTGTCAGTGTGTTGTCAGAGTGTTGTCAGTGTGTTGTCAGAGTGTTGTCAGTTTGTTGTCAGTTTGTTGTCAGAGTGTTGTCAGAGTGTTGTCTGTGTGTTGTCAGAGTGCTGTCAGTGTGTTGTCAGAGTGTTGTCAGTGTGTTGTCAGAGTGTTGTCTGTGTGTTGTCAGAGTGCTGTCAGTGTGTTGTCAGTTTGTTGTCAGCATGTTGTCTGAGTGTTGTCAGAGTGTTGTCAGAGTGTTGTCAGAGTGCTGTCAGTGTGTTGTCAGTTTGTTGTCAGCATGTTGTCTGGTGTTGTCTGAGTGCTGTCAGTGTGTTGTCAGTGTGTTGTCAGAGTGTTGTAAGTTTGTTGTCAGCATGTTGTCTGAGTGTTGTCTGTGTGTTGTCAGAGTGTTGTCAGAGTGCTGTCAGTGTGTTGTCAGAGTGTTGTCAGTTTGTTGTCAGAGTGTTGTCAGTTTGTTGTCAGTTTGTTGTCAGAGTGTTGTCTGTGTGTTGTCAGAGTGCTGTCAGTGTGTTGTCAGAGTGTTGTCAGTTTGTTGTCAGTTTGTTGTCAGAGTGTTGTCTGTGTGTTGTCAGAGTGCTGTCAGTGTGTTGTCAGAGTGTTGTCAGTTTGTTGTCAGAGTGTTGTCAGAGTGTTGTCTGTGTGTTGTCAGAGTGCTGTCAGTGTGTTGTCAGAGTGTTGTCAGTGTGTTGTCAGAGTGTTGTCAGTGTGTTGTCAGTGTGTTGTCAGTTTGTTGTCAGTTTGTTGTCAGAGTGTTGTCAGAGTGTTGTCAGAGTGCTGTCAGTGTGTTGTCAGAGTGTTGTCAGTGTGTTGTCAGAGTGTTGTCAGAGTGTTGTCTGTGTGTTGTCAGAGTGCTGTCAGTGTGTTGTCAGAGTGTTGTCAGTTTGTTGTCAGAGTGTTGTCTGAGTGTTGTCTGTGTGTTGTCAGAGTGCTGTCAGTTTGTTGTCAGTTTGTTGTCAGAGTGTTGTCAGTTTGTTGTCAGTGTGTTGTCAGAGTGTTGTCAGTTTGTTGTCAGAGTGTTGTCAGTTTGTTGTCAGTGTGTTGTCAGAGTGTTGTCAGTTTGTTGTCAGAGTGCTGTCAGTTTGTTGTCAGTTTGTTGTCAGAGTGTTGTCAGTTTGTTGTCAGAGTGTTGTCAGAGTGTTGTCAGTTTGTTGTCAGAGTGTTGTCAGTTTGTTGTCAGAGTGTTGTCAGTTTGTTGTCAGTTTGTTGTCAGAGTGTTGTCTGTGTGTTGTCAGAGTGCTGTCAGTGTGTTGTCAGAGTGCTGTCAGTTTGTTGTCAGAGTGTTGTCAGTTTGTTGTCAGTTTGTTGTCAGAGTGTTGTCTGTGTGTTGTCAGAGTGCTGTCAGTGTGTTGTCAGAGTGTTGTCAGTTTGTTGTCAGAGTGTTGTCAGAGTGTTGTCTGTGTGTTGTCAGAGTGCTGTCAGTGTGTTTTCAGAGTGTTGTCAGTGTGTTGTCAGAGTGTTGTCAGTTTGTTGTCAGTTTGTTGTCAGAGTGTTGTCAGAGTGTTGTCTGTGTGTTGTCAGAGTGTTGTCAGTGTGTTGTCAGAGTGTTGTCTGTGTGTTGTCAGAGTGCTGTCAGTGTGTTGTCAGAGTGTTGTCAGTTTGTTGTCAGAGTGTTGTCTGAGTGTTGTCTGTGTGTTGTCAGAGTGCTGTCAGTTTGTTGTCAGTTTGTTGTCAGAGTGTTGTCAGTTTGTTGTCAGTGTGTTGTCAGAGTGTTGTCAGTTTGTTGTCAGAGTGTTGTCAGTTTGTTGTCAGTGTGTTGTCAGAGTGTTGTCAGTTTGTTGTCAGAGTGCTGTCAGTTTGTTGTCAGTTTGTTGTCAGAGTGTTGTCAGTTTGTTGTCAGAGTGTTGTCAGTTTGTTGTCAGAGTGTTGTCAGAGTGTTGTCAGTTTGTTGTCAGAGTGTTGTCAGTTTGTTGTCAGTTTGTTGTCAGAGTGTTGTCAGAGTGTTGTCTGTGTGTTGTCAGAGTGCTGTCAGTGTGTTGTCAGAGTGTTGTCAGTTTGTTGTCAGAGTGTTGTCTGAGTGTTGTCTGTGTGTTGTCAGAGTGCTGTCAGAGTGTTGTCAGTTTGTTGTCAGTGTGTTGTCAGAGTGTTGTCAGTGTGTTGTCAGAGTGTTGTCAGAGTGTTGTCTGTGTGTTGTCAGAGTGCTGTCAGTGTGTTGTCAGAGTGTTGTCAGTTTGTTGTCAGAGTGTTGTCTGAGTGTTGTCTGTGTGTTGTCAGAGTGCTGTCAGAGTGTTGTCAGTTTGTTGTCTGTGTGTTGTCAGAGTGTTGTCAGTTTGTTGTCAGAGTGTTGTCAGTTTGTTGTCAGTTTGTTGTCAGAGTGTTGTCAGAGTGTTGTCAGTGTGTTGTCAGAGTGTTGTCAGTTTGTTGTCAGAGTGTTGTCTGAGTGTTGTCAGTTTGTTGTCAGAGTGTTGTCAGTTTGTTGTCAGTTTGTTGTCAGAGTGCTGTCAGTGTGTTGTCAGAGTGTTGTCTGAGTGTTGTCAGAGTGTTGTCAGAGTGTTGTCAGTTTGTTGTCAGAGTGCTGTCAGTGTGTTGTCAGAGTGTTGTCAGAGTGTTGTCAGAGTGTTGTCTGAGTGTTGTCTGTGTGTTGTCAGAGTGCTGTCAGTGTGTTGTCAGTGTGTTGTCAGAGTGTTGTCAGTTTGTTGTCAGAGTGTTGTCTGAGTGTTGTCTGTGTGTTGTCAGAGTGCTGTCAGTGTGTTGTCAGAGTGTTGTCAGTTTGTTGTCAGAGTGTTGTCAGTTTGTTGTCAGTGTGTTGTCTGAGTGTTGTCAGTGTGTTGTCTGAGTGTTGTCTAAGTGTTGTCAGAGTGTTGTCTGAGTGTTGTCTGTGTGTTGTCAGAGTGTTGTCAGAGTGTTTTCAGTTTGTTGTCAGAGTGTTGTCAGTTTGTTGTCAGTGTGTTGTCAGAGTGTTGTCAGTGTGTTGTCTGAGTGTTGTCAGAATGTTGTCTGAGTGTTGTCAGTTTGTTGTCAGTTTGTTGTCAGTGTTGTTTGAGTGTTGTCAGCGTGTTGTCTGGTGTTATGTGAGTGTTGTCTGAGTGTTGTTAGAGTGTTGTCAGAGTTGTCAGAGCATTGTCAGTGTGTTGTCAGTTTGTTGTCAGTGTGTTGTCAGTTTGTTGTCAGAGTGTTGTCAGAGTTGTCAGAGCGTTGTCAGAGTGTTGTCTGAGTGTTGTCTGTGTGTTGTCAGAGTGTTGTCTGAGTGTTGTCGGTGTGTTGTCTGAGTGTTGTCTGTGTGTTGTCAGAGTGTTGTCTGAGTGTTGTCTGTGTGTTGTCTGTGTGTTGTCAGAGTGCTGTCAGTGTGTTGTCAGTGTGGCTTGTCGGACATAGCAACAGTAACTAAAGGGGGCGTGTCTTTGCGAATGGTCAGTTATCTGTATTACAATTACTATTTAACACCAAATTAATGGCAGGCCTGAGAATCACTGATGCATCAATTTTCAGATAATTGGCCAGCTGTGATCTGGGAGACGGATGTCACCTGCAGCCCAGGGTCAGGGCGGCTCTGGCCGGCGTGCTCTTCTCGTGCGTGTGTGTGTGGGGTGAAGCAAGGCCGGGCGTCGCAGCCGTGCTCCAGCAGACAGCGCAGGATGCTGAGGTGGTGTGTGTGTGTGAGCAGCGCGGGGAGGGCCTCCACACGGGCCCCGTGCTCCAGCAGCAGCGCTACGCTCTCCACACACCCCTGCTCCGCCGCTAGCATCAGTAGCGGCTCCGCGTCAGGGTCGGCTCCGGCCTTCAGCAGCTCCGCGGCCGCCTGCGTGTTCCCGGCGGTGACGGCACAGAACAGAGCCGAGCCGCAGCCAGAGGAGCGCCGGGTGTTGACGTCACAGCCGGAGCGGATCAGCACACGCAGCGTGTTCAGCTGGTTGTGCTCCGCGGACAGATGAAGCGGAGAGACGCCGCTCTCCCGTAACCGCACGCGGCTGCTCACCGGCAGCAACAGCGACACGATCCTGTGAGAAACACCAGCAGCGCTTAATACAGCAAACAATCATTCTTACAATCAAGACACTATGGGCTATGTGCACAACTGTAGTTTCGAACTTCCGCTTTTGTCAGAAGTTGGCGTGTCAGTTTCCGGTCTACGACTGGTCATCCGCATCCACTAATAAACAAAGAAGATGAGTGCTGCTGTTGTACGAAAAAAAGAGTTCTTAAACACATCTAAGTTTCTAAGAACTGCAGTGGATCTAACGTCCGTTTCACAGCCGTTTGCAGTGTGTGTTGCGGTGCAGGATCGTGCTGTAAGTGCGTTCACATATTATGAAGCGTTTACACAGTGAATAACTGATCCGCCGCTGTACAACAAACACATACTTAATATTTTTATTATTTTTTGCGCGTCGATCAAAATGTCTATTTTGTGCAGCCACTGCTCACGAAGGTTGGTGTTTATCAGGAAGCAGTAGAAGCTCAAATGGCTGTAAGCGACTTGAAGCAGAGCAAAGTGCCGCACAGCATCTCCTAACGCTCCATGTAAACAGGTTAGGGCTTTCACTTTTCACTGGTGTGGTACATATAACAGCGGCACAGCGATCGTTTCCACACCGAATCTATTTCTGCTGTGCTGCAAACGCTGGTGGTCAAAATGATAAAGATTGACCTGAAAATGTAGTGATTTCACCATAAATGCGTTTAATTAAATAAAATGAAGTAATCTCACCATAAATGCACATTTAATCAAGGAAAACTACAATTTACTTCAACCAGGCGACAGAATGAACTCGTCTCGATCGTGGAGGTGGAAAAATAAGTTTTGTGACATGCAAGATCTATTGTTTTAAAATTAAGATGCAAAAGAAAAGGCAAGTCGGCTGCTTTTGTCAATTTCAAGTTTTAATTTAAATTATTTGCGATTTTAATATAGGAAATATTTGACTGAGCAACTTGTAATGCATGGAGTAATAGCCCTAACTTACATTGTTTAGATTGTGTTTAAACGTGCATACAAAGAATCACAATGCTGACACAACTTTTTGTTTTTAAAAATAAGTTGCAGCATAACTTCTGGACTTTAAATAAAAATATTAAGTATGTGTTTGTTGTACAGCGGCGGATCAGTTATTCACTGTGCTTCATAATATGTGAACGCACTTACAGCACGCTCCTGCACCGCAACACACACTGCAAACGGCTGTGAAACGGACGTTAGATCCACTGCAGTTCTTAGAAACTTAGATGTGTTTAAGAACTCTTTTTTTCGTACAACAGCAGCACTCATCTTGTTTGTTTATTAGTGACCAGTCGTTGACCGGAAACTGACACGCCATCTTCTGACAAAAGCGGAAGTTCGAAACTACGGTTGTGCACATAGCCTATTAAACTTTTCTCTCTACTGAGAATGCTAGTTGATGTTATCACATTGAACTTTATAGTAAAAAATGACCAGCCTACAAAAAAAGCCAGCATGCTCCTCACCCAAACAAGCTACACAAAGAATGTGTGTCTCTCCACACGGCAAGTACACACACATCCTAAACTGCTGCTTCCTCGCCTTGACAGAAGCGAGCACTGCTTTGTTTGGGCAGGGTTTAGCGTCCTGGTTCGTGACGTGACGCTAATCTACGTGTGGTTCAGTGGAGCAGCCTTGATCACACACACCTGGAGCAGCAGATGAAGATCAGGCAGGTGTGTGTGTGTGTGTCAGAGCTCCAGGAACAGCTGTGGTGTGTCTCGTGCTCACTCACTGCTCGTGCCCGTGCTGGCTGGCGATGTGCAGGGGCAGAAGGCCGGCACTGCAGGGTTTGTTGGCGTCGGCGTGGTGTTGGATCAGAAGCTTGACGGTTTCCTCGTGCCCGTGTCTGCAGGCTTCCGTTAGAGCCGTGTTCCCATCACACGTCTGCAGGTTCACGCCGGCACCTGACAGGACAAAACACACAAGCCATCCTTAAACACTTATGAATGATTTCCTGTTCTGGGATTTATATCTGCTCCTGTCCTGTTATTAGTTAGCTTATTCTGAATCTATCATATTCAATCGTTTAGTCACGGTATATCAGTCCCTCCAGGATTTCACGATTTTTTTTGTGATTTTTGCGATCAAAATGACTGATTTTGTGGTGGTAATTTCCAAAAATTTGTGAAAAAATTTGCGATTTATATATAACATTTACCATAATAGTATTCAGTCCTTCCAGAAAAACGCGGAGTTTTTTTGTGATTGTTGCGGGCAAAAATCCTTGATTACGTGGCCCGTTTTCTTTAAAAATGCGATGGAAAGAATATGCGGGATATTTATGCAATTTTATGGGATGAAATTGCAGGAATTTGCAAAAATTGAGGGAACTTGCAAAAATTGCGGTTTGATAAAAAAGAGAAAAAAAGTGATTCCCCCAACATCCTGTTCTCACTCGGCTAATGTAAGAGTCATTTCTTATTACTTCCTTTGATAAGCAAGCATACTACATCATAGAAAGTGCTGGGAATATTTAATTTCTCATCTTGTTTTATTTCAGACTGTAACGAGTGTAAATAAGGTGTGGCCCCTTTAAGAGCTGCGCGCTCCCTGTTGAACTCTCTGCAGTGTCTCGAACACCCCATGTGTGCGGGTAATTTCTGTTTGATGCCACTTCTTTTATCTTATGTTGTTTATTAAGTAACGACGTGACGGTAGAACGGGTGACAGACAGATATACGAGTTCGATTTGTGAGATGTCAATCGCCTCCGTGAGTCTGTCTGGCGTCGCGTAATTGCGTCACTTCATAACGTCCCCATGGAAACAGGGGGAAATGGCTGCTCTTATGTGAAGTAAACGCACATTTTTCAACTTTCTGCTGAGATACATGTGACTTTTTTTGCAACGAAAATGCGAGGATTATGAAATTATGCAAACCCCGCATATTTTGCACGGAAATCGGCAATTTATGCGGCGAAAGTGCGGCGTATTTGAAAAACGCATAAATATGCGGACTTTGGCTGATTTTGCATTGAATTCAGCGATCGCATAATCGTGTTTTTCTGGAGGGACTGGTATATAACTTCAGGCTTATTCACAGATGATCAGCGAGTCAGTCCACATTTGTGAAGAAATTAAACTCATGAATGAGTATTTTGTGATTCAGTAAATGTTTGCAGCATACTAAATTTTTCTTTATATGAAGAGCATACAAAATACTCAAAAATAATTTTAAACTTCTTTGTCAAATTAAATATATGAGCGGTTCATTTTTATTGGGTTTGTCATTTTTGAGATACACCAAGTATTGTGAATATTTAGCATATATTAAGCAGTAATTATAAAACTATCAGTTCATTTAAACATCTCTGTTATTGATAAATTTACAATTACCTTACATTAAAGAAAAATACGAGTTTGGTCATATTTGTCTATTTGTCTTAAAATAAGAAGATTTGGATTAACAAGTGCAATCAAGCTAACATATAAACACACAGCTAAATATTGTGTTTTTAGTCATCCGAATTAGTTGTCGATAAAAAATATTTGTACCACAACAAATTTTCACAATGAAAAATCAATTGAGATTAAGTTATAATATATTAATGTCTATAATATTTTGAAGAGGTCTTGCAATTGAAAACATGGAATTTGTGCTTCTAAAGTTTTTAAGAACAGTCACATGACACCAAAGTCAAGCCTATTGCTCAAACTACTGTTCTCATTAACATATGATTTTAAAGTCATTGGATTTTTTTAGAGAATCCAAAAGCATGAGGTTCAATACCGTTCCGGATCAGGTACGCAAGCGCCTCTGTCCGTCCGTGTCGCGCTGCTTCGATGGCGGGTGTGACGTCATCAGCGTTACGGGCGTCGACGGCGGCTCTGGCCTGCAGGAGCGTCTGGCAGAGCGCGATGTTGTTCCGTCTCGCAGCTTCATGCAGTGCCGTCCAACCTCGCCGACAGCGCTGATTGACTGACGCTCCACACGCTAGCAGCAGCTGCACCGTACCGACACACTCCTGCTCACACGCTGCACATGAGGAGGAACACACACTTACTCCATACTGACACACTCTTGTTCACACGCTGTGACCTGAACGACCCCTAAATGACCTGAACGATGCCTGAATGACCTAAAGGGCCTGTACAACCTGAACGACCCCTGAATGACCTGACCGACCCAAACGACCTGTATGAGTTGAATGACCCTTGAATGACCTGTATGAGCTGAAAGACCTGAGCGAACCCTGAACAACCCCTGAATAATCTAAACGACCTGTATGAGCTGGTTGACCTGATCGACCCCTGAATGACCTGAACGACCCCTTAATGACCTGTACTACTTTAATGACCTCTGAACGACACCTGAATGACCTGAACAACCCTAATGACCAAAAAGACCTGTACTACCTGAACGACCTCTGAACGACCCCTGAATGACCTGAACAACCCAAATGACCAAAAAGACCTGTACTACTTGAACGACCTCTGAACGACCCCTGAATGACCTGAACAACCCAAATGACCAAAAAGACCTGAACTACCTGAACGTCCCCTGAACGACCCGAATGACCCCTGAATGACCTCAACGACCTGTATGAGCTGAATGACCTGTACTACCTGAATGACCCCTGAATGACCTGACTGACCCATGAATACCTGAACGACCGATACAACCGGTACAACCCCTGAACGACTCCTGAATGACCTAAACGACCCCTGAATGACCCGAACGACCCCTGAATGAGTTGAATGACCTGATCGACCTGAACAACCTGAATGACCTGTATGAGCTATATGAGCTGATTGACCCCTGAATGACCCGAACAACCTGTATGAGCTGGGCGACCAGAGTGACCCCTGAATGATCTGAACGACCTGTACTGCCTGACAACCCCTGAATGAGCTGAAGGTCCTGTACTACCTGACCGACCCCTGATTGACCGTTATAACCTGTACAACCCCTGAATGACTCCTGAATGACCTAAACAGCCTGAAAACCCCCTGAATGACCCAAACAACCACTGAATGACCTGAACGACCCCTGAACGACCTGTACTACCTGAACGACCCCTGAACGACCTAAATGAACGCACCTTTATAAAGCGGCGTCTCTTTGTTCTTGTTGCTGATATCAGGGTCGGCTCCTGCTTCCAGAAGAATCCTCACACAGTCCAGGTGTCGTCCGCGAACCGCGATCATCAGAGCCGTCTGTTCCTGAAGCGTGCGCTTGTCCACACACACGCCTCGAGCTGCACACACACACACAAATCATTAATCAGCACACTCATAAGGACTGCAGAAGATGACCATTGACTAGCACAGTAAAACACAACACTAGAGCGGCTCAACCTGTTCAACAAGTGCAAGGGTTTGTTTTCTGGAAATTCCTCAGAAAGGTTAGCGAGAAACAGCCTGTGGCACTTCAAGTGTGTGTGAGACAGTAATGTAGAACGTTACGTCAGAAGTGACGGAGAATGGGGGTTTCGCATGAAAGCCAATCCTCTTCGAGTATTTAACAACGAGCCAATGGCATGCAATGCCTTGGGGCTGCGGAAATTTGCATAGCGTACTCCGCCCTACTCCGTGAGTATAAAAGGAGGAAGTGAACGCAACCGCAGTATGTCTTCGCTGAGGAGCCAAGACTGAACTAGGCGTCTACCCAGCGGTACAGCAGAAGTGGCAGGGAGACGTAACGTCTCTGTTCCCTTTTTAGGGAACGAGGGTTACATCCGTAACCGAGACGTTCCCTTTCGTAGTCACTTCGAGTTACGTCAGAAGTGACGGAGAATGGGGGTCAGTGCCATCACCCCATCTTCAAGCTGTCTTCAAGTGCCCTGCGAAAGTATGGACCCCTGACCTTACCTTTTTTTTTTTACCGGGATCCTACTTTGACACAGGATTACCAAGGTACACTGGGAAACATATCCCGGGAGGGACATGCTACCAGATGCCTACCGAAGGAGGACTTACACAATACACATATGGCCGCATAGGGACGCATATGGAGAACACTGGAGCACCAACCGCAGGTGGCTACTAGAATTTAACTCCAGGGGTGGCAGATGGCTTGCCAAGGGAAGACACATGCTCAGAGAGGCTTACAGTGGATAATACACATAAGACAGTTACCATAGGGAACCGTGCACATGGAGGCACCTAGCCAGCAACCAGAGTAACAAGAGTGGTGCCCGCATCATCGGTGATGGAGGACTCAAGGCTTCAACAGAAGACACTGAGGAATATCACACTTATCCAGTCAGAGGAGTGAAGTGGCGAGCAAGCGAAGACACCTAAGCGGGTCCAGTACTGGCGGAAGCGAGTACGTGAGAGGATACCGGCTCAATTCGCAGATTATAGAATCTGGCGAAGGTGTTGGGTGTCGCCCAGCCTGCAGCTCTGCAGATGTCTGTTAGCGAGGCGCCGTGCGCTAGAGCCCAAGAGGAGGCCACACTCCGAGTGGAATGGGCCGTCACACCAAGGGGGCACGGACGACCTTGCTGCTGGTAAGACAAAGCAATGGCGTCTACTATCCAGTGAGACAGCCGTTGCTTTGAGAGAGCCCTTCCCTTCTGGCTCCCCCCATGACAGACAAAGAGCTGGTCTGAGGTCCTGAAACACCGCGTTCTGTCTACGTAGGTGCGGAGAGCACGTACTGGACAGAGCAGTGCCAAAAGGCTGGGTCTGCCTCCTCCGGGGGGCAGCGCTTGGGGGTGGTGGGAACCTTGGGCACATATCCAGGCCGGGGTCTCAGGATCACGTGAGAGTAAGCCGGCCCGAACTCCAGGCACGCTTCGTCAATGGAGAATGCGTGCAGGTCCCCTACCCTCTTGATGGAGGCCAATGCAACCAGGAGTGCTGTCTTCATGGACAGAAACTTTAACTCTACCGATTGCAAAGGCTCAAAGGGAGGCCTCTGCAGAGCACTTAGAACTACTGAGAGGTCCCAAGAGGGTACAAGGGGAGGACGAGGCAGATGTAGCCTCCTCGCTCCCCTCAGGAACCTGATGACCAGGTCGTGCTTCCCTAAGGACTTACCTTCTACTGCTTCATGAGAGGCGGCAATGGCCGCGACGTAAACCTTAAGGGTGGAGGGCGACAGCCTGCGCTCCAACCCTTCTTGCAGGAAGGAAAGCACGACACCGATCGAACATCTCCGGGGGTCTTCTCTGCGAGAAGAGCACCAGCTGACGAAGAGGTTCCACTTCAACGTGTAGAGGTGTCTCGTGGGCGAAGCTCTAGCGGAAGCGAAGCCACAGCTGAAGCGGTCTCATATGAAGCAAACCGAGCGGCGTTGCCGCGGCTGCGGATGCCATATGCCCCAGGAGCCTCTGAAACAGTTTCAGTGGAACCGCAGTCTTGCCCTCGAACTGTCGAAGACAAGTCAGCAGTGAGTGCGCGCTTGCTCGTGAGCTGCGCGGACATGGCGACCGAGTCTATCTCCATGCCGAGAAAAGAGATCCTCTGCACGGGGCAGAGTTTGCTCTTTTCCCGGTTGACCCGAAGGCCCAGACGGGCTAGGTGCCGGAGCACCAAGTCTCTGTGTTCGCAAACCTGTTCTCGAGAGTGTGCCAGTATCAGCCAGTCGTCGAGATTTCAGGACGCGAACCCCGTGTTCGCGAAGGGGAACAAGGGCTGCCTCGACGATCTTCGTGAAGTCGCGAGGGGACAGAGCTAACCCGAATGGGAGAACCGTGTACTGATATGCCTGGCCCTTGAAAGCAAACCGAAGAAACGGTCTGTGTCGAGGCAAAATGGAGACATGAAAGTACGCGTCCTTCAGGTCGATCGCTGCAAACCAATCCTGAGGACGAACGCATTCGAAAATGCGTTTGGCCGTGAGCATTATGAACGGTAGTCGATGGAGAGCATGGTTCAAAATGCGCAGATCCAGGATCGGTCGTAACCCACCGGTCTTCTTGGGGACAATGAAGTAGGGGCTGTAAAACCCGGACCTCATCTCGGCTGGAGGGACCGTCTCAATTGCACCCTTCGCCAGCAGGGTGGCAATCTCCGCTCTCATGACCGGGGCATTGCCACCGACCATCGTGGAGCGAACTCCCCTGAAACGGGGAGGAGACCGTGCGAACTGAATCGCGTAGCCGAATCTGATCGTTCTGATGACCCAGCGGGACAGGCCGGGGAGCTCTAGCCAAGCTTCCAGGAAGTGAACCAGCGGGGTCATGAGAACCACAGACGTCCCCCCGGAGGGGCAGCGAGGCGGGTCGACTGGCATGCACGCAGGAGTTACCCCGCCCGGATGCGCAGTGGAAGCCCGCTCCCCGACAGAAGAGACCAGGGAAGGACCAGCGTTCCACGGGACTTCTGACGTAACTCGAAGTGACTACGAAAGGGAACTCAAGTGTGTGTGAGACAGTAATGTAGAACTCAAGTGTGTGTGAGACAGTAATGTAGAACTCAAGTGTGTGTGAGACAGTGATTCACCTTTCAGCAGTGCTTGAACACAGAGTGTCTGCCCGCAGTGAGCGGCTTCATGCAGTGCTGTCCAGTCGTCAGCATCACAGACCGATGCTAGTTCGCTCACTCGCTGCACATCTCCTCTCCTCACCGCACAGATCAGCCTGAGGGAGAACAGATCATCACGGGGCTGGTCGTCACAGGGGCTCAGGGGCCGGGGCTAGTCATCACATGGGCTCAGGGGCCGGGGCTAGTCGACTCGTCACATGGGCTCAGGGGCCGGGGATAGTCATCACATGGGCTCAGGGGTTGGGGCTAGTTGTCACATGGGCTCAGGGGTTGGGGCTAGTTGTCACATGGGCTCAGGGGTTGGGGCTAGTTGTCACATGGGCTCAGGGGCCGGGGCTAGTCATCACATGGGCTCAGGGGTTGGGGCTAGTTGTCACATGGGCTCAGGGGTTGGGGCTAGTTGTCACATGGGCTCAGGGGCCGGGGCTAGTCGACTTGTCACATGGGCTCAGGGGCCGGGGATAGTCATCACATGGGCTCAGGGGTTGGGGCTAGTTGTCACATGGGCTCAGGGGTTGGGGCTAGTTGTCACATGGGCTCAGGGGCCGGGGATAGTCGTCACAGGGGCTCAGAGACATAAATGCTTGTTTTCTCCAGCAGTGTTCATTCAATACAATTACTACTAATAATAATAAAATCGTGGATCTGTTCGTTTTGACTGGCAAGGCTACGATTCGAATTTAAGCCTCAGCCAACCGGTTAAAGAGAAAACACGAGCAGTCCGATGATGGAGAGTAAACGGCCAGGAGGAGCAGAGAGGGAGAGAACAAATAAGAAAATCACTCCAAGAAGAAGCAGCATGTTGCAAAAATCCTGATGTGCTCAGGGCTTCAACGCAGGTCAGTTTCATCTGTAAATACTGTACTTTTCTCTTTGTTAATGTAGTATTGAACTGCTAGCAAATGTAAGCGGTTGACACTCAGAATACTGTATGCTAAAGGCGATTAATATTATTTGGTGTAAAGTTACATTAGCAATTTAACGAAGACAGTGAAAGTGAAGACAGTAAACCTAGCACTAGTTGTGGTGCAGCCAGGGAGAGAGATGACAGGTAGAAGGGAAATAAGAAAAACTTTTTTTAACGTATGAAATTTAATTAATTTTAAGATTAAAACAATCGTAAATATAATGCTTTGATTTTTACTAAAATAGATGTTCTGGGCAAACAATTTACAATAAGGTGGTTGTTGGTACAAGAAAGATACACACACTTTATACATACATACATGCATACTGCCCTGCAAAGGCAAAAGACCTTAACTCGCTAGAGTGTGAAACTGAGAAAAATGACTTTAAAGTTTCTGTTCTGTCCAGACAAAAGTATTATAGGTAGGACTCCCAAAATTTGACAACTAGTTGCTATAATGAAGAAAAGTTTGTATGCAAAAAATCTTGAGCTCAAAATTCAACTTTGACCCTTTTTTGGCAGTTACTGTACTCTGCCTTTGTATCATGTGCCAAAAATAAGGAGTCGTGCAAAGGCAAAAGGCAGTAACTGACATATAATCAATTTTTGCTCGCTGTTCTCCATACTATTGGTTTTCATTAGTATGAGAAAAATGGGATTTTGTTTTATTGACGATCACTGAGAAATGGTCTATTGTTTAAAATGCAAAAAACATTTATTATTTTCAAGGTGAAAAGGATTCATTTGCCTCGTCTAAATGTCACGTTTTTAATGAAGCAGCCTGAATGGTCCACTTTGGAAAACGTGTAGATGTCACGGTTTAACCCCCTCAAACGTGAAACTTACACGTTTGCGTTACACGTTCCAGTGGAGAGATACCCGTGTTGACCTATTTCTACACGCAATCGCCTCTGCCAACGACCTGTTGGTTTTCATTAAACCGAGAAAAATGGAATTTTGTTTATGTAGCCTACGATCACTGAGAAATGTTCTATTATTTAAAATGCAAAAAACATTTATTATTTTCAAGGTGAAAAGGATTTGCCTTGATCCGCGCCGAAGAAAACGTCTAAATGTCACGTTTTTAATGAAGCAGCCTAATGAGTAAAATGTCTATTTTTCCGGCGTCCCCCCAGCTCCTCGTTTAAGCAAAAGGTATGCTAAAACATCGTATTACATCGACGTTAAACCACGTTAACCGTGTTAACCATAACCTTTTAAATACTCAACCTAGTTCCGTTGCTTAGCAACGGGAAGAAACTCCTGTAACTTCAGTGCCTAACCCGGTATCACGACAAGACGTGAAATAATCACGTTGGTCCACTTTGGAAAACGTGTAGATGTCACGGTTTAACTGTGATAGTTTAAACTCAAAACCATAAATAGGGCTATACTGCCCTCTTGTGTCAAATTATATTTCTATATTTATTTTTCCAACAAATAAAACCAAACCTGCAATAAAAACCATCCAATAAACACGTGAAGTCAACAGACTCAGTGGCTCAGTTGATAAAGCGTTGGGCTTCAATCTAGAAGACCCGAGTTCAAATCCCATTCTTGCTTACGTTAAATTGTTGTGATTATATCAAACAAAGTGGCCAAAACAACATTTCTCCAGCCGACAAGACTAATCACGTTGGTCCACTTTGCAAAATGTTTAGATGTCACGGTTTCACCCCCTCAAACGTGAAACTTAAACTTACCATAACCTATTGGTTTTCATTAAACCGAGAAAAATGGGATTTTGTTGTATTGACGGTCACTGAGAAATGGTCTATTTTTTAAAATGCAAAAAACATTTATTATTTTCAAGGTGAAAAGGATTCATTTTCCTTGATCCACGCCGAAGAAAACGTCTAAATGTCACATTTTTAATGAAGCAGCCTTGAGTAAAATGTCTATTTTTCCGGGGGTCCCCAGCTCCTCGTTTGAGCAAAAGTTACACTAAAACAACGTCGACGTTAAGCCGCGTTAACCTGTTAACCATAACCTTTTAAATACTCGACCTAGTTCCGTTTTTGTAACTTCAAGTGCCTAACCCGGTACCACGACAAGTGAAATAATCACGTTGGTCCACTTTGGAAAACGTGTAGATGTCACGGTTTAACAAAACCATAAATAGGGCTATACTGCCCTCTTGTGTCAAATTATATTTTTAAATTTATTTTCCAATAAACATGATGTTACGGCGTTTTTCCTTTGTACGGTAGCATACTTGGTCATACTGTAAAAGAAATGTAATTTAGGGGGAAATCGGATTGTCCATGTTTATAAATTGTATTTAGGTGCATAGGATGGTCTGGATGGATGTACTATTTCCCGGCCTGAAATTGTGTCCCAGTCCGACTGTGAGTATAATCCTATTTATCTACGAAATAAAATAAACACACATACAGACGACATCCATTAAGACACATGAATGGAAATCTAGATCTGGGTTAGGGTATTCTGACAAGATTCATTCCTCATTCTGATAGTAAAAATATGTTCATGTATATTTTCTCTTTGCATGTCTCATTAATTATTTCGTAGTCGTTTGTGTCCAGAAAGCCTGTGATTTGGATTTTAATAGCAGGGTTTATTGTGACCTTACACCAGGCACAGATGCACAGATGACTCGCTAAAGCTGTCCCGATGTGAATGTCATGATTTAAAACTCGACACACACTGAGAACTGAGTGTGACAACTAGCCCCGGCGAACACGGGACACGGATTTGAGCTGTCACAAAACACCCGCTTTAAACTGACAGCTGAAGGTCATGAGGAACAAACCTGTCACACACCCGTCATATTCATATCATATAAACCGTAAACTGAATCATTAGAGTAAACACACACACACACACACACACACACGGACTGAAAGGACTCACTCTGTCGGCTCGATGTCTCTCTCAGATGAGGAGGTTTTCTGTCGTGATGAGTTTCGTTTTGTGTCATTTGTTCGAAATAAGGAGATATATTCGGCATAACTGAATCGTGTCATCGTGTCGTGTTATTGTCACACAGCGCGCGTGGACAGACAAAGGCGCGCGCGCGCGCGCGCGCGTGTGTGTGTGTGTGTGTGTGTTCGGCGCTCAGCTGTTCGTTCACTGGGTTAATTTTAGCTTGTCTTGACACGTGAGGACTGGGGTTTACCTTATTTGTCCAACCACTCCAGCGGCTCAGATAATGTGATAATGGTACAGTGGAATGATGAGGAACTGGTTCGTGTTCAGATCGCGTCTTTTGTTTCATTCCTCTGACAGAGAAAGAGGAAGAGCAAACACACTACAACTGACACTTCCAGTGCAGGTTCTGGATCTGTCACCATTCCACATTATTAGTGTGTGTGTGTGTGTGTGTGTGTGTGTGTGTGTGGATATTGTGTGCTCTGATGTCTCGTCACGCGTGTCAGTTGATGACGACATTAGTGTTACTGCATGAGCCTGTTTGTTTGTTTGTTTGTTACATTTTTAGGCAAACAGGTTTTCTGCTGCACATGTAAATCATGTAATATTAAGGATATGGTGAAACCACGGACTGTGTTTAAAATCATGCAGTGTTTTCACATGTGTGTGTGTGTGTGTGACTCCTCATGTGTGATGTTCACATCTGCTCTGATGCCTTTTATGGACACGATCCTCAGTTCAGCTTCACTTACACACACACACACACGCACACGCACACACACACACACACACACACACACGCACACACACACACGTAGTTTGTTTTCTCTCTCACCTGAATAAACACACACACACACACTGCGAGAGGTAGTGTGTTTGTTACCTTTGGGCAAGATGGTCAAATAATCAGGGTCTTTCTCACTTACTCTCTCTCTCTCTCTCTCAAACACACACACACACACACACACACACACACACACACACACACACACACACACACACACACACACACACACAGTGAGTTACCTTTGGGTAAGAGCAGTGATCAGGGTCACTTCCAGCCAGAACAGCGAACGCCTCATACAGCTCGTCTACTGCACACTGATCCATCATCATCACACACACACACACACACACACACACAACACAGCAGAGACTGACGAAACTTCACTTGGATCGGCGTTCGTAGATCGACTGGTAGAGACTATTTTTCCAAGATGGCTTCTTCCTGTATTCGCGAAGTTGACTGTGTGTATAAAATATCTGCTTATTAAACTGTATGGACACTGACAAAGTTCTCAATGCTTCGGTTTGAATGTAGGGACCCTTATTATGCTGTCGTGTTACTGTGGGGCTATTTTGAACCGTGTTAGTGGTAATAACAAGCGATTTTTATTTGTCATTACTCTATGCCCTATATACTAGCGTTATACTAGCGTTATAGGCTAAACTGTTTTTAGAGATAAAACTATTTACATTCGGCAATCATGAAAACAAATCTCAGATAACGGTTTTGACAATGTGTAATTAGACCAAAGGTTCATTTTGCGCCGGAGTTGTCCTTTAAGAGCATAATTGAACAATTTAAAGCAAAACCTGCTGCTTCAATATCTTCTAATTGGGAAATGTTTAAATATGAGTGTAGAAAATTCTCTATTCGATTTAGTAAACAGTTAGCAAAGGCAAAATCTTTAAAGTATACCTCTATATTAAATGAAATTAATCACATTTTAGGCAAGAAACAGACAAGTGAAGATGATAAAGTTAAAACGCACAACCTTAAAGAAGAATTAAATAATTTTTATGCAGAAAAAGCTAAGGGTGCCTTTATTAGATCTAGAGTTAAGTGGCTAGAATTCGGGGAAAAAAATTCAGCTTATTTTTTTAATTTAGAAAAGAAAAGAGGGAAGTCTAAGAAAATATTTTCTCTAAATATTGAGGGCAATTTGGTCACAGATGAAACTAGAGTTTCTAATTTTGTTTCCAATTTTTATTCACAGCTTTATTCTTCTTCATTTAATCCTCAGTTTGCTGATAGTTTTTTTGAGAGGGTTCAAGCATTCACACCTATTATAAGTTTTATAAGTATTATAAGCCTATTATAAGTGATGGAAATCGTTCGTCCTGTGAGATGGATTTAACTATGGAAGAGTTAGATAGAATTATCCAGAAAGCCCCCCTCAATAAAAGCCCTGGTCCAGATGGACTGCCTTTCGAATTTTATAGGACCTTTTGGCAAGATATAAAAAAGCTTGTTTTGGAAGTTTTCAAAGACTGTGTAATAAAAGGTGAATTAACTGAATCCATGAAGCAGGGTTTGATCACTTTAATCCCAAAGCCTAACAAAGATTCTCTATACTTAGATAATTGGCGCCCAATTACCTTACTTAATTCGGATTATAAATTGTTAGCTTCTCTTTACGCAAATAGATTAAAACCATGTTTAGAAGAAATTATTTCAGTTTCCCAATCTGGCTTTATGAAAGGTAGGCATATAGCAAATAACATTCGGCTTGTTTTAGATATTTTAGATTACAATGAATTGATCAACGATAGCCTAGTGCAATCATTTTGTTTTTAGATTTTTATAAGGCCTTCGATACGGTCGAGCATGAGTTCATGTTTGAATCGTCGCGCAAATTTGCTTTTGGCCCTTCCTTTTATGAGAATAGTTCAGACTTTTTACAAAAATATTAACAGCAATGTGTCATTGGTAAATGGTGTTTCTCCCCGGTTTACGATTAGTAGGGGCATCAGACAAGGGTGTCCTTTTTCACCTTTTTTGTTTCTATTAGTCACAGAGTTTCTTAATATTTTTATTTCCCGCTGTGTAGATGTTCAGGGTATTGTTGTAGCTGAACATACTTTTCTAATTAGCCAACTGGCGGATGACGCCTGTCTGTTTCTAAAAGATGAGAAACAGGTTCATGTTATTTTGGAAGCCTTAAAAACATTTTCTAATGCTTCTGGTCTCACTGTTAACCGAAATAAAAGTGAAATCATGCCTATTCACAGTATTGAAAAAGGTCATATAGAAGGCATTGAGGTTAAAAGCTCTGTTAGATATTTAGGCATTATAATAAGTAAATCTCCCAAAGATAGAATTTTAGATAACTTTTCACAACGGACAAAAAAACTAAAGAATGTCTTCAATTGCTGGCTACAAAGAAACTTAACTATTTATGGTCGTGTCTTGATATCTAAAGCTGAAGGCATTTCTAGGATTGTTTACCCAGCTTTGTCCTTAAATGTCAATCCGAAAACTTGATCATCTATCGACTCTATTCTTTTTAAATTCTTGTGGAAAAATAAAAACTGAATATGTTAAAAGAAAGACTTTGATAAGAAATACTTTGGAGGGAGGTGTGAATGCTTTGGACTTCAGTACTCTCAATCAGGTTTTCAAGATCGGCTGCCTGAATGCTGATTCTAGTTTGTTATGGTTCTACATACCTAAATTTATCTTTGAAAAATGTGGGGGGTTACATTTTTCATGGTCTTGTGATTTTAAATGTAACAAACTTCCGTTCAAGCTTGCTAATTTTCATAAGCAAGCCTTGGAGGCCTGTAACCTTGCCTTTTGCCACAATTTTTCCCCTCATAGGAGCATTATGGAATAATCAGTATGTGCTGTGTGGAAAAAAATCTATCTTTATTAAGGATTGGGTTGACAAAGGTGTTATTTTTGTTTTGGATTTGTTTAAGAAGGATGGCAGCTTTTATTCCTATAATGAATTTATCAATCTTTTTGGAGTGAATTCCTCACCTGCAGTTTATAACGGGGTTATTAATTCTATTTCTCCTAAACGTTTGCATATGGTTAGGTCATACTGTAGCTACAGAGCATCCGTTTGTGAAATGCCCCAGTTATCTATTGGAGGTTTGGAGATTTCCAATGGCAAATGTAACAATTTTTGGATTAGAAGATTTCTTATTAGGAAGATCAGCTGTCATCCCAAAGCCTTTTTCAAATGGAAATTAAATTATCCTTCTCTTTCTACCATTAATACATGGACTGGCATTAATAGGTTTCTGTTACCTAACAAGTGGAAGGAGCTTCACTTTAAAATTCTACAAAATTACTATCCCTGTAACTCTCTTCTTTCTAAATTTAAGTTGGACGTCTCTTCACTGCACATTCTGTAATTCTTACCTTGAAACAATACCACATTTGTTTTTTGAATGTGATTATGTAAAGGAGTTTTGGAAAAGAGTAGCCTGGCTAATTTTTTCTGCTTATTACAAACTCTTTACTTTTGAGGTTGTTAATGTGTTGTTTTTGACTTGGGACTCGGGGTCAAAGGAGATGGATGACAGATTAAAGCTGCTTACTTTATGCGGTGAATTTCATCTTCATAAATGTAAAGTAACTGAATCTAAGCCCAACTTTAAACTTTTTTGTGTTGATTTAAAATTATTTTACGACTCTCTTTGTTTATCAGCTAATAAGAAAGCTGCTAAAACGACTTTGTTGCTTAAAAAAATTATGGTTTCTTTGTAAATCACCTCCTGTATTGATGTGCTTGTTTCGTGATCTTTTTTGTTTGTTTGTTTTTTTGTTTACTGAACGGTCCCTTTTGTACTGCCTTGCTTACGTCGTCTTTGTGCATAATGTTTTTTTTATTTTTTTTTTTTATTTTATCTATTTTTCTACTTGATGTATCCCCTGTGCTTTGTGTTCAATAAAAAAAAAAAAAAAAAAAAAAAAAAAAGATGAAAGAGCTTTCCGGACCGCCGCAACACCTCACTTCCGGAGTTGGCATATTATGGCGGGAATCGTGTTGATGTAAAGGTGTTTTTGGAAACTGTTAGTTTCAAGAGTTGCATATTATGTGGAAAATATGAGCCAAAATATACAAATATAAAAAATATAATCCAAAATCAGCTTAAATTCTTAAAACGTTAATGTCACTATTATCATTTTATTATTGTCATCAAAGCGCATAATTGTTATGATTGCACTGTTATTTTATCTGACAACAGATTTTTTTTCTCAAATATTTTGTTATGTCTCTTAATGTGCATGTGTTTTTGTTGTGTTTAGTTGAGCACGTGCTTTATGCCCGCCCCCGCGTTGCCAGGGAAACGTTACGCGTGCTGACGTCACTGCAGCGGCACACAGGGCTCACTCGCTCGCCGGAGACGGCCAGGGTTTCTCGGCGAGATTTCTCTGTGTATTAGCGCGTGTGATGGAGGTGTCTGTGTCGATGGACCCGCTGTTCCTGGCCTGGAGCTGCTGCCGGAGACGCCAGCTCCAGAGAAGTGCTGATATCTGCTCGAAGATCCTCTCAGAGAGCCCGTTTGACCAGGTGAGCACAGTTAGCAGGCTAGCTGAGGATTAGCGCTCATAAGCGCATTATATATCTAACAGTTACTGTCGCGAGCGGTGTTTATTAAACTGGCTAATGTAACAACAGCCAGGTTTCAGTGATCATGTGCTGATTCACATCAGTGTTTGAAATATAAATGAAGTGTTCACACTCTTCTTCACTGTTGCTGTTTGCCAGGAGTCTGGTGGTGCTCAAGTGTCTGAGGTAAGGTTAACTGACTGTAGAGCAATGTTAGCCTTCTCAGATGTGCTATGTTCCCAGTGTTCCCAGTGTTATAGTTCCCAGTATTATATAGTGGCGTAGGCAGAAATTCAGAAATGGTATTTTGGGTGGGCCAGTGAAAATGTGAGTGGGCCTATAGGTTTTCATAAAAAAAAAAAACTTCCATTAATTAACTTTAGAGAGTAGAAAATTAATAGACAAACTGCAAAAACAGTAACACCTTCATATTCAGCAAATCATTATGTTCAACCAATGGGCTCTATGCACGGCGGTATTTCCGGTGAAGGATTAAGGATGCTCCATAACTTCCGCCGATCGTAGAGTACAATGCAATACCGAGAATTTATATTGAATTTTATACTCCATGGTTATACTAGAGAAACGTTAGTCACAAAAGCAGATAAAACAGACACCCCTCGTTGTGTTTATGCTTCTCTTTAAAATTATATTAAATAAACATAACTATATATAAAATTACATCTAAACGTATGTACGTTTCGTTTCAAAGACGGGAGGACAGTAGATTTTGAAGACTCTGCCATAATCCTGTTTTCCTCCGCTTTAATCTCCACAACCGGAAATGGACGAGCATCCTTGCGTCAAATTCGGAACTTATAAGTGCAGCGTGCATATAGCCCATAGAGCTCAATTCACCTTTGGCTAAGCCCCGCCCCCCTTAGTTACTATTGCTACATCCGTCAAACTTCACCTGCGCTCTGCAAGGCTTATGCTGTGACAGCTCTTCCTGATCAAATGTTATCAAACTTTTATAAAGCAGCAAATAAAGTGTCTGATAGAAGTAGGCAAAATGCGTTCGAAGGCTATATATTCAAGACATACAGGTGAAACACAAGAAACAACAAGGCATCTGAAATAGAAGCAAAAGCATAACGTTACCGCTCACAGTCAAAACATGTACCACCGCATTTCCTACTAATGGAGACGGAGGCTGGGACTGACAATATCAGGGAGCAACCTGTTCATGCAGAGCTGGGCAGGTCTCTATTCACTTCTACAATCGTTATTACAAAGCAAACGGACTACACGAATACTCTATAAGGTTGTGTTTATTAGCAGCGAAATCATAACCTAAAACATTATAAAACGGTCTAACTAGTATAACTTCACAGTCACAGTAAAGTTAGAAGTAAAAAAAGATGTGCTTGTTGATCTTTGAGGGGTTTATCTGACTGAGGACGTCCATACAGTTTAATCCAAACACGACACTTGTCACTGTCAGGATTTGACTTCGGTTTTTGGAAGGGAAAAAACGGACACCCCCCTCCAACCTCTCTGGGAAACGCGTATCTGTGTTACAAATGCCCGAGGCACAACGTTTAACCATATTTTGGATAAAACTACGATGGAAATAGCCTGCCGAGACCAAAAATATGAGACGCCTGTGTTGAAAGTCAATGAAGCACTGTGAAAAAGTGTCCGACCTCTGTGGGAGCTCATTCTTTGCTGCGCTGTGATTGGTCAATCTACATTCTAGGGCGTGGCTTAGCCAAAGGTGAATAAAGGCTGGACAAACCAGTGTAGACAATAACTTGTCTATTTTATTCAGGCTAGTCAGCAGTGCAAAGACAGTTCACCCGAAAATAAAGTAAGCTAAAATAATAATATCGTGGGTTAATGAGTCTGAAGAACTGGGCTGGGTGGACTCGATAGATGAAGGCAGGGCCGTGTCTCGCTTTTTCCAAATAGCACATTAAAGAAAGTTGTTTAGCCATTATTAGGGCGCCGCCGAGAGTTTTCCTATCGGAACCCCCAGCAACCATAGCAACCAATTATTATTATTAGTTAACCATAACGTTCGAGAGAGGGAGGCTTTCTACAACTTGCTTCGACAGTTGCATTTTATTCGGCAAAACGAATTAAACATGTCACAGCATTCAACAATAAATCAGCTATATATTATATTTTCTTAAATACATTTGAATTATAAAAATAAACTAAAAATGTATTTTTTTTATCAAACTTGCCTGGGCGGGCCAGTGAGTAGTGTGGGTGGGCCAGTGCCGCTACGCCCCTGGTATTATACTCCCATTATTCCCAGTGTTATACTCCCAGTATTCCCAGTGTTATACTCACAGTAATCCCTGTGTTAAGCTCCCAGGATTATACTCCCAGTATTCCCAGTGTTATACTCCCAGTGTTATCTGTTATACTCCCAGTATTCCCAGTTTTATACTCCCAGTGTTATCTGTTATACTCCCAGTGTCTCCTGTTGCTCTCAGAGAGTGAAGATGATGATGATAATGCTGAGAGTTGTGATGGTGTATATATGATGAAGATGATGATGAGGGGTTTTGATGGTTTATAGATGATGAAGAAGATGATGATGAGGGTTGTGATGGTTAATAGATGATGAAGATGATGATGATGAGGGTTGTGATGGTTAATAGATGATGATGAGAGTTGTGATGGTTTATAGATGATGAAGATGATGATGAGGGTTTTGATGGTGTATAGATGATGATGATGATGATGATGACGGTTGTGGTGGTTTATAGATGATTATGAGGGTTGTGATGGTGTATATATGATGAAGATGATGATGTTGTGGGTTGTGATGGTGTACAGATGATGAAGATGATAATGATGATGATGTTATGGTTGTGATGGTTTGTAGTTGATGATGATCATGTCGAGGGTTATGAATGCTTATAGATGATGAAGATGAAGATGATGATAAAGAGGGGTTGTGATGGTTTATAGATGATGAAGAAGATGATGGCTGGTCCCAGTATAGCTCATAAACCCTAAGTTTCTATTGCCCCCTGGTGGCTGGTCCCAGTATAACTCATAACTCCAGAGTCTCGATCGCCCCCTGGTGGCTGGTCCCAGTATAACTCATAACTCCAGAGTCTTGATCGCCCCCTGGTGGCTGGTCCCAGTATAGCTCATAACCCCAGAGTCTCGATCGCCCCCCGGTGGCTGGTCCCAGTATAGCTCAAAAACCCTGAGTTTCGATTGCCCCCTGGTGGCTGGTCCCAGTATAACTTATAACTCCAGAGTCTCGATCGCCCCCCGGTGGCTGGTCCCAGTAAAGCTCATAACCCCAGAGTCTCGATCGCCCCCGGTGGCTGGTCCCAGTATATCTCATAAACCCTGAGTTTCGATTGTCCCCTGGTGGCTGGTCCCAGTATAGCTCATAACCCCAGAGTCTCGATCGCCCCCCGGTGGCTGGTCCCAGTATAACTCATAACTCCAGAGTCTCGATCGCCCCCTGGTGGCTGGTCCCAGTATAACTCATAACTCCAGAGTCTTGATCGCCCCCTGGTGGCTGGTCCCAGTATAGCTCATAACCCCAGAGTCTCGATCGCCCCCCGGTGGCTGGTCCCAGTATAGCTCAAAAACCCTGAGTTTCGATTGCCCCCTGGTGGCTGGTCCCAGTATAACTCATAACTCCAGAGTCTCGATCGCCCCCGGTGGCTGGTCCCAGTATAGCTCATAAACCCTGAGTTTCGATTGCCCCCTGGTGGCTGGTCCCAGTATAACTCATAACTCCAGAGTCTCGATCTCCCCCAGGTGGCTGGTCCCAGTATAGCTCATAACCCCAGAGTCTCAATCGCCCCCTTTGGCTGGTCCCAGTATAGCTCTAAAACCCAGAGTCTCGATCGCCGCCCGGTGGCTGGTCCCAGTATAGCTCATAACCTCAGAGTCTCGATCGCCCCCGGTGGCTGGTCCCAGTATAGCTCATAACCCCAGAGTCTCGATCGCCCCCCGGTGGCTGGTCCCAGTATAGCTCATAACCCCAGAGTCTCGATCGCCCCCCGGTGGCTGGTTCTAGTATAGCTCAAAAACCCTGAGTTTCGATCGCCCCCTGCTGGCTGGTCCCAGTATAACTCATAACTCCAGAGTCTCGATCGCCCCCGGTGGCTGGTCCCAGTATAGTTCATAACCCCTATGTCTCGATCGCCCCGGTGGCTGGTCCCAGTATAGCTCTAAAACCCCAGAGTCTCGATCGCCCCCGGTGGCTGGTCCCAGTATAGCTCATAACCCCAGAGTCTCGATCGCCCCCCGGTGGCTGGTCCCAGTATAGCTCATAACCCCAGAGTCTCGATCGCCCCCCGGTGGCTGGTTCTAGTATAGCTCAAAAACCCTGAGTTTCGATCGCCCCCTGCTGGCTGGTCCCAGTATAACTCATAACTCCAGAGTCTCGATCGCCCCCGGTGGCTGGTCCCAGTATAGTTCATAACCCCTATGTCTCGATCGCCCCGGTGGCTGGTCCCAGTATAGCTCATAAACCCTGAGTTTCGATCGCCCCCTGCTGGCTGGTCCCAGTATAACTCATAACTCCAGAGTCTCGATCGCCCCCGGTGGCTGGTCCCAGTATAGTTCATAACCCCAGAGTCTCGATCGCCCCCCGGTGGCTGGTCCCAGTATAGTTCATAACCCCTATATCTCGATCGCCCCAGTGGCTGGTCCCAGTATAGCTCATAAACCCAGAGTCTCGATCGCCCCCCTTGGCTGGTCCCAGTATAGCTCATAAACCCTGAGTTTCGATCGCCCTCCAGTGGTTGGTCCCAGTATAGCTCATAAACCCTGAGTTTCGATCACCCCCTGCTGGCTGGTCCTAGTATAGCTCATAAACCCTGAGTCTCGATTGCCGTAGCGTTCACTACTGTGCAGACTCATGTCACTATGGATATGGTGTTCTGGATGGTGATGATGAGGGTTGTGATGATGATGAAGTGTATGATGATGACGATGAAGAGTATGATAATGATGTTTTAGGCGGCGTGGAGCTTGAAGACTCGGGCTCTGACGGAGATGGTGTTCGTGGATGAGGTGGAGGTGGATCAGGAGGGCATCGCTGAGATGATGTTGGACGAGAGCTCCATCGCCCAGGTGGCACGTGAGTGAACACATATTATACACACATCAACACACATTCAGTGTTGTCTTTCAACATGTTTAGGCCTTTACAGGAACTGCGCTTCTTTCCTCATTAGCGTTTTATAAGAAAGTGTCCTGCAGCTTTGGGTTTTTGGGCAGCACTAACCAGCAGCATTTTTGATCATTTTCACAGAAGTGTGGCCTTTAGAATATTTTGTTGTTTGAATATCTGAATAAACAATATATCCGAAGAAAGAATAGAGCCACTGCTTTTAAACAAAACACCCGTTTTATTTACCCGTTTTATCAACACTTGAATATGGGTAAGTTTCATTAAAAAAGCAACATTTTGAACAAAATGTGGAGAAAAAAACTTTTTCGTCAAAGACTATAACGTGCGTCAACAATGCTTCTACCGCTTGTTCCTACTGATTCTCCAGTGTTTTGATCAGGAGTTTGTGTACTCTCTCAGAAGTTGTGACAGCGCCCCCTACTGTCTGTTAGCCCCTGACGCAGATGTTCAGGGTATTCCATCTGGAGGAACTGACGATCTTACTCTTGTTTTGGTTTTGTCAGGTCCAGGAACATCGCTGAGACTTCTGGGAACGAGCCAGGGCGGAGCGCCCACTCCAGCTGTCAGGTGACCTCTAAACTCTGGTGTTTAAAGCTACACTGAAACCTTGAATATGATGGTGTGAGGCGTATCTGTCTCCACACTGATCTTCTTATCATTGCAAACGTCATTGATGACGCCAAAACTCCCCTCCTTCCATAAATATATAAATAATGAAAGAAAGAAAGACAGACAGATATCTGAATAACTAGGTGTCATGAGTAGGTCAGTCGCATATATGTTGTTTTGACTTATTCATTCATTCCCGTGTCTCCGCCTGTGTGTCCGCCTATTTGTCTGCCTATTTGTCCGCCTATTTGTCTGCCTGTGTGTGTGCCTTTTTGTCCGCCTGTGTGTGTGCCTTTTTGTCCGCCTGTGTGTCCGCCTGTTTGTCTGCCTGTGTGTCCGCCTGTTTGTCCACCTGTGTGTCCGCCTGTTTGTCTGCCTGTGTGTCTGCCTGTGTGTCCGCCTGTGTGTCTGCCTGTGTGTCCCCCTGTGTGTCCGCCTGTTTGTCTGCCTGTGTGTCCGCCTATTTGTCTGCCTGTGTGTCCGCCTGTGTGTCCGCCTATTTGTCTGCCTGTTTGTCCGCCTGTGTGTCCGCCTGTGTGTCCGCCTGTGTGTCTGCCTGTGTGTCCGCCTGTGTGTCTGCCTGTTTGTCTGCCTGTGTGTCCGCCTATTTGTCTGCCTGTGTGTCCGCCTATTTGTCTGCCTGTTTGTCCGCCTGTGTGTCCGCCTGTGTGTCCGCCTATTTGTCTGCCTGTGTGTCCGCCTGTGTGTCTGCCTGTGTCTCCGTGTCTCCGCCTGTGTGTCTGCCTGTGTGTCCGCCTGTGTGTCTGCCTGTGTGTCCCCCTGTGTGTCCGCCTGTTTGTCTGCCTGTGTGTCCACCTGTGTCTTCATGTGTCCGCCTGTGTGTCCGCCTGTGTGTCCGCGTGTGTGTCCACCTGTGTGTCCGCCTGTGTGTCCGCCTGTGTGTCTGCCTGTGTCTCAGTGTCTCCGCCTGTGTGTCCGCCTGTGTCCGCCTGTGTCTCTGCCTGTGTCTCTGTGTCTCCGCCTGTGTGTCCGCCTGTGTCTCCGTGTCTCCGCCTGTGTGTTCGCGTGTGTATGATTATGATTATTCTTCCGCAATAGACTCGATCACTCTCTATGATGAACAGATTGAATTTAGGCTTTTATTTACATAATAACATTGATCTGCAAACTTAGAAGGTTAAGTGAAGCTGATTGATGTGTGAGAATAAACCTCATTTGTTCCAGCAGAACCTTTTAAATGTTCATAATAATTTAATAAATATTCACTCTGCTGTTTATTTGTAGCATATTTTAATATGTTTGATGTTGTTCTTGTTATTTGTGTGGTTGACATAACCTCACAGAAGTATCATGATGTTTGATCTTGTTGTTGTTAAAGGGTTAGTCCACCCAAAAATGAAAATTCTGTCAGTAATGGCTCTCCCTCATGTTGTTCCAACCCCGCAAGACTTTCGTTCATCTTCGGAATACAAATTAAGATATTTCTGATAAAATCTGAGAGCTGGATCACTCCTCCATAGGCTTCTATGTAATTGAAACTTGCCAGCCCAGAAAGTTAATACATTGTTAAAATAGACCAAGTGACTACAGTGTCTAGACCTTACGTTTATCAAGCGACGAGAATACGTTCTATGTGCAAAAAAAAACAACAAAAAAAAATAACGTCTTTATTCTACTCTTTGTTTTCTTCTGTGTGGACCTCGAGTGAGTTCCCGAGAGCCACGACACACACACAGAGTCACCATGAATGTGTGAGATGACACTCATGATCATTTGATGAGAAAGTGTGAAAGGTAAGACATTCATTGTGGGACATTGGTGAGGCAATTTTACGTTTTCTCGTTGGTTTCTCATGATTCGGACATCCAGGAAATGCACATTTTAGAACCATTTTAAACATCGAGACCCATCTGTGTAATCTTCTCAGTTCTCACGCATGTCTCTCTCTCTGTGTGTGTGTGTCGTGGCTCTCGTGAACTCACTCGAGGCCCACACAGGAGAACATGAAGAGTTGAATAGTCGTTATTTGTGTTTTTTTGCCTAAAGAAAGTATTTTCGTCGCTTGATAAACTTAAGGTTGAGCCACTCTAGACATTTGGACTATTTTAACACTGTCTTTACTTACTTTTCTGGGCCGGCAGAATTAAATGACCCAGAAGCCTATGAAAGAGTGAGACAGCTCTCAGATTTCATCAAGTCAAGTCACGTCACTTTAATTTATATAGCACTTTTTACATTACAGATTGTATCAAAGCAGCTTCACAGTGATAACATGACAATAATACAACAAAGTTTGTTTGTAGAAGAAATTTGCGTCAACGTCCACCTTAAGTAAGGCAGATCAATAATATTGTTGAATATGAAATGTCTCCAACTAAGCAAGCCAAAAGCCAAGGCAACAGTGGAAGAACCAAAACTCCATCAGGGACAGACTGGAGAAAAACCCCTTGGGGAGAACCCAGACTCAGTCGGGGGCAGTTCTCCTCTGGCCAATGAAAGAACAGTGTGTGATTCGGGCTGCATTACAAGTCAGATTGGATCGAAACATTAAGAGAATTGTCCATTTCCATCTGTCTGTAAGTGGAAGTAATCACGCCGGTTTGGAGACGAGATGTTGAGGATCAGTGCCGATGGCTGTCGTGTCGATGAGGCCGACACTTAAGGATGAGTCGGGACGGGTCCACCAAAGAGGATCCCTCGGGATAAACAGAGAAACTGATATTAGCGTAGACGCCATCCTTCTTTTGATGTACATCAGGATTTACGGGACGTGTTCCCGGTTCCGGCTGATCTAAACTTTGCAGCCTAATTTGAGTTTAGGAAGTCTATAGTGTGTTATGTGTGTGCTAGGCCAGAGAGATGTGTGTTTAGTCTAGATTTGAACTGCCAGAGTGTGTCTGCTTCCCGGACAATGTTAGGAAGATTGTTCCAGAGTTTTGGTGCTAAATAGGAAAAGGATCTCCCGCCTGCAGTCGATTTAGATATTCTAGATATTATCAAGTGGCCGGAGTTTCGAGATTGCAATAGACGTAAAGGACTATAATGCGTTAAGAGCTCGCTCAAGTACTGGAGATAAACCATTCAGTGCTTTATAAGTTATCAGCAATATTTTAAAATGTATCCGATGTTTAATAGGCAGCCAATGCAGGGTTGACAGAACCGGGCTAATATGGTCAATCTTCCTGGTTCTGGTAAGAACTCGAGCGGCTGCGTTTTGAGGTTGGAACAACATGAGGGTGAGTAATTACTGACAGAATTTTCGTTTTTGGGTGAACTATCCCTGTAATGTTGTGTTTGGCATAAGTTCACCTGTACCTCACCTGTGTAATGTGCGCAGACCCATGACTCAGTCGGGGCGGCCCATCACAGGGTTCGTGAGACCCAGCACACTGACGGGCAGACCCGAGACGATGGAGCAGGCCATCAGAACCCCTCGCACCGCCAGCTCGGCCCGGCCTGCCACCAGCGCCTCAGGGAGACTCGTGCGGCTGGGAACGGTACGAGCAGGGCCAACCCTTCATTGCATTTGCGATAATATCACGATATGACGAAACAGGTTTTTTTTTAACCACAAAGGCTGTGATTATTACACTCTGGTACACTTTGTCACTTGACCAGTAACCCTCGCTTGACACACACGCACACACACACACAGCAGTTCCTGATCTCTGTGTCCTCATCTCAGGCCTCCATGCTCACACACCCCGATGGACCCTTCATCAACCTCTCCAGGATAAACCTGGCCAAGTACGCTAAGAGACCCAACATGGCCAAGGTAGGCTAGCCTAACGAAATCAGTTGCATGGCAAACTTCTTCGATCTTTCTGGAAAAAGTTACTTTGTGGAAGAAGTAATTCCTTTTAATTATGATGTAATGTAATATCTGTGATCTGATTATTACTAGCACATAATCATCCAGTCTTCGTCATGACTCGCTGAAATCTTATTTAAAATAACGTCATTTATTTACTCTGTCTCTCCCCCTCAAACACAAGACCTTGTTTGAATACATCTTTCATCATGAAAATGATGTGAAAAATGTAAGTATGTCTGGTGTGATGTTGTGGTCACAGCTGTTTTCTGTGTGTGTGTGACATTAACGCCTCCTCGTCCCCATGTGCAGGCGCTGGAGCTGGCGGCGGCGGCCACTGAGCACGCTCAGTTCAGGGACTGGTGGTGGAAGGTCCAGCTGGGGAAGTGCTATTACAGGTCAGCGGAGCTCCCCGTCACACTGCGTCTCACACTGCGTCACACTGCGTCACACACTGCGTCTCACACTGCGTCTCACACTGCGTCACACTGCGTCACACACTGCGTCTCACACTGCGTCTCACACTGCGTCACACACTGCGTCACACACTGCGTCACACTGCGTCACACACTGCGTCTCACACTGCGTCTCACACTGCGTCACACTGCGTCACACACTGCGTCTCACACTTCGTCACACACTGCGTCTCACACTGCGTCTCACACTGCGTCACACTGCATCACACACTGCGTCTCACACTGCGTCTCACACTGCGTCTCACACTGCATCACACACTGCGTCTCACACTGCGTCTCACACTGCGTCTCACACTGCGTCTCACACTGCATCACACTGCGTCACACACTGCGTCTCACACTGCGTCTCACACTGCGTCACACACTGCGTCACACACTGCGTCTCACACTGCGTCTCACACTGCGTCTCACACTGCGTCACACACTGCGTCACACACTGCGTCACACTGCGTCACACACTGCGTCTCACACTGCGTCACACACTGCGTCTCACACTGCATCTCACACTGCGTCTCACACTGCGTCTCACACTGCGTCACACACTGCATCTCACACTGCGTCTCACACTGCGTCTCACACTGCGTCACACACTGCGTCTCACACTGCGTCACACACTGCGTCTCACACTGCGTCTCACACTGCGTCTCACACTGCGTCTCACACTGCGTCACACACTAGCGGCTAAATTTTGGCGCTTTTCCACTGAATGGTACGGCACGGCTCGGTTCGACTCGCTGTAAATGGTACCACCTCTATTGAGGTTCCAAGCGTACCGTTCCGATACTGTCGTGAACACACTGCAGATCATTGATTGGTCAGAGTCAGCCAGAATCATCACTGCCAGCATCATTGTATTTGCAAGACATCTGACCCACTAGATTTAAATAGCTGTAGCACCTGTTTTAAAACACCTGTAATCCAACCCAAAAACTCTGTTTCATTCTTGGCGAAGAAGCCAAATGCTCAAATATAGCTGCAAAATTTGTAGCATCCTGTGAAGTTATCACGTCATTGCTGAGAAATATAATGCAGGTTTCAGTTGGGAAGCTTTATTATTTATTATAAGTCACGGGCAGAGGCTGAAAACCAGATTGTTTCTGTGTTCACGCAATTTATTTTCTTTACAAATAAAATTAAATAAAAAGTTCCCACCTCAATATAAAGCATTGAGCGAGCGCACACAGGCACATCTCCCTCATAAAACAACATTAAAAAGCTCATTTGTGAATAAAGGTGTCTTCCTCGCCTTGTGGTGGCTTGGAATTATCACACACACTCACTCTCACTCTCTCGCTCTCTCTCACACACTCATTCATTCTCACGCTCTCGCTCTCTCTCTCTCGCTCTCTCTCTCTCTCGCTCTCACTCTCACGCTCTCACTCTCACGCTCTCTCACACTCTCACTATCTCTCACTCATAGAGGTTGGATGTCCAGATATCGGATATGAATCTGATTTCAAACCACTTTTGGAAGTGGCTCGGAAAGGGTTAGGTAAATCAGATCTGGTGCGTATTTTTGAGTTTACTCGTGTGTAACCAATCCCGATCTGTGTCAGATGCCAGTAAAAGATCAGATTTTTGTGCCAGTGTAAACGCAGCCTGTTTTACAGAAATGTGTATGAAGCATTAAGAGATTTTTTTTTTATGTCAATGAAGTGTGAGTATGTGTGTGTTCGTAGACTGGGTTTGCACCGGGAAGCAGAGAAGCAGTTCCGGTCTGCGCTCGCTCAGCAGGAGTTCGTGGACTCCTACCTCTACCTGGCCAAGGTGTGTGAGGGTCAGTGCTACAGCTCAGGTGCCTGTGTCCCAGGAAGCCCAGTAAGAGTGTGTGTGTATGTGTGCAGGTGTACCAGCGTCTGGATCAGCCCATCACGGCTCTGAATGTGTTTAAGCAGGGCTTGGATCACTTCCCCGCCGAGGTCACGCTGCTCACGGGGATCGCACGCATACATGAGGTATATCTCTTTATCTTCACATCGCTGAACAAACTGTGGCTTGATCTGGCTAACTGTCCTCCAGGAAATGAATAACGTGATCTCGGCCACTGAATACTATAAAGAGGTCCTGAAGCAGGACAACACACACGTGGAGGCCATCGCCTGTATCGGCAGCAATCATTTCTACTCAGACCAGCCAGAGATCGCCCTGCGCTTCTACAGGTGACAGAGCTTTCTTTTACACTTCATCGTCCTCACACATGCATGTAACCAGCACAAACTCTCATGTGATCTGATGCTTTACAGCTGATGTGAGTGATGTTCAGATCTGCCTCTGGTCAGATAAACAGTAAAGTGATCAAAGTGATGGTAAACAGTAAAGTGTTCAGTGGAGGCTAACAGTAAAGTGTTCAGTTGAGGTAAACAGTAAAGTGTTCAGTGATGGTAAACAGTAAAGTGTTCAGTGATGTAAACAGTAAAGTGTTCAGTTGAGGTAAACAGTAAAGTGTTCAGTGATGGTAAACAGTAAAGTGTTCAGTGATGGTAAACAGTAAAGTGTTCAGTGATGGTAAACAGTAAAGTGTTCAGTGGAGGTAAACAGTAAAGTGTTCAGTTGAGGTAAACAGTAAAGTGTTCAGTGATGGTAAACAGTAAAGTGTTCAGTGGAGGTAAACAGTAAAGTGTTCAGTTGAGGTAAACAGTAAAGTGTTCAGTGATGTAAACAGTAAAGTGTTCAGTGATGTAAACAGTAAAGTGTTCAGTTGAGGTAAACAGTAAAGTGTTCAGTGATGGTAAACAGTAAAGTGTTCAGTGATGGTAAACAGTAAAGTGTTCAGTGATGGTAAACAGTAAAGTGTTCAGTGGAGGTAAACAGTAAAGTGTTCAGTTGAGGTAAACAGTAAAGTGTTCAGTGATGGTAAACAGTAAAGTGTTTAGTGGAGGTAAACAGTAAAGTGTTCAGTTGAGGTAAACAGTAAAGTGTTCAGTGATGGTAAACAGTAAAGTGTTCAGTGGAGGCTAACAGTAAAGTGTTCAGTTGAGGTAAACAGTAAAGTGTTCAGTGGAGGTAAACAGATAAGTGTTCAGTTGAGGTAAACAGTAAAGTGTTCAGTTGATGTAAACAGTAAAGTGTTCAGTGATGTAAACAGTAAAGTGTTCAGTGATGTAAACAGTAAAGTGTTCAGTGATGTAAACAGTAAAGTGTTCAGTGGAGGCTAACAGTAAAGTGTTCAGTTGAGGTAAACAGTAAAGTGTTCAGTGATGGTAAACAGTAAAGTGTTCAGTGATGGTAAACAGTAAAGTGTTCAGTGGAGGTAAACAGTAAAGTGTTCAGTTGAGGTAAACAGTAAAGTGTTCAGTGATGGTAAACAGTAAAGTGTTCAGTGATGGTAAACAGTAAAGTGTTCAGTGATGGTAAACAGTAAAGTGTTCAGTGGAGGCTAACAGTAAAGTGTTCAGTGGAGGTAAACAGTAAAGTGTTCAGTGATGGTAAACAGTAAAGTGTTCAGTTGAGGTAAACAGTAAAGTGTTCAGTTGAGGTAAACAGTAAAGTGTTCAGTGGAGGTAAACAGTAAAGTGTTCAGTGGAGGTAAACAGTAAAGTGTTCAGTTGAGGTAAACAGTAAAGTGTTCAGTGATGGTAAACAGTAAAGTGTTCAGTGATGGTAAACAGTAAAGTGTTCAGTGATGGTAAACAGTAAAGTGTTCAGTGATGGTAAACAGTAAAGTGTTCAGTGGAGGTAAACAGTAAAGTGTTCAGTGATGGTAAACAGTAAAGTGTTCAGTGATGGTAAACAGTAAAGTGTTCAGTGGAGGCTAACAGTAAAGTGTTCAGTGGAGGTAAACAGTAAAGTGTTCAGTGATGGTAAACAGTAAAGTGTTCAGTGATGGTAAACAGTAAAGTGTTCAGTGATGGTAAACAGTAAAGTGTTCAGTGGAGGTAAACAGTAAAGTGTCCAGTGATGGTAAACAGTAAAGTGTTCAGTGATGGTAAACAGTAAAGTGTTCAGTGGAGGTAAACAGTAAAGTGTTCAGTGGAGGTAAACAGTAAAGTGTTCAGTGGAGGTAAACAGTAAAGTGTTCAGTGATGTAAACAGTAAAGTGTTCAGTGATGGTAAACAGTAAAGTGTTCAGTGATGTAAACAGTAAAGTGTTCAGTGATGGTAAACAGTAAAGTGTTCAGTGGAGGTAAACAGTAAAGTGTTCAGTGGAGGTAAACAGTAAAGTGTTCAGTGATGTAAACAGTAAAGTGTTCAGTGATGGTAAACAGTAAAGTGTTCAGTGATGGTAAACAGTAAAGTGTTCAGTGATGGTAAACAGTAAAGTGTTCAGTGATGGTAAACAGTAAAGTGTTCAGTGGAGGTAAACAGTAAAGTGTTCAGTGGAGGTAAACAGTAAAGTGTTCAGTGGAGGTAAACAGTAAAGTGTTCAGTGGAGGTAAACAGTAAAGTGTTCAGTGATGGTAAACAGTAAAGTGTTCAGTGATGGTAAACAGTAAAGTGTTCAGTGGAGGTAAACAGTAAAGTGTTCAGTGGAGGTAAACAGTAAAGTGTTCAGTGATGGTAAACAGTAAAGTGTTCAGTGGAGGTAAACAGTAAAGTGTTCAGTGATGTAAACAGTAAAGTGTTCAGTTGAGGTAAACAGTAAAGTGTTCAGTGATGGTAAACAGTAAAGTGTTCAGTGATGTAAACAGTAAAGTGTTCAGTGATGTAAACAGTAAAGTGTTCAGTGGAGGTAAACAGTAAAGTGTTCAGTGATGTAAACAGTAAAGTGTTCAGTGGAGGTAAACAGTAAAGTGTTCAGTGATGTAAACAGTAAAGTGTTCAGTGGAGGTAAACAGTAAAGTGTTCAGTGATGTAAACAGTAAAGTGTTCAGTTGAGGTAAACAGTAAAGTGTTCAGTGATGGTAAACAGTAAAGTGTTCAGTGATGGTAAACAGTAAAGTGTTCAGTGATGGTAAACAGTAAAGTGTTCAGTGGAGGTAAACAGTAAAGTGTTCAGTGATGTAAACAGTAAAGTGTTCAGTGGAGGTAAACAGTAAAGTGTTCAGTGATGGTAAACAGTAAAGTGTTCAGTGGAGGTAAACAGTAAAGTGTTCAGTGGAGGCTAACAGTAAAGTGTTCAGTGGAGGTAAACAGTAAAGTGTTCAGTGGAGGTAAACAGTAAAGTGTTCAGTTGAGGTAAACAGTAAAGTGTTCAGTGATGGTAAACAGTAAAGTGTTCAGTGATGGTAAACAGTAAAGTGTTCAGTTGAAGTAAACAGTAAAGTGTTCAGTTGAGGTAAACAGTAAAGTGTTCAGTTGAGGTAAACAGTAAAGTGTTCAGTTGAGGTAAACAGTAAAGTGTTCAGTGGAGGTAAACAGTAAAGTGTTCAGTTGAGGTAAACAGTAAAGTGTTCAGTGATGGTAAACAGTAAAGTGTTCAGTGGAGGTAAACAGTAAAGTGTTCAGTGGAGGTAAACAGTAAAGTGTTCAGTGGAGGTAAACAGTAAAGTGTTCAGTGATGGTAAACAGTAAAGTGTTCAGTGATGGTAAACAGTAAAGTGTTCAGTGGAGGTAAACAGTAAAGTGTTCAGTGATGGTAAACAGTAAAGTGTTCAGTGGAGGTAAACAGTAAAGTGTTCAGTGGAGGTAAACAGTAAAGTGTTCATTGATGGTAAACAGTAAAGTGTTCAGTTGAGGTAAACAGTAAAGTGTTCAGTGATGGTAAACAGTAAAGTGTTCAGTGGAGGTAAACAGTAAAGTGTTCAGTGGAGGTAAACAGTAAAGTGTTCAGTGGAGGTAAACAGTAAAGTGTTCAGTGGAGGTAAACAGTAAAGTGTTCAGTTGAGGTAAACAGTAAAGTGTTCAGTGATGTAAACAGTAAAGTGTTCAGTGGAGGTAAACAGTAAAGTGTTCAGTGATGGTAAACAGTAAAGTGTTCAGTGATGGTAAACAGTAAAGTGTTCAGTGATGGTAAACAGTAAAGTTTTCAGTGATGGTAAACAGTAAAGTGTTCAGTGATGGTAAACAGTAAAGTGTTCAGTGATGGTAAACAGTAAAGTGTTCAGTTGAAGTAAACAGTAAAGTGTTCAGTTGAGGTAAACAGTAAAGTGTTCAGTTGAGGTAAACAGTAAAGTGTTCAGTGGAGGTAAACAGTAAAGTGTTCAGTTGAGGTAAACAGTAAAGTGTTCAGTGATGGTAAACAGTAAAGTGTTCAGTGATGTAAACAGTAAAGTGTTCAGTGGAGGTAAACAGTAAAGTGTTCAGTGGAGGTAAACAGTAAAGTGTTCAGTGGAGGTAAACAGTAAAGTGTTCAGTGATGGTAAACAGTAAAGTGTTCAGTGGAGGTAAACAGTAAAGTGTTCAGTTGAGGTAAACAGTAAAGTGTTCAGTGATGGTAAACAGTAAAGTGTTCAGTGGAGGTAAACAGTAAAGTGTTCAGTTGAGGTAAACAGTAAAGTGTTCAGTGATGGTAAACAGTAAAGTGTTCAGTGGAGGTAAACAGTAAAGTGTTCAGTGATGGTAAACAGTAAAGTGTTCAGTTGAGGTAAACAGTAAAGTGTTCAGTGATGGTAAACAGTAAAGTGTTCAGTGGAGGTAAACAGTAAAGTGTTCAGTGGAGGTAAACAGTAAAGTGTTCAGTGGAGGTAAACAGTAAAGTGTTCAGTTGAGGTAAACAGTAAAGTGTTCAGTGATGTAAACAGTAAAGTGTTCAGTGATGGTAAACAGTAAAGTGTTCAGTGGAGGTAAACAGTAAAGTGTTCAGTGGAGGTAAACAGTAAAGTGTTCAGTGGAGGTAAACAGTAAAGTGTTCAGTTGAGGTAAACAGTAAAGTGTTCAGTGATGTAAACAGTAAAGTGTTCAGTGATGGTAAACAGTAAAGTGTTCAGTGGAGGTAAACAGTAAAGTGTTCAGTGGAGGTAAACAGTAAAGTGTTCAGTGGAGGTAAACAGTAAAGTGTTCAGTTGAGGTAAACAGTAAAGTGTTCAGTGATGTAAACAGTAAAGTGTTCAGTGGAGGTAAACAGTAAAGTGTTCAGTTGAGGTAAACAGTAAAGTGTTCAGTGGAGGTAAACAGTAAAGTGTTCAGTGGAGGTAAACAGTAAAGTGTTCAGTGGAGGTAAACAGTAAAGTGTTCAGTGATGGTAAACAGTAAAGTGTTCAGTTGAGGTAAACAGTAAAGTGTTCAGTGATGGTAAACAGTAAAGTGTTCAGTGGAGGTAAACAGTAAAGTGTTCAGTGGAGGTAAACAGTAAAGTTTTCAGTGGAGGTAAACAGTAAAGTGTTCAGTGGAGGTAAACAGTAAAGTGTTCAGTTGAGGTAAACAGTAAAGTGTTCAGTGATGTAAACAGTAAAGTGTTCAGTGGAGGTAAACAGTAAAGTGTTCAGTTGAGGTAAACAGTAAAGTGTTCAGTGGAGGTAAACAGTAAAGTGTTCAGTGGAGGTAAACAGTAAAGTGTTCAGTGATGTAAACTGTAAAGTGTTCAGTGGAGGTAAACAGTAAAGTGTTCAGTGATGTAAACTGTAAAGTGTTCAGTGGAGGTAAATAGTAAAGTGTTCAGTGAGGTAAACAGTAAAGTGTTCAGTTGAGGTAAACAGTAAAGTGTTCAGTGATGTAAACAGTAAAGTGTTCAGTGATGTAAACAGTAAAGTGTTCAGTGATGGTAAACAGTAAAGTGTTCAGTGATGTAAACAGTAAAGTGTTCAGTGGAGGTAAACAGTAAAGTGTTCAGTGGAGGTAAACAGTAAAGTGTTCAGTGATGTAAACAGTAAAGTGTTCAGTGATGTAAACAGTAAAGTGTTCAGTGATGGTAAACAGTAAAGTGTTCAGTGATGTAAACAGTAAAGTGTTCAGTGGAGGTAAACAGTAAAGTGTTCAGTGGAGGTAAACAGTAAAGTGTTCAGTGGAGGTAAACAGTAAAGTGTTCAGTGGAGGTAAACAGTAAAGTGTTCAGTTGAGGTAAACAGTAAAGTGTTCAGTGGAGGTAAACAGTAAAGTTTTCAGTGGAGGTAAACAGTAAAGTGTTCAGTGATGTAAACAGTAAAGTGTTCAGTGGAGGTAAACAGTAAAGTGTTCAGTGGAGGTAAATAGTAAAGTGTTCAGTGATGTAAACAGTAAAGTGTTCAGTTGAGGTAAACAGTAAAGTGTTCAGTTGAGGTAAACAGTAAAGTGTTCAGTGATGTAAACAGTAAAGTGTTCATTGATGTAAACAGTAAAGTGTTCAGTGATGGTAAACAGTAAAGTGTTCAGTGGAGGTAAACAGTAAAGTGTTCAGTGGAGGTAAACAGTAAAGTGTTCAGTTGAGGTAAACAGTAAAGTGTTCAGTGGAGGTAAACAGTAAAGTGTTCAGTGGAGGTAAACAGTAAAGTGTTCAGTGATGTAAACAGTAAAGTGTTCAGTGGAGGTAAACAGTAAAGTGTTCAGTGGAGGTAAACAGTAAAGTGTTCAGTGATGGTAAACAGTAAAGTGTTCAGTAGAGGTAAACAGTAAAGTGTTCAGTGGAGGTAAACAGTAAAGTTTTCAGTGGAGGTAAACAGTAAAGTGTTCAGTGGAGGTAAACAGTAAAGTGTTCAGTTGAGGTAAACAGTAAAGTGTTCAGTGATGTAAACAGTAAAGTGTTCAGTGGAGGTAAACAGTAAAGTGTTCAGTTGAGGTAAACAGTAAAGTGTTCAGTTGAGGTAAACAGTAAAGTGTTCAGTGGAGGTAAACAGTAAAGTGTTCAGTTGAGGTAAACAGTAAAGTGTTCAGTGATGTAAACAGTAAAGTGTTCAGTGGAGGTAAACAGTAAAGTGTTCAGTTGAGGTAAACAGTAAAGTGTTCAGTGGAGGTAAACAGTAAAGTGTTCAGTGATGTAAACTGTAAAGTGTTCAGTGGAGGTAAACAGTAAAGTGTTCAGTGATGTAAACTGTAAAGTGTTCAGTGGAGGTAAATAGTAAAGTGTTCAGTGAGGTAAACAGTAAAGTGTTCAGTTGAGGTAAACAGTAAAGTGTTCAGTGATGTAAACAGTAAAGTGTTCAGTGATGTAAACAGTAAAGTGTTCAGTGATGGTAAACAGTAAAGTGTTCAGTGATGTAAACAGTAAAGTGTTCAGTGGAGGTAAACAGTAAAGTGTTCAGTGGAGGTAAACAGTAAAGTGTTCAGTGATGTAAACAGTAAAGTGTTCAGTGATGTAAACAGTAAAGTGTTCAGTGATGGTAAACAGTAAAGTGTTCAGTGATGTAAACAGTAAAGTGTTCAGTGGAGGTAAACAGTAAAGTGTTCAGTGGAGGTAAACAGTAAAGTGTTCAGTGGAGGTAAACAGTAAAGTGTTCAGTGATGTAAACAGTAAAGTGTTCAGTGATGTAAACAGTAAAGTGTTCAGTTGAGGTAAACAGTAAAGTGTTCAGTGATGTAAACAGTAAAGTGTTCAGTGGAGGTAAACAGTAAAGTGTTCAGTTGAGGTAAACAGTAAAGTGTTCAGTTGAGGTAAACAGTAAAGTGTTCAGTTGATGTAAACAGTAAAGTGTTCAGTGGAGGTAAACAGTAAAGTGTTCAGTGGAGGTAAACAGTAAAGTGTTCAGTGATGTAAACAGTAAAGTGTTCAGTGGAGGTAAACAGTAAAGTGTTCAGTGGAGGTAAACAGTAAAGTGTTCAGTGATGTAAACAGTAAAGTGTTCAGTGGAGGTAAACAGTAAAGTGTTCAGTGATGTAAACAGTAAAGTGTTCAGTTGAGGTAAACAGTAAAGTGTTCAGTGGAGGTAAACAGTAAAGTGTTCAGTGGAGGTAAACAGTAAAGTGTTCAGTGGAGGTAAACAGTAAAGTGTTCAGTGGAGGTAAACAGTAAAGTGTTCAGTGGAGGTAAACAGTAAAGTGTTCAGTGGAGGTAAACAGTAAAGTGTTCAGTGATGTAAACAGTAAAGTGTTCAGTGGAGGTAAACAGTAAAGTGTTCAGTGGAGGTAAACAGTAAAGTGTTCAGTTGACGTAAACAGTAAAGTGTTCAGTGAAGGTAAACAGTAAAGTGTTCAGTGGAGGTAAACAGTAAAGTGTTCAGTGGAGGTAAACAGTAAAGTGTTCAGTGGAGGTAAACAGTAAAGTGTTCAGTGGAGGTAAACAGTAAAGTGTTCAGTGGAGGTAAACAGTAAAGTGTTCAGTTGAGGTAAACAGTAAAGTGTTCAGTGGAGGTAAACAGTAAAGTGTTCAGTTGAGGTAAACAGTAAAGTGTTCAGTTGAGGTAAACAGTAAAGTGTTCAGTGGAGGTAAACAGTAAAGTGTTCAGTTGAGGTAAACAGTAAAGTGTTCAGTGGAGGTAAACAGTAAAGTGTTCAGTTGAGGTAAACAGTAAAGTGTTCAGTGGAGGTAAACAGTAAAGTGTTCAGTTGAGGTAAACAGTAAAGTGTTCAGTGGAGGTAAACAGTAAAGTGTTCAGTGGAGGTAAACAGTAAAGTGTTCAGTTGAGGTAAACAGTAAAGTGTTCAGTGGAGGTAAACAGTAAAGTGTTCAGTGGAGGTAAACAGTGAAGTGTTCAGTTGAGGTAAACAGTAAAGTGTTCAGTGGAGGTAAACAGTAAAGTGTTCAGTTGAGGTAAACAGTAAAGTGTTCAGTTGAGGTAAACAGTAAAGTGTTCAGTTGATGTAAACAGTAAAGTGTTCAGTGATGTAAACAGTAAAGTGTTCAGTGGAGGTAAACAGTAAAGTGTTCAGTTGATGTAAACAGTAAAGTGTTCAGTGGAGGTAAACAGTAAAGTGTTCAGTTGATGTAAACAGTAAAGTGTTCAGTTGAGGTAAACAGTAAAGTGTTCAGTTGATGTAAACAGTAAAGTGTTCAGTTGAGGTAAACAGTAAAGTGTTCAGTGGAGGTAAACAGTAAAGTGTTCAGTGATGTAAACAGTAAAGTGTTCAGTGGAGGTAAACAGTAAAGTGTTCAGTGATGTAAACAGTAAAGTGTTCAGTGATGTAAACAGTAAAGTGTTCAGTGATGTAAACAGTAAAGTGTTCAGTTGAGGTAAACAGTAAAGTGTTCAGTGGAGGTAAACAGTAAAGTGTTCAGTGGAGGTAAACAGTAAAGTGTTCAGTTGAGGTAAACAGTAAAGTGTTCAGTGGAGGTAAACAGTAAAGTGTTCAGTTGAGGTAAACAGTAAAGTGTTCAGTTGAGGTAAACAGTAAAGTGTTCAGTTGAGGTAAACAGTAAAGTGTTCAGTGGAGGTAAACAGTAAAGTGTTCAGTTGAGGTAAACAGTAAAGTGTTCAGTGGAGGTAAACAGTAAAGTGTTCAGTGGAGGTAAACAGTAAAGTGTTCAGTGATGTAAACAGTAAAGTGTTCAGTGGAGGTAAACAGTAAAGTGTTCAGTGGAGGTAAACAGTAAAGTGTTCAGTGGAGGTAAACAGTAAAGTGTTCAGTGGAGGTAAACAGTAAAGTGTTCAGTTGATGTAAACAGTAAAGTGTTCAGTGGAGGTAAACAGTAAAGTGTTCAGTTGATGTAAACAGTAAAGTGTTCAGTTGAGGTAAACAGTAAAGTGTTCAGTTGATGTAAACAGTAAAGTGTTCAGTTGAGGTAAACAGTAAAGTGTTCAGTGGAGGTAAACAGTAAAGTGTTCAGTGATGTAAACAGTAAAGTGTTCAGTGGAGGTAAACAGTAAAGTGTTCAGTGATGTAAACAGTAAAGTGTTCAGTTGAGGTAAACAGTAAAGTGTTCAGTTGAGGTAAACAGTAAAGTGTTCAGTTGAGGTAAACAGTAAAGTGTTCAGTGGAGGTAAACAGTAAAGTGTTCAGTTGAGGTAAACAGTAAAGTGTTCAGTGGAGGTAAACAGTAAAGTGTTCAGTGGAGGTAAACAGTAAAGTGTTCAGTGGAGGTAAACAGTAAAGTGTTCAGTGATGTAAACAGTAAAGTGTTCAGTGGAGGTAAACAGTAAAGTGTTCAGTGGAGGTAAACAGTAAAGTGTTCAGTGGAGGTAAACAGTAAAGTGTTCAGTGGAGGTAAACAGTAAAGTGTTCAGTGATGTAAACAGTAAAGTGTTCAGTGATGTAAACAGTAAAGTGTTCAGTGATGTAAACAGTAAAGTGTTCAGTTGAGGTAAACAGTAAAGTGTTCAGTTGAGGTAAACAGTAAAGTGTTCAGTGGAGGTAAACAGTAAAGTGTTCAGTGGAGGTAAACAGTAAAGTGTTCAGTGGAGGTAAACAGTAAAGTGTTCAGTGGAGGTAAACAGTAAAGTGTTCAGTTGAGGTAAACAGTAAAGTGTTCAGTGGAGGTAAACAGTAAAGTGTTCAGTTGAGGTAAACAGTAAAGTGTTCAGTGGAGGTAAACAGTAAAGTGTTCAGTTGAGGTAAACAGTAAAGTGTTCAGTTGAGGTAAACAGTAAAGTGTTCAGTTGATGTAAACAGTAAAGTGTTCAGTGATGTAAACAGTAAAGTGTTCAGTGGAGGTAAACAGTAAAGTGTTCAGTTGATGTAAACAGTAAAGTGTTCAGTGGAGGTAAACAGTAAAGTGTTCAGTTGATGTAAACAGTAAAGTGTTCAGTTGAGGTAAACAGTAAAGTGTTCAGTGGAGGTAAACAGTAAAGTGTTCAGTGATGTAAACAGTAAAGTGTTCAGTGATGTAAACAGTAAAGTGTTCAGTGATGTAAACAGTAAAGTGTTCAGTTGAGGTAAACAGTAAAGTGTTCAGTGGAGGTAAACAGTAAAGTGTTCAGTGGAGGTAAACAGTAAAGTGTTCAGTTGAGGTAAACAGTAAAGTGTTCAGTGGAGGTAAACAGTAAAGTGTTCAGTTGAGGTAAACAGTAAAGTCTTCAGTTGAGGTAAACAGTAAAGTGTTCAGTTGAGGTAAACAGTAAAGTGTTCAGTTGAGGTAAACAGTAAAGTGTTCAGTGGAGGTAAACAGTAAAGTGTTCAGTTGAGGTAAACAGTAAAGTGTTCAGTGGAGGTAAACAGTAAAGTGTTCAGTGGAGGTAAACAGTAAAGTGTTCAGTGATGTAAACAGTAAAGTGTTCAGTTGAGGTAAACAGTAAAGTGTTCAGTGATGTAAACAGTAAAGTGTTCAGTGATGTAAACAGTAAAGTGTTCAGTTGAGGTAAACAGTAAAGTGTTCAGTGATGTAAACAGTAAAGTGTTCAGTTGAGGTAAACAGTAAAGTGTTCAGTGATGTAAACAGTAAAGTGTTCAGTGGAGGTAAACAGTAAAGTGTTCAGTGATGTAAACAGTAAAGTGTTCAGTTGAGGTAAACAGTAAAGTGTTCAGTGATGTAAACAGTAAAGTGTTCAGTGATGTAAACAGTAAAGTGTTCAGTTGAGGTAAACAGTAAAGTGTTCAGTGATGTAAACAGTAAAGTGTTCAGTGATGTAAACAGTAAAGTGTTCAGTGGAGGTAAACAGTAAAGTGTTCAGTGATGTAAACAGTAAAGTGTTCAGTGATGTAAACAGTAAAGTGTTCAGTGATGTAAACAGTAAAGTGTTCAGTGATGTAAACAGTAAAGTGTTCAGTGATGTAAACAGTAAAGTGTTCAGTTGAGGTAAACAGTAAAGTGTTCAGTGATGTAAACAGTAAAGTGTTCAGTTGAGGTAAACAGTAAAGTGTTCAGTGATGTAAACAGTAAAGTGTTCAGTGGAGGTAAACAGTAAAGTGTTCAGTGATGTAAACAGTAAAGTGTTCAGTTGAGGTAAACAGTAAAGTGTTCAGTGATGTAAACAGTAAAGTGTTCAGTGATGTAAACAGTAAAGTGTTCAGTTGAGGTAAACAGTAAAGTGTTCAGTGATGTAAACAGTAAAGTGTTCAGTGATGTAAACAGTAAAGTGTTCAGTGGAGGTAAACAGTAAAGTGTTCAGTGATGTAAACAGTAAAGTGTTCAGTGATGTAAACAGTAAAGTGTTCAGTGATGTAAACAGTAAAGTGTTCAGTGATGTAAACAGTAAAGTGTTCAGTTGAGGTAAACAGTAAAGTGTTCAGTGATGTAAACAGTAAAGTGTTCAGTGATGTAAACAGTAAAGTGTTCAGTTGAGGTAAACAGTAAAGTGTTCAGTGATGTAAACAGTAAAGTGTTCAGTGATGTAAACAGTAAAGTGTTCAGTGGAGGTAAACAGTAAAGTGTTCAGTTGAGGTAAACAGTAAAGTGTTCAGTGGAGGTAAACAGTAAAGTGTTCAGTGGAGGTAAACAGTAAAGTGTTCAGTGATGTAAACAGTAAAGTGTTCAGTTGAGGTAAACAGTAAAGTGTTCAGTGATGTAAACAGTAAAGTGTTCAGTGATGTAAACAGTAAAGTGTTCAGTTGAGGTAAACAGTAAAGTGTTCAGTGATGTAAACAGTAAAGTGTTCAGTTGAGGTAAACAGTAAAGTGTTCAGTGATGTAAACAGTAAAGTGTTCAGTGGAGGTAAACAGTAAAGTGTTCAGTGATGTAAACAGTAAAGTGTTCAGTTGAGGTAAACAGTAAAGTGTTCAGTGATGTAAACAGTAAAGTGTTCAGTGATGTAAACAGTAAAGTGTTCAGTTGAGGTAAACAGTAAAGTGTTCAGTGATGTAAACAGTAAAGTGTTCAGTGATGTAAACAGTAAAGTGTTCAGTGGAGGTAAACAGTAAAGTGTTCAGTGATGTAAACAGTAAAGTGTTCAGTGATGTAAACAGTAAAGTGTTCAGTGATGTAAACAGTAAAGTGTTCAGTGATGTAAACAGTAAAGTGTTCAGTTGAGGTAAACAGTAAAGTGTTCAGTGATGTAAACAGTAAAGTGTTCAGTGATGTAAACAGTAAAGTGTTCAGTGATGTAAACAGTAAAGTGTTCAGTTGAGGTAAACAGTAAAGTGTTCAGTTGAGGTAAACAGTAAAGTGTTCAGTGATGTAAACAGTAAAGTGTTCAGTGATGTAAACAGTAAAGTGTTCAGTTGAGGTAAACAGTAAAGTGTTCAGTGATGTAAACAGTAAAGTGTTCAGTGATGTAAACAGTAAAGTGTTCAGTGATGTAAACAGTAAAGTGTTCAGTGGAGGTAAACAGTAAAGTGTTCAGTGAGGTAAACAGTAAAGTGTTCAGTTGAGGTAAACAGTAAAGTGTTCAGTTGAGGTAAACAGTAAAGTGTTCAGTGATGTAAACAGTAAAGTGTTCAGTTGAGGTAAACAGTAAAGTGTTCAGTGATGTAAACAGTAAAGTGTTCAGTTGAGGTAAACAGTAAAGTGTTCAGTGATGTAAACAGTAAAGTGTTCAGTTGAGGTAAACAGTAAAGTGTTCAGTTGAGGTAAACAGTAAAGTGTTCAGTGGAGGTAAACAGTAAAGTGTTCAGTTGAGGTAAACAGTAAAGTGTTCAGTGATGTAAACAGTAAAGTGTTCAGTTGAGGTAAACAGTAAAGTGTTCAGTGGAGGTAAACAGTAAAGTGTTCAGTTGAGGTAAACAGTAAAGTGTTCAGTGATGTAAACAGTAAAGTGTTCAGTGATGTAAACAGTAAAGTGTTCAGTTGAGGTAAACAGTAAAGTGTTCAGTGATGTAAACAGTAAAGTGTTCAGTGATGTAAACAGTAAAGTGTTCAGTGATGTAAACAGTAAAGTGTTCAGTGGAGGTAAACAGTAAAGTGTTCAGTGATGTAAACAGTAAAGTGTTCAGTGGAGGTAAACAGTAAAGTGTTCAGTTGAGGTAAACAGTAAAGTGTTCAGTGATGTAAACAGTAAAGTGTTCAGTGATGTAAACAGTAAAGTGTTCAGTGATGTAAACAGTAAAGTGTTCAGTGGAGGTAAACAGTAAAGTGTTCAGTGATGTAAACAGTAAAGTGTTCAGTGGAGGTAAACAGTAAAGTGTTCAGTGATGTAAACAGTAAAGTGTTCAGTGATGTAAACAGTAAAGTGTTCAGTGATGTAAACAGTAAAGTGTTCAGTGATGTAAACAGTAAAGTGTTCAGTGGAGGTAAACAGTAAAGTGTTCAGTGATGTAAACAGTAAAGTGTTCAGTGATGTAAACAGTAAAGTGTTCAGTTGAGGTAAACAGTAAAGTGTTCAGTGATGTAAACAGTAAAGTGTTCAGTGATGTAAACAGTAAAGTGTTCAGTGATGTAAACAGTAAAGTGTTCAGTGGAGGTAAACAGTAAAGTGTTCAGTGATGTAAACAGTAAAGTGTTCAGTGGAGGTAAACAGTAAAGTGTTCAGTTGAGGTAAACAGTAAAGTGTTCAGTGATGTAAACAGTAAAGTGTTCAGTTGAGGTAAACAGTAAAGTGTTCAGTGATGGTAAACAGTAAAGTGTTCAGTGGAGGTAAACAGTAAAGTGTTCATTGATGTAAACAGTAAAGTGTTCAGTGATGTAAACAGTAAAGTGTTCAGTGAGGTAAACAGTAAAGTGTTCATTGATGTAAACAGTAAAGTGTTCAGTGATGTAAACAGTAAAGTGTAAGCCTCTCTGTGGTTGTCTCCAGGCGTTTGCTGCAGATGGGGGTGTTTAACTGCCAGCTGTATAATAACCTGGGCTTGTGCTGCTTCTACGCGCAGCAGTATGACATGACGCTGTCCTCCTTCGAGCGAGCACTAGCCCTGGTGTCCAGCGACGAGGAGCAGGCCGATGTCTGGTACAATCTGGGTCACGTTGCAGTGGTGAGCAGAAACACTCACACAGGCTTTAGGTCACATGTATGACAGTCTGCAGACGAGGAAGAGCCTGGCCCGAATCAATCCCTGTCCCGAGGACTGAGTTCACTCAGCAGTTCTGACTTACTCTGACACGATTTAGATACTTGGTAATTCATATCGAGTCAGATTCACTCAATGAAACCAAACCTTTAACAGAACATCAAAAGGCAGGTATACTTCTACAAACAAAGTGTAATGACTGTACATTGACTTTACAAATGACTTTACAATTTTATCCCTGTTTTACTGTAGATTTTCTGAGATTTTTCTATATCAGCATAATCAAGAAATTTGTGTTTCTAATAAAATAGCACATGGATTGAGAAGGAAAAGTATTAAAGTTGTGGCATTGTGAGAGGTAGGGTATCATCAAAGTGTGAGTTGGTTCACAAATTGAGTCCAGGCAGACATCAAGTCACTGGTTTCTTTTAATAGATCAACTCAAAACTCAAAACATTCTGTTCCATAACCAAAAACTCTTCCAGCTTCACTTCATGCTTCTCAAACAAAACAGACCGTCTCTCTCTGTTCTCAGCTCATTAACAGCTTTTCTCCTTCACTCACAACAGCTGCGTCCCCACCCCTGAGGAACCTGGTAACTGTAGTCTGGGACGAGGTGGCCATCTTGGTTTGTAGTCCCCATGGCGTAACCACCTAGATGGCACATACCTTGTCTCTATGACATTCCCGCTCACGATGCCACAAAGTATTAAATGTTGCCATTGTGTCCAAAGCAGAAACATTGGATACACTTCATTTGTACTGAGTAATACGAATTACCTACATGTACTTTAGAGTTATGGTTAGGGTACGGTTTAGTTACTTGCGATTACACATAAATTACTGTTAGATAAGTTACTAAAAATAAAGTGTTACTTAATTTGATGGATAATCTAATTCCATGAGTCAAGTTATTAATCATATAGATGTGTGTGTTGCGCAGGGCATTGGTGACTTGACTCTGGCTTACCAATGCTTCAAACTGGCCTTGGCTTTCAACAACAACCATGGAGAAGCTTACAATAACTTGGCCGTATTAGAGCTACGGAAAGGCCGAATCGAGCAGGTCAGTTTAGTCTTCCCTAACAGTCTCATGATAGCTAACGTAATCACCACACACACACACACACACACACACACACACACACACTACACGGCATTTGCTCAATGTTTCTTGAGCTTGTAAATCTGAATCAGTCAAATTGAGGTTTGTGAACTCTTGTGTCAATACTCTGCCCTAAACTGGTTCAGGTGTGTTCAAACTGCCCTCAGCTCTCCCAAGGGTGAATCTTGCCACCATTTTAAACAGTGCCGTAACTGGACTTGTGTTTTGTCCCAGGCGAAAGCTTTCCTGCAGACGGCTGCTGCGTTGTCTCCTCACATGTACGAGCCACACTTTAACTTCGCCACCCTCTCTGAAAAGGTACGATGTGTGTTACAGTGTGTTACTCTCTCTCTGTGTGTGTGTGTTACTCTGTGTGTGTTGACTCTGATGTTTGTTACTCTGTGTGTGTGTGTGTTGACTCTGATGTTTGTTACTCTGATGTGTGTAACTTTGTGTGTGTTACTCTCTCATTGTTTTAAGACTATATTCCTTCTTTATGTTTTATTACCTTAAACTATAATTATTACTAATTGAAACGACAAAAATGAAGCCATATTTAAAGCCTTATTTACAGTAGGTGAGGGGTATATTTCCAGCTAAATGTCTGTTTGTGCTGAAGGTTGGAGATGTTCAGAGCAGTTTCGCGGCCGCTCAGAGATCTGAGGACGCGTTCCCTGAACACGTGGACACTCAGCAGATCCTGAAGAACCTCCGACTGCACTTCTCCACGCTATAGCCCTCAGCGGATCCTCCAGCAGACACATGCATGTCTATCACCCCTGACATGACTGTAGAGCGCTTTGGGTGAACAGTAGTGCAGATGAGGAAAAAACGCTTCAGAAATGCGTCATTCATTCATTTACAAAAATTAAAATGATCATAAAAATGGCATTGTTTTGTTAGTCCTGCTTTGAGGTGGCTCCATCACTATATGTTTATTACATTTACATTACATTTAATCATTTAGCTGACATTTTTATTGAAAATGACTTGTTTAAAAGAGCAATAGAAGTCACGATACAGTCAAAGCAACATTATTCAGACACATTCAACATTTCTCACATTATCAGTTTATTCGCTATAGTTTAGAAAATGGTAATGAAATATGAGCAGAACTATCAGATATTATCAGATCAGTTGGGTCTGTGTACTTTTGATCATTTCTTTTCCTGTTTGGAATGGAATAACGAGAAATGAAAACCAGCTCGTTTCTTCAGGTGTTTTAGTTTAAATCATGTAATCATGTAAGAATCATGTAAGATTCTGGCCAAAACTGGTACTGCAATCACTTTCAAATGACTGTAGAGCGGCGTATCCCCTCCACCCTGTCTTCAAAATATGTTCTTTTGTGTTCCAGAGGAGAAATCATGGTTACGGTTGTATTTCTATTTGAGCTCGGTCCGGCACAGCGACAAACCATTCTTGGCCCGGAATTGACCTTATGCCCAGCTGCGCTACTTCCTGAACTTCAGCCAGCTCATTGTTTCCTGTCTGCCATTATTGGCCGAACTTGATTAATTCAGGTGTGTCTGATTATTGTTGCCGTGACTACTGAGGTCAAGCACACCTGAATTAATCAATTTGGCCAATAATGGCAGACAGGAAACAAGGAGCTGGCTGAAGTTCAGGAAGTAGCGCAGCTGGGCATAAGGTCAAATCTCAGCACGGTTGGCTGAAGCGTGTAGTGCGTATGTTGTGATGTAGCTGACCTTTCTGTTTCATTATGGAATTGGACTCAGATCCACCATTAAAGCATGCTCAAATCGGTGTCATAACCATTAGTTTACAAACCTCCATATGATGAGTCATACTTTGATGTAAATACAGTGAGCTTTGCAAACGGTTGTGGATATAGGCCTCTCACAGAGGAAGGTTGATTTGTCAAACAAGCAATGACAAGTGTCTCAATTACTTCGATAACAGACAGAAAAAAGTCATCTGGGAAATCATTAAACTCTGAGGACTAATTATGGCCATGATGGTTTGCTGTTGAGTGAATGTGCACCTGAGGGTGCTGTTATCACCTGTGCTGAATATAGACAGGAGATTCATTAGAGCTGTGAAAGCAACAGATCTAAACACACAGTGAACGGACTGATGCAATATCTGCTGCTCATTACTCAGAAACATACTTTTTAGAAGTAAAATTTAGCTCGGTGCAGGTGCCAACAGTACAGAGAAATATATTAACTACAAATGATATATTAATACAAAAAATAATAATAATCAAGTCAAGTCACATTTATTTATATAGCGCTTTTCACAATACAGATTGTATCAAAGCAGCTTCACAGTGATAACATGAAAGTAGTACAACACAGATCAACAATATTGTTAAATATTAAATATTAAATAACCCCCCCAACTAAGCAAGCCAAAAGCAAGGCGACAGTGGCAAGGAACCAAAACTCCATCAGATTGGATGGAGAACCCAGGCTCAGTCGGGGGCCAGTTCTCCTCTGGCTTACATTCATATTGTTTATAAATAAATATTAAATATAAATATTGTTTACAGTGGCGGCTGGTGAAAAATATCTTAGATGGGGCTGTGTCATATTTGGCATTTTCAATAGTCTGGTAACCATTGTGGCATGCTCTTCCTCAAGACATCCGTCAAGCATCCACCCTTCCCAAAACCTCTTAAAAACACTTACAAATCTGAATATTACTCTTTACCTCACAATCTTTAAAGGTTCCATGACATGCTTACTTTTGTACGCTTTGATGTAGACCTCTGCCTTGTTATGGATATTGTAAGAGATTAATGTAAGTAACCTCTGAATATTACTTTCTGTCATCTTTGATGTTGAGGGTTTTTTTTTTTATTTTTTTATTTTTTTTTATTTCTTAACCTATATTGTAAAGCGACCTGGGGTGTTGGAAAGCCTATATAATGAACAATTCTTATTATAATTCATTTTAATAACCACCCAAATACAATTTAAAGTGTGTATGTCAGGTTACAATTTTTTTTAGATATATTAAATAATGTTTAGATGTCCGAGTGAAAATGTCATTAAAATTATTACTGTAATTGCCCTACATTAAGCTTTATAGCCATTTCTGTCAAGATCATATTTGTAAAACACAGTGGATGTCATAAGAGGGAGATGTGACAAAAACGTTATATTTAAGTATGGAGAGTTTTGAGGAGATCCAAAATCCCCCTCAAACCTCCGATGGGCCACAACCTTACAATTTTGAGCCTCCCAGGCGTGAGACAGATGAGGAACCAAACAGAAATTTAAATAATTCCTATCGAAGAAACATAAATATCTGGTGTGAAGAGAACCAGCGGAGAGTTGGTCAGGTGTCTTGGTAAGTATAGGCATAACTTAGAGGTGGAACGGTACATGTATTCGTATTGAACCGAAACGTACGGCCGTCACGGTTCGGTGCATGAATATACACGGAGAATACAGGGTTAAAATAAATAAAACTCGCGTGCAAATTAATTAATGCGGAACTACTGTTAGAACTACTGTTACTGAGTCGAATGAACGAGAGCTTATGTCCTTTTGATGTCTTACAGGAACACGCTAGCATTCTGCTATTGTGTGACGTCATCACAGTTTTGAACGGGTTTTTAGAACAGATAAGTGAACTTAAAAATGCAATTTTCTGCTGAGTGTATTATCTTAGCCCTCCCCTTTGAATGCAACTTTCAAATTACTTGACAAAAAATTACATCCTGAGAAAAGTGGATTTATGGGGGTGAAACCCCATTGACTCCCATTCATTCTGCACTTGACCGCGAGCGCCCCCGCATGGACAGAGACGCGTTACTGCAGCCAGTCCAGAACCCGGAAGTAACCAGCCAGTGCCAATGGTCTATATGCACGCATAAGTTCCGCATTTGACGTAAGGATGTTCGTCCATTTCCGGTTGTGTAGATTAAAGCGGAGGAAAACCGGAGAAAACGGGATTATGGCAGAGTCTTCAATATTTACTGTCCTCCCGTCTTTGAAACGAAACGTACATACGTTTAGATGTAATTTTATATATAGTTATGTTTATTTAATATAATTTTAAAAAGAAGCATAAACACAACGAGGGGTGCCTGTTTTATCTGTTTTTGTGACTAACGTTTCATTATTATAACCATGGAGTATAAAATTCAATATAAATTCTCGGTATTGCATTGGACTCTACGATCGGCGGAAGTTATCGAGCATCCCTAATCCTTCACCGGAAATACCGCCGTGCATAGAGCCCATTCTCTTCAATTAGACATTCTCTGGCGGTAGCCTATCAGAATCAAGCGTGCTGCACAAGCCCTCAAAAGTAAAGCCAAAACGTCTCGATCGCCCCCCTGTGGTCAGTCCTAGTATAGGTCATAACCCCCGCCTCCCCGTGTTATTCAATGGGACGCGAGAAAAACTAAACTATTAAATTACACTTCACATATCCTTTTTCCAAAGATAGTTTCCATCATTTACTGTAGTTTCTATCACGTTGATGTAATTTTTAGTTAGTTATGTGATGATAAAATAACGGTGCTCTGACATCATGATTGACAGCTGTGATTGACAGGTTCTCTGTGTGAGGTAGTCACTGAAAGCACCAGCGGACTTTTTTTCATAATGTTGATTATGTGGTTATTTTAACGAGGTTCTGCAATCAGCGGACATTATTAGAGAAGAGCGAAGCAGACAGAGGACACTTAATGAAAGTGCGGGGCGTGTGCTTGCGTTTGATTCAGCGCGAAGGAGGGCGCGGCCTTGATTTCGCGGCTTTACTTCCTGCTCACGACTGGTCCCGAAACACGAAGTGCATTTAATTTATTTATTTTTGTCCCTGCGTGCCGATCGGAGACGGAGTTCACTGCTGAGATATTCTGAGAGCTTTCTAGTCTCGTGGCTGTCATCAAAAAGTGGACCCTGTGATCGGTTTTAACGGTGTTTTTGCACCCAGTACAAACACAGTAATTCACCATCGTGATAATATGCCTGCATACATTTCTTCATTTTCTTCTTCTTCTTCTTCAGGGTTCAATTGCGGTTGGCAAACCTGTTTCCTGCGTATACCTAACTAACTACCTAACTTAAATAACTAAATAAATAAATGTCCTAATCAAATAATTCTCTCGCTCTATCATTCGTACAATTATCCACACTGACTCACTCTCAGCGACCTGGGGAGACGTCTCCCTCTTATGACGTCAAGTGATTCGATTGGGGGGAGGAGCAGTTTTAAGTGAGTACTGAAAATAACAAACTTTTTCATCTTATATTCTGCCTTTAGGTATCGAAACACATACAAAACAATACACCAACTTGACAAACGTGTTTTCCCCCTAACTATTTTGTGTTAATCATAATTACAAATTTAACATGACATACACACTTTAAGGATATATCGGGACCGTATCGGGAAGGCCATTCCAGAGTTTTGGATCTAAATGCGAGAACGCCCTCCCTCCTTTACTGGACTTCGATATCCTAGGAATGACCAGAAGCCTTGAATTTAGTGATCTTAAGGAACGCGGTGGATTGTAGGGCGAAAGAAGGTCCGTTAAGTACATAGGTGCTAAACCATTTAGGGCTTTATAGGTCAGTAGTAGTATTTTGTAGTTGATGCGGAACTTAATAGGTAACCAGTGTAGAGATGATAAAATCGGTGTTATATGATCATATTTTCTTGACCTAGTAAGAACTCTAGCAGCTGCATTTTGTACTAACTGTAGCTTGTTTATTGAGGATGCAGGACAGCCGGCTAATAAAGCATTACAGTAATCTAGTCTCGAGGTCATGAATGCGTGAACTAATTTTTCAGCATCAGAAACAGATAGCATGTTACGCAGCTTAGCAATGTTTCTAAGGTGGAAAAAGGCTGTTCTTGTAACATATGAAATATGATCTTCGAAAGACAAGTTGCGGTCTAGTATAACACCCAGGTCTTTTACTGTAGTGGATAAAGTAACAGGACATCCGTCTATATTAAAGTTGTATTGTAAGAGGTTTTGTGAGTAGTTTTTTGGACCAATAAGTAATACCTCCGTTTTATCTGAATTTAATAGCAGGAAATTACACATCATCCAGCATTTTATATCTTTGAGACACTCTGTCATTTTAGATGAGTTAGTGTTTTCATCTGGTCGTGATGAAATATATAATTGAGTGTCGTCAGCGTAACAGTGGAAATTAATTCCATGTTTTCTTATAATATTACCAAGTGGCAGCATATATATTGAGAATAGCAGAGGGCCTAAAACCGATCCTTGCGGTACTCCATAGTCTACTGACGTTATCTTTGATTTTTTCCCATTTAAACAGACAAAATGAGAACGGTCCGATAAGTACGATCTAAACCAGCTTAATGCCTGTCCCTGGACACCGGTGAAGTTTTGTAGTCGATCCAAGAGTATTTTATGATCTATAGTGTCGAACGCAGCGCTAAGATCAAGTAGGACTAGTATTGAAATACAGCCTTGGTCAGAAGCTAAAAGTAAATCATTTGTAATTTTAACTAGCGCAGTTTCTGTACTATGATGCGGTCTGAATCCTGACTGGAATTTTTCATAGATATCATTTTCTCGCAAAAAAGAGCACAATTGAGCGGACACTACTTTTTCAAGTATTTTGGACATAAATGGAAGATTTGAAATGGGTCTGTAATTTGCCAAGTTATTTGGATCTAATTGCGGTTTCTTAATGAGCGGTTTTATTACTGCCAGCTTGAATATTTTTGGGACATGACCTAAAGATAAAGACGAGTTAATAATATTGATGTCACGCTGTGGTGCAAGCAGAAGAACAGGAGGAGTCCAGGTTCAAAACAAATATAGCTTTTACTCATATAATAACGGGCACAGATACAAACAGACGGGAGCAAACACAGGTAGCATAAACATTGACCGACAAAGACTGACTGAATGAGGGAGAACTAAATACAAGCAGGAATCAAACATAATGAGGTGAGAACAGGTGACACAGATGATCAAGACGAGGAACAGGTGGCTGATGAGGGAGTGAGTTCAGGAGTGGAGACAAGAGGATCCTGGGAAGTGTAGTGCTGATGACAAGACAGACTGGTGCAGACGAGGACTGTGACAATTGAGGAGAGGCTCTTCCACTGCAGGTAATAGTTCTTTCAGTAGTTTAGTGGGTATTGGATCTAATAAACATGTTGTTGGTTTAGATGCAATGATAAGTTTATTTAGCTCCTCCTGTCCTATCGTTGTAAAGCGGTTTAGTTGTTCTAGAGGGGCCATAATTGAAGCTGAATCATAAGACACCATGGAGGATTGTACATTTATAATTGTGTTTCGGATGCTTTCTATTTTCGCATTGAAGTAATTCATAAAATCATTACTACTAAACTGTAACGTATATTTTGCTCTGGTGATGTCTGTTTATTTGTTAGTTTAGCCACGGTGTTAAATAAAAACCTTGGATTATTTTGGTTATTTTCGATTAGTTTGCGGAGATGCTCAGCCCTGGCTGTTTTTAGGGCCTTTTTATAACGTGACAAACTGTCGTTCCACGCGATTCTAAAGACCTCTAAATTAGTTTGTTTCCATTTACGCTCTAAGTTGCGAGTTTCTCTCTTGATAGCATGCGTAGCACTGTTGTACCATGGTGCTTTAATTTTCTCTCTAACCTTTTTTAATCTAATTGGTGCAACAATATCTAATGTACTAGTAAGAATGGTGCTTAAACTGCTAGTCATTTCCTCTAATTCATCTGTTTGTTTAATCAAAGAAAGCTGATGATCTTCTCAGTCAGTCATTGTTATTGATAGATAATATACATCATTACTAATTGTGGCAGCCTTATTTTCTTCAGTTCTGCAACTATCTCAGTATTAACAACAATTACATTTTATAATTTTTTTTTACAACATAAAATGTAAAAACAACATATATGATTCTTAAAGCTGAAACACAATTTAAAACATGTCCTTCTAAAAAAGTATCAGGTATAAAAAAAAGATATATAATGTTGGTTGAAATATCTTAAAACTGCAGTATGGGAGATTAGGCTCTCTAGCTGTTTAGGTGTAAAACTGGCTTAAAAAATGTTCAAAATTTAATTTCAGTTCACGTTTATTTGCATATAACTTTTCACAATACACATCATTTCAAAGCAGCTTTACAGAAAGTCCATGAGTCTATATTACAATTTAGAGTGTTCTGTTATCAAACATAACTGTCTAAGTTGAGGGGATACTTCACCCCAAAATTACAATTCTGTCAGTAAAATGTCTGTCAGCATCATTAAAATAGTCCAAGTGATTATAGCTCAAACATATGTTTATCAAGCGATGAGTATTCTTTTTGTGTGCAAAAAACAAACAAAAATTAAAGCTGCAAGCAGCAATGGGCGGGCTCTCGCACCTGTAGCGCGTCGGGGTGTGAGGCGGCTGTGTTGCATATTCTGGAGCTCAGCCGGTGCGGCTGTCAATTTGCTACGCACTTCATTTACGACATGATCCATGTGCCACAGAAATTCTGTACATGTAGGTCTTTGTAGAAAAAAGAAAAATCTAATGACAATAATCCTAACAGTTTCAATAGGGGCCTCGCACCGTTAGTGCTCGGGCCCTAATTACAACTTTATTCAACTATTCATTTACTTCTGCATAGGCCTAAGTGAGTTCACATAGTGTAATGGCGCAGCAGTTCTGTGTTGTACATCACCACGCAGGCTCAAGCATCACACACATGACCAGAGTCGGCCAATAGTGAGCTGGTAGCGGATGTTCGGAAAGTTGGATTCAAATAGCCATATCAAAGCAATCCCATTGTTTTCGATATAGAATATTATCTGGGATATGTTCACCCGCTGTAAAAGCAGAAAACCCGGAAAGTACTGCGTAATTAAAGCTATCTAACCGTGTAACTTTCTTTAATTATAATGTACCTAATATGTAAAGATTGTGTCACACTAAAGAATGACGTTAACAGGTTTTATTTAGACACTGTATGCAGCTCCAGAATACAGGAAGAGCTTCACAAAGAAGAATACTGAGAGAAGATTGAATTTGATGGCGAACTGAGGATACTGGGATTGGATTATACCATAGGAGTATGCACAGAGTCGGTTTGGAGAATCCTGGAGAACCACCGCACACAGAGGCTGCTTGAAATACACACAGAGAGGTAAGTGCAGTAGAACAATCCTTGCTTAGAGAATACAGAGAATACTGGAACCAGACAGAAGTGCTATGAACCGGGGAGTTCCTATCGCGGGCGTCAAAAGACGAGACCTGACAGTGAGCCGTAGACTGACTGGGGAAGAATGTTTTAATCAAACAGATCTCATTCCCCATTGATTACCATAATAGGAAAAAATACATACTATGGTAGTCAATGGGGATTGAGATCTGTTTGATTAAAACATTCTTCTAAATATCTTCCTTTGTGTTCAGCAGAACAAATAAACACATAGAGGTTTGAACAACATGAGGGTTAGTAAATACTGACAGAATCTTCATTTTTAGGTAAACTAACCCTTTAAGGATATTTTGATACATTTATTTTAAAACAAGACAAGACTACTGAATGATTTTAGCAATGTAATGGGATGGCACAAATGATTTTATATGATTTTGTGCACAGTAAAACTAGGCATTGTAAGATCCATACATGGCTATTTCAGGGAAGGAGATGGGATGGAGACACATGTACAGTATGCTCAATCGTTTGCTGACTGGTCTTTATAGAGGGACTTTTGTGCAGTTCTGGGATACACGCATGGTTTTGAAACTTAAATATCTTGAATCTCTTGAGCATAAGCTAAATCAAGCTTTCGTACACAAACTTTTAGGATGAGTTCTACGGATTCGAGTTTTATACACGAGGGCCTATCTAGGTCTGTGCTCCTTAAAACTAGGAAGGCTGAAGCATTCAGGGTTGTCATGTTTTGTGTAGCCGCTTTGGTGCTACTAGTTGGTTGTGATGTAAGGCACTATGAAGAATGATGTCATTGTGTCATTCAATGTGAATATGAATGAACTCAAAAATGTATGGGCCATCACTGAAAACTCATATTTCAGTAGATAAACGGTCAAAGTGATTCTTAGGCCCCATCATGCACCCGACGCAAGGCAGCGCCATGTGCGACGCAAGTGTTTTTTGCTAGTTTCAGCCCGACGCAGTTATCATTTTCACGTCCTGCGCCACGTTGTCTTAATAGCAAATGCATCTGCACCTATTTATGTGCCCATGGGCGTGCTGGTCTCCTAAAAGAGGTGTGTTCAGGCGCATTGTTGGCGCAATGCTATTTTGAGGCAGCTGAAAAATGAAAATCGATTTACTCACCCTCAGGCCATTTAAGTCTCAAGCAAACGAAAGTCTGGAGGACACGTTTTTTTGTCGCATGATTACAAATGCATGGCATCAAAACCACATTTCAACTCATGCCAATGTACACATGTCATCGTGTGTGCGACAGAAAGCTCGAGCCCTGTAATGTTGAGATCACATACAGGACTGCCTAAGGCTATGAATTACAGGTAAAAATAAAATAATGTTAATAATGTTACTTTTCTTGCACATAATGGTCATTTTGATTCATAAGACCTCAATGCATCGTCATTGCCGGCGCTATGGGGGGGGGGGGGCATTAGGGGGCAATGCCCCCCCAAATGTATTTTGTGCCCCCCCAAACTGAATTATGATATAATTTACAAAATAATATCAGTTTAATTTAATTCACATTTCAGTGAGAAATAGTACAAATATATGTCTACAAACGGCTCATTAGCTGAAAATACAATAAAGCCAACATAAAAACCAGTGTGACGCTGTGAGGAAACCCCCCTGCCGCCCCCCCAATCACGCACGTTAATACTTGAATGAAATGATTTTCAGTTGGCGCGACCGCGCGAGCTTCCTGCATTCAAAACAAAGCAAACAGATGAAAACTCTCCAAAAATGGAAATTAGAAAATGGTTCAATACCACAGTTTCTCCTTACACATCGATTACCCCATACAGCAAGACAACGACAGCCCGGCTTTGGTATTTGGTGCTTCTACCGTGCAGTGTTGTAGTCGAGACCGAGACGTAAGTGTATTTATCTAACTGGCATGTACTGTAATGTTCACTATGTGTTGTCACGTGATGAAACTAATAGTTTAGTTGGCCTAGTTTTTGCGCTGCCCATTGTCCTGAAATGTCACTCACTCCCGCCGTGGAGAAACAGGTGTTTAAGCCTATATTTTCTTGTAAATGGAAATTGTAGAATAATATCTGTGTATGTTGTGGGTGTTTTTTATTTGTTAAAGGTGTTAAAGGTTTTATTTGATAAAGGTAACTACATGATGCTTTTTTAAGGCCACGAATGTAAATGCTTATGTTAGAACATAGCAGAATAAAGATGAGTAACTTAGCTTTTTTTTTCTCACTTCCGCCATTGAGATAGCATAAAAACGGCTATTTTGTCAGTGAGAGACTGTGTACATGTTTGTTAGCTTTGCTATAAAGCTGTGGTCAGAGTCGGTCTTGAATTTTTTTTTTTTGTATAGGCCTATTTAACCCTTGATCAAATTTCTTAAGAGTCGCTCGTCTTGCAACAATGTGTAATGTTTTATGTGTTTATTGTGTGGGTTGCATTACTTCATGTTAATAGCTAACAGAAAAGGCAGTAGCAATAATAAATATAGGATATCTAATATCGGAAAAAAAGTCCCCATACCTACCTAGTGCCCACCCATTGAAAATAAATGCCCCCCTGCTAAAAGCGGTCTGAAGCCGGCTCTTGCCACTGGTATTCATTTTGTGATAAGCGGCACGAATTGACTTAAATTACGTGAATCACCAAGGACCGTGGGTGCAGCCAACAATTATCTTTATTGTTCTACTGAAGAAAGAAAGTCACCAACGGTACATCTTGGATGGTCTGTGTGTGAAATTAACAACACATTTTCTTTTTGGGTGAACTATTTATTTAACTACAATGAGGGAACAAATCAAACGTATCAAAAACATGGGAACCAGCAAAGCAAATCCTTCTGTCTTATTTGAAACCTACATGTATGTGTGTTAGAGCAGGGTTGGAACTAAACTCTGTAAGACCTTGGCCCTCCAGGAGCTGTTTGTTTGTGAGGTTCCCTGTGTCTTTTGACTCAGTACAGCAATATCTTATAAGATCCCTGCAGTTCTCACTTTAACAGTGGATTTTGACCATGCAACTATATGAAAAATTTACAAAGCTTTTTCAGATTTTCTACACATTTCTTGCACATGTCGTTATAAGTAAAAACAAATTTTTAATTAATGATTACAAAGAAACTTTTAAAAACTTGGACCTCTCACAAAGTTCACATGTTTTTTTTCCATACAAGCTGAGACAAATGTGTTATTTATTTTAAATAAAAACTCTTCTGAGAAATAATTAACATTAAACTCTAAAGATCAATCACAAGTGGTATAGTTTGTTATTGAGTAAATGTATACCTGAGGGTGCTATCAACACCTGTGCTGAATGTAGAGATCAAGCATTCATTACAGGTGTGAACACAAACACAGGTAAACACACACAGAGAGAATACACTGATGCTCATTACTCAGGGGTCAGTTAAATGGTGTTTTGTTTTAATGTATTTTAGAAGTTGGAACTTTAATTCATCAAGTAGCTACACAAACTAGCATGTGATACTTTTTCAAATACATACGTAAAAATGAATGAATATTTCAAATAAATATTTACTTACGTTTTTGTCATCAACAATTTATATCTATGGACTCATCATTTGAATGAAGCAGATTATTTACACTAAAATGAGTTTACTATACAAGCACAAACCTTCTGTAATATCCTGCGAGCCCCGGAACTGTCTAACCTCCTTTTCGGTCTTAGGTCTTGGACAGGTTGCAACCGCTGCTGTCTTATAAATTTGGGGACGCACCTGTCCTGTCCATGACCCAAGTGAAAGCCCAGATACCTGACTTCCACGTGCCCAATTGCACACTTCTTTGGCAACATGACATCATGACTTTGGCGTAAACATACACGCCACTTTCGAGTCAAGTGGCGTGTTATCTCTACGGATTTTGAGCTATCCGCGTGTATCCGCGTGTATGTCTGCGCCATTAACGTCCGAGTGATTCTGCGTGTCTGTACACGCCGTCAAATGTCCAGTCATAAATGCCTTTAACCCCAGTGACGGTTAGGTTTAGGGACGGGGTTGAGGTAAGTCATATATTTATATATACAGTAATAATGTTAAGTCAACAGCGTTCATAAACACGCTGAAAAGTGATTATGCGTCTTGATCGCACGCCAAAAATGGAAATATGAATTGGCGTGTCATACACACACTACTTCATGAGATCAGTCTGTCTTTGGGTTGGCCGTGAGCCTCGCTGCTCGCAGCTACTTCCAAGTACGCCGCGGCATATGCAGCATGCAGCCGGAGGATTCTGTCCATCCAGCGCTGAAAGGTGGTGGGTGCCCCGAAAAAAACGAAAGGAAGGGTGACAAATTGGTGTAATCCAAACGGCGTCGTGAAAGCAGTTTTTTCTTTAGACATTGGAGATAAGGGGATCTGCCAATAGCCCTTTTGTCAAATCCAGTGTCGAATAAAAACGAGCAGTACCGAGCCGATCAAGCAATTTGTCAACCCTTGGCATTGGATATGCATCGAACTTCGATACTGCGTTCACCCGGCAGTAATCCACACAGAACAGTCCGGTTTTTGGCACTAAAACTATAGGGCCCGCTCAGTCACTGTTGGATTCCTCTATTACTCCCATATCCAGCATAGCTTCTAATTCATCCTGAACTATTTTCTTTTTATGCTCAGGCAACCTACCCCAGACAGCAAACTGACATTGAATCAACGTGGAAACGACGTCTCTCATGACATTGAAACAACGTTGATTTTGCTCATCGAATTAACGTTGAACCAACGTCAGACGCGGCATTCTTCAAAGGTAAATGAAAATCGAAAATTGGTTTGCTTTCATAACGTTGAAACAACGCGTTGATTTCAAGTTGATTTTCCGTTAGTTTTGAAAGAATGACGCGTCTGACGTTGGTTCAACGTTAATTCGATGAGCAAAACAATGTCAGATCAACGTTGTTTCGATGTCATATTTCCACGTTGATTCAATGTCTTTTTGCTATCTGGGACATGGCCGGCTGCATGCTACCACGCCCGGCTCGGTCTCAATGTGGTGCTGGATGAGGTTTGTTCGACCTGGTAGGGGCAAGAACACATCAGCAATCTCTGTTTGTAAACTCCGAATGTCAGCGATCTTGGCACGGTGAGAGGTGGTCTCCGCAAATGGCCAGAGCAGAAGATTGAGACTTTAAGTTCGGTCACTAACGTCACCAGCATCGCTGACTCCGCCTCATTCCACTGTTTTAGTAAGTTGAGGTGGTAAATCTGATGTGTTCCGTCCCTGTCTGATCGAAGAACCTCATAGTTGAGATCCCCTATTCGCCGTGTGACCACAAAAGGTCCTTGACACTTGACGAGTAATTTGGAGCTGGATGTGGGAAGCAATACAAGCGCTTTATCTCCCGGTGAAAATTTGCGTAGTCTAGCCTCCCTGTTGTACAGCCGACTTTGTTTGTCCTGAGCCTGTAACAAATTCTCCATAGAGAGCAGCCCCAAAGTGTGGAGATTTGTTCTCAGGTCCAGGATGTATTGAATTTCGTTTTTGCTATTCGAAAGTCCGTCCTCCCAAGCCTCTCTAAGAACATCCAGGACCCTGCGGGGCTGACATCCATAGAGCAGCTCGAAAGGGGAAAACCCTGTGGAGGCTTGGGGGACCTCGTGTACAGTGAACAAGAGGGGTTCTAACCACTTATCCCAATTTCTGGCGTCTTCCCGCACGAAATTCCGAATCATGGATTTCAACGTGCGCTTAAATTGTTCCACCAAGCCATCTGTTTGTGTGTGATAGACGCTGGTACGAGTAAGGGTTAATGCCCGACGAGGTGTCCATTGTCAGGTTTTAATGGACGACGGCGAGGCGTGAACCGGCCGACGCGCAGCGGAGGACGGTTGCCTCCGCCAAAGTCCGTTAAAACCTGACAATGGACACCTCGGAGGGCATTAACCCGCTTATACCATGGTCACTTGCCAAATAAAACATTTTTAAAATGTTAGTTTATTTTTTATATCTTTAGTTTATATTTTAATTAGGCTAAATCTAGATTTACAAATAATAACTTGCCTGACAGTTTATTTAGCAACCAGAGATATTTATAGTCCGCTCAGCTTGTAGAACCCTTCAGTTTCAAAAATGCATTTTTTTTCATGAAACACAAAGGTAGGCATAGTTATTTTTTTTTATTACACATAAAACAATTAATCAAACAAAAATAAAAAAAACACCAAAAAAAACCAATTAGTTCTGAGCACCAGTGATTTGTGCTTGTAGAGGGCAATAAATTAATCAGATCAAAGAGAGGGTCATTTGCCTGCTAGCTTTTTTATTTACAATTAATTTCAACGTTTCCATTTATAGTGCAATTTGAAAAAGTCGACCAGTCAGGAGGATCCACAAAAGCTGGGTAACGTTACTGCTCCAGCCTGAACAACCGCTCCCCTCTCCAGCCTCTTCTCTAACCCAGAAGCACCCATACATAAATGAGCCAATTGGTTCCCAAAATTAACGGGTGCTGGAGGTGCGGGTTAACTGCTACCTCCACACTGTGTTTTTGCCCCCGAAATTGGATAATGACTGGCACTACCTAACCCTAACCCACCACCTCTCCATGCACACACCGAACCTTAACCGTGCGGCTCTTATCCAATGCCACCGGATGAATCAAACTTTGATGGATGGAGGTCTGGTTACAACCTGAATCCACCAAAGCTTGGTATACCCCCCTTAAGACTTACTGGAATTTGGCACAGCTCAGTTTGATTGGGGGCGGTCTGTGGCGCGTCGGGGACCCTGACTAATGTTCCCACTTCCATCATTGGGCACCGGTCCACAAAGTGCCCAGGGTCCCCGCAACACCAACAGGCCGGCCCAGGCCTCCCCGCCACCCCAGTGGCAGGAAGTGGGTCAAGCGTTTGGCGTGAGGAGAGCGCAGGGGCCAGTGTTGGAAGGCTGATGCCGGATGACGAGGGTCCCTTGGGTGGTGTGCGCCGGGCGCGGTGGAAAGCCGCCTCTGGACCTGGGAGCAGGGATAGGACGAGAGGAAAGAGAAGGGGGAGTGAGAGAGAGAGAGAGGATGTTGGGAGGGGTTCGCCGACCCCAGGGCACGCCACCCACTGGTCCTCTGCCAACTGGTATGTGTACAAGTATGGCGCACTTGAGGTCTGTGTAGACCAGGAGGTTCTGGACTGGCAGCTGTTGGGTGGAGATCTGGGCTTCACCCGACAACAGTGGGATCAGCCGCATGGGCCAGTCCGAGGATGGCCAGTCCAAGGCCACGGCCGACCTCTCAAAGCGGTCCAGGAAGGCCTCCGGGTCATCCTGGGGTCCCATCTTGTGAAGGGGTAGGGCTGCGGCCACGGCCAGGACCGATGATGACGACGCCCGAACCTCCCGGTCCATCAGCTCCGAAACTGCTCGCGGTCCTCCTGTTGTCCCTGGAGCAGTCTTTCTGCTTCTCCATCTTCAACAGGGCCTCCTGATGTTGCTGATGGAGTCCCGCGAGCGTGTGGATGATGTCCGCAAATGGTGATGACATGGATGTTCTGGTGGCGGCCTCTCCTTTCATCCGGGTCACGGCACCAGTGTGATAAGTTCGAGGTTCGTGGATGGGTGAAGAAAGGAGATACAGGGTCGGCTAATACTGGGGCTCGTGCACTTTATTGACAATGTTCTCTCCCCACAGCGCGTCTGCGCTCTCACACAATAAACTCAGGTAGTTAAAAAATAATTCAGATCAAAGAGTACTCTTTCCGCTGGGTACAGCTTCCCTGTCACAGATTCGGTAACACTCTTCTCGCTGAACACAGCTTTCTCAGGACACCGAACAGCAACAACACTCTTTCCACTGAACACAGCTTTTCACAGGACGGCAAATCCTCAGACCGGCGTGCACGAGCTCCCAGTTCCTCTCTCGATCCTCTGTCCGCATGGCCCGCTTATATGCGGTCTCCTTACGCCAATTACCGGAATTACAAATAGGTGTTCCTCATTTGCACTTGACCCACTTACTCCCCCCTCGGCTATGTCCTCGCTCTCCCGCTACAGACTTCGCTGAACCACGCCCCCCTCGCCACAGCATCAGTGACACCACAGTTAAAATTAGGGGTGCGTCGATCCGATATTCAGTATAGGTATTAGTCGGATACTGGCCAAAATCACTGGATATTGTATGAATCGCGGGAGTGTAATCCGATGCGATCCGATCACGGACCTTAGTCCTAAACTGTCATACACATGCTTAACGACACCTGAGAAACCAGCCAATTGCTTCTTAAAAAATAGCAACGCGTTTAGGGGTGGGAGAGGGACCGTGGACTTGGCAACCCTGGCGTCACGTGAACGGAAGCTAGAACGTGACTGGCTGAGGTGAGACCTGTCAGCAATTATCATGTCAGCTGTGTGGAGTTATTTTTTATCTCCGCAATGGCGATAGATTAAAGAGGATGTTACTGGCCCCTCTTGGGTTTGTTCATATTATAAGTTCTTTTGTATTAGTCAGGTTAATTTCCAGTTTAACATTCTGACACCAGTCCTGCAGTAAAGTGACTAAAGTAAGCTTCCTCATGTGCTGCATGTTATTTTCTGTGAGAAGTCCTACCAAGGCCAGGTCAATACTAGTTGTCTGACAATATGTCCGGCTCTTGTGCGTTCCGGGCGTCACGCCCTCTTTTCCACATCTTGAGGAGGCTCGATTGGAGCAGGTTTTGAAACAGTCATTGTCAAATATACTTCTTATGTCTGCACATTTAAAATGGCTTGATCATCAGTGGAAGATAGTCTGTCCAGCGAGGACTGTAAAGTAAATATCTGTAAGTCGGCAGGTACAGTAGCACACAGAGATTTACCTATAACTAACAGTTATACTGTAGGTAACGAACAGTCTATAATTATTGTAGCTTGTATGAATTGCTCAAGCAACCTGGATAGTATTCAAACCAAACTGACTGTGTGGTGTAAATTTAAAGAAAAATGTGAATTCATAATTTTTGTTAGGCCATGACCTATAGACTTAACATCCCCATGCTTATGAATATTTAACTTATGGGTGTGTGTAAAACCAAAGCATCAACCCTCCTGTGTATGACGTGGCCAGTTGCATTTAATATAAATGAATCCACAAAACTGACACCAAACCAACAAGCGTGAAAATCCTCCCACAGCTATAAAATGTCTTATTTTTGAAACTTGCGGTACTCCTAATACATTTTTAAAATGCTAAACAGGGTAATGACAGATGCAGATAATCAAGAAACTGACTACTGCTTTTTAAACAACAATCTGTCATGCATCAAAGAAATCAAACCTCAAGTGGAGTACTTTGTTTTGTACGTTTTCATATCTTTAGCGACTTTTTTCACTGTGTTTCTGAACCTGCTGGTGATCATCTCCATCTCTCACTTCAAGCAGCTTCACACTCCAACTAACCTGCTCATCCTTTCTCTGGCTGTGGCCGACCTGCTTGTGGGACTGATTGTTATACCACTGATGGGCATCAGATATATTGAGACATGTTGGTACTTTGGAGAGACATTTTGTTCTTTGTTTCCATTTATTCTTTATACTGTTGTTTCGGCATCTCTTGGTAATTTAGTTTGTATATCTATAGATCGTTACATTGCTGTGAAAGATCCTCTGCAATATTCAACAAGGGTCACCACCAACAAAGCTGTTTTTTGTATCATTTTAATCTGGCTGTGTTCAAGCATATATTCGGTTATCATGTTACACAATGCTATTTTTCATACAGAGAACCCAATGAGATGTTACGGGGACTGTATTGTTACGGTCAAGTTTGAGTATGTTCTCACAGACCTCGTCGTTTCATTAGTAGCCCCTTGTTCAGTAATAATATCTTTATATGGGCAGATCTTCTGTGTAGCAAAATATCAAGCTCGGCTCATAAACTCTGTCACTAATGCCAGCAGGTCGGAAAAAAAGGCAGCAAAAACACTGGGGATTGTTATAGCAATTTATCTTCTCTGTTGGATACCATATTACATAGCCTCTCTTTTTCCAGGATATGATTCAAATGAATCAACTGTAATGAACATTATGTGTTGGATTATGTATATGAATTCTTGTATGAACCCCCTCATCTATGCACTATTTTATAGATGGTTTAGAATATCAATTAAACACATTCTGTCCCTGAAAATATTCGAACCATCATCAGAATACTTAACTCTGTTCCCTGAGGTAAATGATCAGTGATAATCTATTATGTCAATGGCATTAAAATCAAAAACTAATGGATTTTTATGATGACTTTTTCCATTTTTTTGTGACTTTGTTTTCAACATCTATGCTGTTTAATAACACTTTTAAAACAATACACTGTAAACCTGCAGCAGATACAATTGTATGTCCAAAAATAAATAACTAGGAGAAAACAATATATGTTTATATATGAAGAGTTCAGATGCAAAAGCCTCTAAATGCCATTTGAAATTTTCTTCTTTAATGATGATTTTTATCAAACTTGTATATTTAAGTTCAGTAATTTCACTTAAATAACAATTAGTGAAATTACTGAACTTAAATATACAAGTTTGATAAAAATCATCATTAAAGAAGAAAATTTCAAATGGCATTTAGAGGCTTTTGCATCTGAACTCTTCATATATATATATATATTACTTGTGTCTCCTTTCCCCCCAATGATATTTATTCCTCTGAATCACAAAAAAGCACAAAGGTTCAACATTTAGACCTTTCAACATCTTTACTATGACAAAATGTATATTACGAAAAAGAAAATTCAGCAATGCACAATTGAATCCAAGGAACAGAATACTGAGGAAATATTTATAGAAAACATAACATTTATATTAGAGTCTATATCGTGTTCTGCCTGAACCTTTTGTACTATTTTTTTTTAATGATTATCTATATATAATCATCAAAATTTAGAAAATTGCTTTACTCTATCAAAATAATATAATACTGCAAGTTTATTTATATAGCACATTTCATACACAGTGGCAATTCAAAGTGCTTTACATAGAGGAAATTAAAATAGGAAATCAGAATAATTAAAACAGTTTAGAATAAAAAAGTCATAATAATACAAATAAAATACAGTAAATAATTAAAACAATTTAGAATCAAAAGTGCAGTAACAGTCGGACAAACAGTGGCACAGTGCTCATTCAGTAAATGCACAGCTAAACAGAAGTGTTTTGAGTCTGGATTTGAATGTGACTACTGTAGGAGCACACCTGATCTCTTCTGGAAGCTGATCCAGCATAATAGCTAAAAGCAGACTCTCCATGCTTAGAGTGAACCCTTAGTATTTCTAGCTGATGTGATCCTAATGATCTGAGTGATCTGTTGGGTTTATATTCAGTGAGCATATCTGCAATATATTGAGGTCCTAACCCATTAAATGATTTATATACCAGTAATAATACTTTAAAATCAATCCTAAATGTAACTGGCAGCCAGTGTAAAGACCTGAGGACTGGTGTGATGTGTTCATATGTTCTGGTTCTGTATGAGCTGCAACTGTCTTATGGTGTGTTTAGGAAGGCCAGTGAGGAGGCCATTACAGTAATCCACTGCTGGTGATGAAAGCATGCACAAGTTTCTCTAAGTCTTGACTGGAAACAAAGCATCTAATTCTTGAAATATTTTTCAGATGATAGTATGCTGATTTAGTTATTGCTTTGACATGACTATTGAAACTAAGGTCTGACTCTAGAGACACACCAAGATTCCTGACTTGATTTTTAGTTGTTAGACCCCTAGTGTCGAGGTATGCATTCACCTTAAGAACTTCATCTTTGTTTCCAAACGCAATAACTTCAGTTTTGTCTTTGTTTAACTGCAGAAAGTTTTGACACATCCAACCGTTTACTTCATCAATGCATTGGCACAGGGAGTTAATGGGGCTGTAGTCGTTAGGCGATAGGGCTAAGTAGAGCTGTGTGTCGTCTGCGTAGCTGTGGTATGCGATTTGGTTCTTTTTCATTATTTGGCTCATTGGGAGCATAAGCATATACAGGTTGAACAGGAGTGGTGCAAGAATCGAGCCTTGAGGGACTCCGCAAGTCATGGATGTCCACTCAGACTTATGTTCTCCCATACTCACAAAATAACCTCTCCCTTCTAAGTATGACCTGAACCATTTTAGGACTATCCCAGAAAGCCCCACCCAGTTCTCCAGCCTGTCAAGAAGTATGTTGTGATCGACAGTGTCAAATGCAGCACTGAGGTCGAGTAGTACCAACACGGATAATTTGCCTGTATCAGTATTTAAGCGAATGTCGTTTATTATCTTTATGAGCGCTGTCTCCGTGCTGTGATGCGATCGGAAACCAGATTAAAAATTGTCAAAGTATCCATTTGAGCTTAAGAATTTAAGTCAAGTCAAGTCACATTTATTTATATAGCACTTTTCACAAGTATCAAAGCAGCTTCACAGTGATAACATGAAAGTAGTACAACACAGATCAATAATATTGTTAATATTAAATAATAAATAAATAACCCCGACTAAGCAAGGCGACAGTGGCAAGGAACCAAAACTCCATCTGATTGGATGGAGAAAAAACCTTGGGAGAACCCAGGCTCAGTCGGGGGCCAGTTCTCCTCTGGCTTACATTCATATTGTTTATATATAAATATTAAATATAAATATTGTTTATGTATAAAACGGGGCCATAACATATCGCAGGCGTTGAGTCGTCTCTTCACAGGCGTTGGGGCATCCGAAATCCCCGTGAGAGGCTGGACACAAAACTGGACCTGACGAACGCCATTTTTCGAGATAACAGCAGAAAGGCAGATGGGAAATAATTAGCATAGCTGATGTTCATAATGATTTCTGTTATATGGGAGTCGGTGTTAGAAAACCACTATCTCACAAACTCTCCGCAACCTGAACTCTCCGCAACCCAACCATACGCGCCGACCCGTTTGTCTAAAAGGCTGTCGAGCCCCACTGGTGCGTTAAGCAGTTTCAGTGGCAAACGGTTCCGTATGGCATAACAGAGGACTAGAAGGTAAGCTTTATGTGAATGCTTGACTAAAGAGATGCGTCTTTAATCTAGTTTTAAACTGTGTCAGCGAGTCAGAGCCTCGGACCGTATCGGGAAGGCCAGGGGCGTAATTTGCGGGTGGGACATGTCCCCACCACTTTTTGCCAGGTCGATATTGTCCCCACCACTTTTTAAAAGCTCTCGCGGCACGGATAGCTAACAGTAGAAATAAATAAAACATCTCCAACTGGCAGACCATTCGTTTCATTCGTTTGTAAAATAAAAGAAGCGATCTAGCCCTGAAATATGTTGTTTTTTAAATCAAGTGATCAAAGTGCTCCTTGCCGCCTGCGATCGGTGGCGCGGTTAAGGCGGGCATACACTGTGCGATTTTCGTCCGATTTTGAGCCGAATTCTGACTCGTGCGACTCATTTTCGTGTCGGACCGATTTTCAGCTTTGCCGTGCGTCGTTTGTCGTGCAGTGTTCGTGCAGTGTACAGGGAGAAACGAGAGGTGATTAACCTCTCACGATCGACAATCGGATGAATTTCTGGCATGTCAGAAATTTTGGTCGCTCCTCGTGACTATATCGCACAGTTGAAGCAAAGCTACGAACCGATTGCCCTAAACTCAGTGTTTTTTCCCTCACTGCACCTGCGCGAAAACAGAAGTTTAACCATTTCATCTGCAGCAAAAATAAAATTAAAATAAAAACGAGCTACAAATTACTGTTGCTTAACCTCCAGTTCGTGTTGCAAAATGGATAATTTTACCCACCGTCTTCAAGCCACCTGATATGTAACACCTCTTTTATTATTTTCTCAAACAATGTTTTTGAAATAAACCTGTTTTTAATTTTCATTGATGATTAATAATGGCAATGTTCGGACATATTATAGACGGTTAATAGTTATTTTATATGCCTATAATTCATTGTAATCGACCTAAATATTTTAGACAATTTTTAATGAGGAGTAAGATTATGTAATATTTTATTACAGCACGTTGGTTATGTGCTGTGAAAATATTGCGTGGCAAATTAATTATAATAGCAGATCAATTTAATAATAAAATTAGCCTATAGGCCTCCCCTAATAATGATAATATAATACTAATAATAATTAAATGCATAAATTGAAAATACTAAATCATCTTGATAGCAGATGCTTGTTTTGACAATATCTCTGGATACATACACGTCTATAGGCGCAATCCAGGGGGTTATGGCAGATATTACACGTATAGTGTGAGCAGTGAAGTCGCAGCTCGACGATCGGACCGTACAGTGTGAGCACATAAATCCTGAACTTTGGCTTTGCATCGCATGCGATTTACTCGTTCAGTGTGAGTCGGTACCTTGCTGAAATCGCACAGACATCGCACAGTGTGTGCCCGCCGTTAAGTACATAGGTGCTAAACCATTTAGGGCGTTATAGGTCAGTAGTAGTATTTTGTAGTTGATGCGGAACTTAATAGGTAACCAGTGTAGAGATGATAAAATCGGTGTTATATGATCATATTTTCTTGACCTAGTAAGAACTTTAGCAGCTGCATTTTGTACTAACTGTAGCTTGTTTATTGAGGATGCAGGACAGCCGGCTAATAAAGCATTACAGTAATCTAGTCTCGAGGTCATGAATGCATGAACTAATTTTTCTGCATCAGAAACAGATAGCATGTTACGTAGCTTAGCAATGTTTCTAAGGTGGAAAAAGGCTGTTCTTGTAACATATGAAATATGATTTTTGAAAGACAAGTTGCGGTCTAGTATAACACCCAGGTCTTTTACTGTAGTGGATAAAGTAACAGGACATCCGTCTATATTAAAGTTGTATTGTCAGAGGTTTTGTGAGTAGTTTTTTGGACCAATAAGTAATACCTCCGTTTTATCTGAATTTAATAGCAGGAAATTACGCGTCATCCAGCATTTTATATCTTTGAGACACTCTGTCATTTTAGATGAGTTAGTGTTTTCATCTGGTCGTGATGAAATATATAATTGAGTGTCGTCAGCGTAACAGTGGAAATTAATTCCATGTTTTCTTATAATATTACCAAGTGGCAGCATATATATTGAGAATAGCAGAGGGCCTAAAACCGATCCTTGCGGTACTCCATAGTCTACTGACGTTATCTTTGATTTTTTCAAATGAAGGTATTATTGCGCCAAGTTGAAGCGCTCTAAAGCACTTTTTTATGGTATTCCGCCATACAATATAGTCATCAATTTTAAACGCTTAGAAAAACACAACGTTTTATTTTGTGTCACCAGCCTAGGTCGAGTTACACTAATCGAGTAACTGTGTTTAAATAGGGAAAACGAGGAAGTGTTTGGTCGCTTCTCTTTCTGGCCCATATTTAATGCACTGGGCTAAGCTAAGTGCTAACATAGTTTTGCGGCAATACAGAGCGATATAGTGCACGCACTGAGACGAGAGAGGTATGCATCAGCTCGTCTTAATTAAGGGAATAACATAGTTTAATATGAAAACCCGGTGGAGTATCCCTTTAACTTTTGAGTTAAAAGAATCAAGGAGAAAATCAACAGAGTCGGCAGATATGCTTGGTTTTAAAGATATAGCCTTCATAAATGGCACACCAGTGTTTTCATTTAAGCATCTCTTCTTGACAGACACAGCTCTAGCTTCAACGGCAGGAGAGATCAATATATCAAAGAAAATACAGAAATGATCAGACAGTGCTACATCCTTAATAACAGTCGATGAGATGTTTAAACCCGTACTGATAAATGTAGAGTGTGTCCACGATTGTGTGTGGGACCGTGTACATGCTGAGTCAGATCAAAAGTTTTTAAAACAGTATTGATTTCTTTTGCCATATTGTTTTCTGCATTATCTAAAATCTCCAGCAATGGCAAAACAGTCAAACTCAGAGGCAATTGTTGATAGCAGTTCTGTAAAGTCCTCAGCAAAGGCTGGAGAGTATTTTGGAGGCCTGTAAACAATGATAAGTAAAATACGTGGAGCACCTTTTAACACAATACCCAGATATTCGAAAGAGGGGTAAATCCCAAATGATATTTGCTTACATTGATAAACATCTTTAAAAAGAACAGCTAAACCCCGCCTCTCTTACCCGCTCTGCAGACGCTCATATAAGTAAAGTTAGGAGGGGATGTTTCGTTTAGGACCGTTGCACTACAGCTGTCTTCTAGCCAAGTTTCAGTTAGAAACATGAAGTCCAGGTTGTATGTGGTTATTAAATCACTAGAAGTGATTTATTTTTAAGTGAGCGGATGTTTAAAAGTGCTAACTTAATAGTCTTACTTTTTGTCCCCACAGCAGTCTCAGTTTGGCGTGTAATAGGCACCAGATTAGATAGGTTTGCTGTACGGCTGTTGAAGACCTTAGATTTCATGTAAATGAACAGCAATAGAGGAAGTGTTACATTGGAGGCTCCCGCTCCGTCTCCTCTCCGCCACCAGAGGGAGCCTTCCCCGGAATATTGATCATTGGCCTTAAACTCAAATTCCCATCATGCCTCATACCTGGGACTGATTGCGCCTCACACCTGCACTGCATCTACACACACCCATAAAAGCCACCTTCACACACCACACCAGGGCGAAGTCTTGATTTGCCTCGGTGGTCATTTCTGAGTGTTTATACCCTGATTCTGGTTTTCTGGTTTTGGACTTTCGACTGTTTGACTCTTCTTCGATTGATATCTGCCTCACTCGGACTGTTTACGGATTACGATTATTGCTGCCTGCCCTGGGGCCTCATTTATAAACGTTGCGTACGCACAAAAGAAGGCGTACGCCGCTCTCTACGCAATAGTTGGTATTTATAAAAAACAAACTTGACGGTAAAATGTGCGGTCCTTCACGCCAGCTCTGACCCAGGCGTACGCACAAAAACGGGTGAAATGAGAAATGGCGACACTGTCGGCAGTTGGAAAAAACACGTGAAAGCGTGTGAAACTGTAGACGGTTGTGTAAAATAAATTGCAATACTGCCTCTCATAAATAACACGAATACTTCACAAAGCAAGTCTTAACAGCTTACAATTAACAGCCTACACGAACACCCGTTTGATCGATCTGTAACAGAAATGCAAATTAACACATATTTCCAAAAAGAAAGTGAAATATTTTCTGCTATAATATTGGTATGCAATTCATCCTCATAAATAAGATGGTAAACAGAACGAAATAATGTAAACTAATATTCTCGCCAATATGTCCATCTAACGGAGCAGATATAGCAATTAGATAGTCAGTCAGATAGATAGATAATTAGGGAGATATAGAGATAGATCGATAAACATTATTTGTCCACTGGGAAAAGTTGTTTTCATAGAAAAAATGTCTTGGTATATGCATTTAGTTTGTTTTATTTTTGATACAATAACGTATGACGTGTCTCAACCATTCAGAAAGCTGCAAGAAATTACATTTGCGTTGAACTATTTCCCATTTCCAAGTAGATTATAACCGACATCCATGTCAGATGCAGAATTAAATGGATGTAAATAAAATGCCCCATCACAATGCGTATAATGACGCACAGTGGCTGATCTTGAGCTCTTAGAAGATGTGGCGATTAAATGGAAGGATTCGGAGTGAACGCATCATCTTCACAACAAAAGGTGTGGAAAAATATATTATTTATTCAAGAATTATGCAGTTTATTATGCAGTTTATTTCAGTTAGGACAGTCTTGACTCCTTGGCCACCTCTTGAATTAATGACTAGACGCTTTTTTTGCCTCGACTTTGATGTCCGACCATTTCTTGTTTATTTCGGCCACAGTCCGAGGTTGTGAGGCTGCAGCATTTACGGCGTCTGCAACCTTTTGCCACTCAAGTGCCTTTTTGGCATAGTAATGCCCACACTGTGCCCTCCAAACAACATTTCTCTCCTCTTTTCCACCTCACCAACGATAACTTCTACTTCACATTGAGTGAAGTTACGTTTTTTTATTTCCTCTCTGTGTTTAACATGATTTTGCAATTGATGAATATTAACTTTTGGGCATTTCACAGACTATTTATGGGCAACTATGGGCCTGACATGAAGCCGCAAAAGCTGCGCAACATTTAGAACTGATTGTGATTTATTAAGGGAAAAATGCGTAGGATGTGCGTGCGCACGGTTTTATAAATCCGAATATTTCTGTGCGTACGCACGTCCTATGTTTCATCCGTACGCCACTTCTGACGCAAATCTTACGCAAAGTTTTATAAATGAGGCCCCTGATCTCTGCCTGTCTCCTGGATTATCCTGTTGTCTTATCTGCAGTGCTCTGTCTGCCTCGTCTTGACCCTGCCTGTACGGCTCTGTTTAATAAAGCTGCATATGGATTCCTCTGTTCCCTGTGGTTCGTTACAGGAAGATTCAGGCACACTGGGTTCAACGCTTGTTCTGTAAACATTTGATTAAGATATTGTTTTCATAGCGAGGACCTGAAGTATTTCACTTAGAGCTGGTATCAGTTGATTTTGGTTCACCTCGAGCCGATGGGGGAGGCTGTGAGCGCTGGTGCTGTCTCTCGGAGGAGGAGGGCGAGCTGGCCCCGCAGGCTTTGGTGGTTTTGGGGCCTGCCGTTTTTTGGTTGGTATCTGGGGGCTTGCAGCAAAAGAGTGTGATAGTTTGGTTCCAGCAGACACCAGTGGTTCCATTTTCTCTGAGAAGAACAGAAGTGGAGATACTGGAGAGACGGATAACGAGTCAGTGTTATCGGAGTTTAAAAAAAATGCGCCACACATTAAGCCTTTCACATGATTTATTTTATTTTCACCAACAAGCGTGACTCGCTTAGATTTATTTTTGCTTTGGAGTTCATTTTTATTGACATAGCTATGAATAGAAATAAAATGCATTAAGAGGGACTACTGTATCCTTTCAAATGGCCACACTGTTGTCCACATTTCTGGGGCTCAGATAGGTGTAGGGAAGCTCCAACTTCTTGTTCCGCTCCTCGATGAGATCGGCCAACTTCCCCAGATCCTTTTGGAAATCTTCAATGAGCTTGCAGGGGACCTCTTCATCATACAGATGTTCTGGGAAATTTCCCAGAGGGTACTACGGACAGGGCATCAAGATTGCAATCGTAAATAACGTTGATAAGAAACAAGTTCATAACAATGTTTAACACACTTCTAATGACAGCACTAATATTCTGCAAGAGCCCACTATGCTTACAGTTTGCTAAATCTCCTTTGTATTGTAACAGTCAGGTAATGCAAACTTGAGGAATGAAAGCAGTGTAAGCAAGCCAATGTCATCCAGAGTCAGGGGCGCAACTACCCAGTTTCGGAGGGGTATGCAGCAACAATTTTAGCGCCCCCCCCAAAAAAAATAATAAAATAAAATAAAAATAAAATAAATGTAATGTAAGTGTGCTGTGTAATAAGTGAGTAGGAAGAAATGAGAGCTAACAGAAAAAAATAAGTGCAAAATTGTCGTTTATTAACACAATTAAACTATAGCTACTCCACCTTGATGAACCCCCCCTAAGAAAACTATAAGCTCCATTGGAACAGCAATACCAGTGTTTCTCACAGGATTTTAGGTAAAACTGTGGTAGGTGGACCTCTGTTTCTCTAGGGGGGTTCGGGGGCATGCTCCCCCGTAAGAAAATTTTGTGTTCTGTAATGTTAAATTCAGCAGACTGGTGCACTTTGAGAGTTCAAAATAAAAAGCTCCAACCCATATTCAGGGTGCAAATTAAACAGAGAAAATTTTGATCCTCTTTTAGTTAGTGTCTGTATAAATTACACTACTACAAAATAATAGTTATAATATTAATCCCATGATAGTAATTGCCATAAAGGCTATTGTAAAACAAATGCACAGAAAAATAAAGGAAACTTTCATAATTAGTTTTGCACTAATTTCTATACTTGAAAGATATAAGCGCATAATGACATATTTCATGGGCCAGTGTGTCAGAAAAAAAAACTAAAGCTGACTTTTTTTGACCAATGCATTACACCAGCACAGCGCCGCCAATTAAGCAAAAAACAAAACAAAAACAAACAACAAACAAACAAATGGGCCGCCAATGTATGAGTTTTGTGGGCCGTTAAGACAAATAAATTAAAAAAGGATGAAATGTATTGTCTGAAAAGCACGTCGTCGGCCCAGCGGGAATCTCCCGGTAGTCCCGATGGCCACCGAGATACAGATAGCCTATGCCTGGACGTCACATTTTAAATCCTACCTGTTGGCTTTCAGCAATGCATGCAGTTATTTAGCTGCTGTCGCATCAATTGACATGCCATCTCCTTTTCTCTCTTTCTTTTTCTATTTTTAGCCCCACAGCATTTTGTTTTATCCATCTTTTTCGACGACAACTCACTACTCGTACCTGCTCGCTCAGCGCTCACGGCGCCCCCGCCCGCTCGCGATATTACCCGCTCCCCTTCTCCATGAGGGTGCCTACTCTAGTCTGGCTGTTAGTCCTCTAAAATTTTATATAACATTGAAGGAATGCAGAAATGATTTAGATACGCACAACAGCAGCTACATATAGAAATAGCTGCCGTTGTAGCCTATATATAATTTTTAATTTTATTTTTTACCATCGCTTTGGCGCCCCCCATTGTGCTGCGCCCCTATGCGCCGCATATAGCGCATACCCACTTTTTGCGCCACTGTCCAGAGTAATATGATGGCATACGCAAGAACAATATTCCCATTTTTCACAGCAAAATTGAATTTCAGTCTTTCAACATGCCCTGATGGTGTGAAAACTCACATGGTCTGTAGAGTCCTTGCTCAGCAGTGCCAGCACAGCCATCCCGTTCACCGTCGTGCCCACATCAGGTAGGGTCTCCATGATGGTGCGCTCAGTGGTCTGGCCTTTCTCTTTGGGAGGGGGCTGTCTGAGGGCAGCGGGGTAGTTAGGCATCCAGCCGCCGAAGTCAAACTGGGGGGAACGAATGGGTGAGAATTGTGATATATACGCCAAACAGGGCTCATAATTAACATTACTTAGGCCATAGAACGTGTTTTTCTTGTCGTCATGGGCTACTTGCTCTATGGCAGTGGTTCTCAAACTTTTTTTAGTCAAGCCCCCCTTAAACACTTGACAAGTCAACGGTCTTAAGGAGAACGATTCAGTGGAATTGACGATCGTGGCTGATAAATCAAGGTTTATGGAGATGGAGCTAGGAATCCAGAGACAGAAGCAACAGGATTGGGGTGCTGATACCAGATAAAGGAACAGGAATCAATAGCAGAACATCTAATAAATTAGGGGTTTATACAGTGGAATTGCTGGCAATATTAATTGCATTACAATGGGTAGAAAGGACGGGACAGAACAAAGTATTGCTATGCTCAGATTCATCATCAGTTTTAACAAGCCTAAGGTCATTCAAATCCAAAAGTCGTCAAGATATTCTGTTTGAAGAACACCAGTCAGTAACAAGAATAGTTAACCAAGGTAAAGTTTACATGGGTGACAGGACATGTAGGGATAAGGGGGAATGAAATGGCAGATCAATTAAAAAAAAGACATTAACAAAAGGAAATATAAAAATGCAAGTTAGTATTAGCAAAGCAGAAGTGTGATATGGGAGAAATCAAATCAAAAGTGGCAAGAAAGGTGGGATAGAGAGGGGAAAGGGAGACAATTATTTCAAATTCAGATGAAAGTTAAAGAGACGAGGGTTGGAAGTGGAAATAGGAGAGAAGAAGTTGTGATATCTAGGTTAAGATTGGGACATTGTTTATGAGATAAAACACTTAAAGAGCATATTGCAGGTTAAAAAAAATCTGAATTAATAGATAACCTTGTATGAAAATACCATATGAAAAGTTCATGCAGGATTTAAAATGTTTTAAAATAACTTAAGGGCACTAATTTAGTAGATAAAGTGAGTGTTTCTAGGACTGCTCGTAAAAAAGGCTTTTTTTTCAACATCACGTCATTTTACGTCACGCTAGGGAGCCTCAGCTTCGGCTCAGCGCGGAGTCGTCTGGTGTTCATTCAGAGCGGTCGTCAGTTGGCTAAAACACACGTAAGCAGGCCTTAATACTGTATGTAGCGAATTAACACCCAATCTGGCAACTCCAGCGAGCAGCGAGCGAGGAGGCTTGAGGCGTCGTATGATCTTTAAATGGATTTTATGACGAGGTCGGTGAGGATCTTACATTTCTGTGCAAACTGCCCGTCGATAAAATAATTGTTGTCTGTGATTGTATAGCTATGGGCTGCGGCAATAATAATAAAAAAAGCCATATGGAAAAAAAGAACTGTAAATGAACTAGTTCATTTTTTGAAGTATGAACTGAACTAGTTCATTTTAAAATGTGTGAACTGAACTTTGAACTAGTTCATGTAGAAAGTGAACTTTCCCAACATTGGCTTTCAGCAGTTTTTGTATTGTAATTTATCATCGTCATGGTAAATGATTGTGTTTGTGGAGGTTGCAAAAACTCTGGGCTGTCAGGACTTCAAGATCCAGTCCACGAGTTTCCATTACAAGAAAAGGGACGGTGCTGTAGCCTATCTTTCGTTCCTGGTGCGGTTTGTGCAGGTGAAGAGACGGGATTTCTCTTCCGCATCGGTCGTGTGTAGCGTTCACTTCAGATCAAATGATTATCGTCCCGGCGATATGATGGAGTTCAACATGGGATGCCCATGCAAGAATATTGGTGTTCATATACTGTACCAATGGCATCAAATATTGTGATATACTGTAGGTAACTTAGTCATGCCCTAAATAAAGGCAACTTGTAATTGAAAAGCAAAACTGGTTGTTTAAATACTCAAATGTTTTCTTTTCAATTTTCTGTTTATGTCAAAACCCGGATGTAAAATATGTAGTAAAAATGTACCCGAGTATGTTTTTAGTACAATAGAAATATACTCAAGTATAGTTTTTATACATTTAATAGTATAAATCTACCCTTAACATAGTAATGTCTGCTGGCCTGTTATAGGATCATAATAATCTGTACAATATTGTGAGTGTGACCGGTCTTCGTTTAGCTCTGCGTTGTGTTGATGGATGAACGAGACCAGGTAACAGGAATAACTCTGGACAGATTCTATTCTGCATCAATAAAATAGGCTTAAAAGTATAATCATATAATGTTGTTAAAACAATAATAATAATAATTATTATTATTATTTTGTAGAATGAATGGGATGAGGTGTGTGTGTATGAGAGAGTGAGGGAGGAGGATTTAGTCTGTAAACCTATTTTCTGATCCACACTCCAGAGCAGAAGGCGGCAGAAATGCACTAATAATTTGGATGCCAACCACCGTAAAATAGCAAGAAGAAGAAGAAGTTCCTTGTCAGGTGTTGTGAATGTCAATCATCAGGGCAATCCTAGTGTCTGGCCGCATGTGCGCTCGTTCATGCCCGAGCATCACGTGTCCTTTGACGACTCTCACCCAGACAAAGGCGGAAGGGCATGAGCAGGTTAGCGACTGGGACAGGATGGCCGGCTCGTGGTTCGAGGATGAGGAAAAGAGAGCGGGGGAGAGGAAGACGGCACAAAGACTGTACAACAGTCGAGACGTGTTAAAACGGACAAATGCCAGAAAATTCGTACATCATCAATCAGTGACACGTTCTGTGCCCGTGATCTGCATTACACCCAGGATTGAAATGGTGGCTACAAAGAAATATCTAATGTTGATTTTGGTCAATCTGACGGTCGTCGTTGACGTCATACTGCAGGACTGAGAGTCAAGTCTCGTGACGCCGCCAGAATTTCAAAGGAGGTAAACTGCGATCGCAGCGGTCATTAATCGGCTGTCGGTGAACATGTCAAACTAACGATCAAAGACTTCACAATTTGGCCAAAGATCAGAAGAATGTTTTAGGATTTGCTAAATTTGTCCCAGACGTCCGAATCGTGGCCAGAATCCCACAGTGTGCGGTCGGTTTAACACACAGGCTGCAAAACACTGGAACAAAACTAGAACTAGAACAAAACGTACAGCTATGCGTGGAGCAATTCGCTGGATTTGAGGAAAAGTGTATGAGATTAGGACTGAGGCTTTAATGGCTCTGTGTGATTGGAATTGAATTGATTTAACTGACCTGTCCATTGTTCACAGCGGCATGTTGGGCTGATACAGTGAAGATCACCATGGTGACGAACTTGATCAGCTCTTTCAATGTCTGAAAAGATGATGGTATTCCTGGGAAGAAGAGTGTAAGGCGGTTTCTCAGTGAGAAACTCAGTTCGGGATGTTTCTACACACACACGCACACACACACACACACACACACACGCACGGAAAATGGAGTCATAAACTAAACTAATTTTGACTATTGACCGGGTTCAATTATTTTGCATAAAACAGTGAATTACAGTGGGGTTTATAAAAGAGGTTGTTCTTCAAAGCAAATATGTCTATCTTATGCTGTGCAAATACTGAGTTGAACACACACACACACACACACACAAAGAAAATAAACCTTTGTTGGATTATATGTCCTAATATGGCGACAATTCTGTTGGAAATGCATTCTCATTGGTCTAGACACATTTGTATTCCACCAGAAATCACTCGTGCAGCATTTCCACCTGCAACAGCCCCGACAACGGATTGATAACAGACCTGAGGAATCTCTTCCCAGGAAGCCTTTGGTGAATATCTCACTGATCCAGCTCTGCAGCTCTGTGTCCTTCTGCACGTTTACATCATGTTGATAGTAGTGGGACAAGAGCGCTGCAACAAACCTGTAGGCAACCTCACCGTCAGATGTTTCCCAGGTTCACATATTAACAGCTTTAAGGCCTGTTCACACCGGGACGAATTTCGCCCGCGTTATTCGTCGACGTTTAACGCCTCTTGACTAAACAATGGGCGCCAATGTGAGTGTTCACACCGACGCGAAAAACACCACGCGTAAAAGCGTCATTTTGAAAAAAACGCCTCGGGTTCGTTTTTTTGGTTTGACACGCCGCGTCAAAACCTATCCGACCAACAAGATCGCCGGGTTTGCTCACATGTCTGGTACTTCTGAAGTTACAGTAAAACACAACTTGGGGGCGCTCAAACACAAAACGGTCTGGCCGAGCACACATACGGCGAAGAAGAGATAAGATACCTATGGGCAAGATGATGAGCTGCTGGTCTCGGAGCACAAAGAGCTGTATGATAATATTTATATTTGTATTTCTGTAATAATAGTATAGTATGGGGTGACCAACAGTCCTGTTTTTCCCGGGACATGTGTAAAACGGTCACTTTGTGCTTTACAGAAATCTGAGTTGAGATGAGAACTGCGCATATAGTGTACGTGTGTCAGTTAGATTTTGACAAGTGAGGATAGAAGAACCGCTCTGCCGACTCTTTGTATTCTTTCTTTTATTTTATTTTTCTATTGTGACCATATGTTTGTTTGTGTGTTTTTTCTCGCTCGATCCCCATGTATGATGAGGAGGACGAGTGTGACGTTTGAGTGGTTTTATTAAACGCGGGGAAATACGACAACTCTCGTCTCTCGTGCATCTGTTCATCCGACAGCTAGTGCTATGTTTTTATCTCTGGCCAACATCTCAACTTTGCGTTACACATGTCCTGTTTCCACGCCCTGTCCTGACTGTTTTTAAGTGATGAAAATGTCCTGGTTTTCAAACAAAAACTGCTGGGAAAGATCAGTTCTACAGCAAAATATAGATGGGCAAACAAGGTGGACGAGGAAGAAAAACAGGATAAAGAGGATGAAAACTAAAGATATAAATAGATTTTGTTAGTTCGTTTTTGTAAGTTTGTAAGAGCTATTTTTTGTTACATTTGGAGGCATTTCTTTTAGTTATTTATTATTTATATATTTATTTTTCGAATACAGAAGACATTATTTCTATCATTATTTCATTCGTTTTTTTCTATCTGTCATAATAAAACATTGAGACATGAATATGATCACCCTAGTATAGTATTCTGTTATTATTTCTGTTTTACATTAAGCGCCATCTAATGTCAGGGAATGAATTTGCATGTTCACTCGGCTCATCGTCAGCGAAAAACGCTTGGGTGTGAACACAAAAAAACGCGCTGAAAAACGCTGACGAAAAACGCGTGCTGATATTCGTCCCGGTGTGTATGGGCCTTTACTTGTTTGCTTTTATTTCTTAAGCCGGAATTCATTCAAAGCAACACAGTACATGTACAGCATGTGCTTACTGACCCATGAACCTGTATAATTGACTCTGTATTTGTTGAAATATGAATCAGAAATTGCACCAGGATGTATTAATTCAGCCCTAAAAACTAGATGTATTGTGTAATACACACACACACACACACACACAGAGAGAGAGAGAGAGAGAGAGAGAGAGAGAGAGAGTAGAAAGCACACACTCACCTGAAGGATTTTAGTTACACCTGTTCAATTTCTCATTAGTGCAATTATCTAATCACCCAATCACATGGCAGTTGCTTCAGTGCATTTAGGGGTGTGGTTCTGGTCAAGACGATCTCCTGAACTCCAAACTGAATGTCAGAATGGGAAAGAAAGGTGATTTAAGCAGTTTTGAGCGTGGCATGGCTGTTGGTGTCTGAGTATTTCACAATCTGCCCAGTTACTGGGATTTTCACACACAACCATTTCTAGGGTTTACAAAGAATGGAGTGAAAAGGGAAACACCCAGTATGGGTCAGTCCTGTGGGCCAAAATGCCTTGTTGATGCGAGAGGTCAGAGGAGAACGGGCCGACTGATTCAAGCTGATAGAAGAGCAACTTTGACTGAAATAACCACTCGTTACAACCGAGGTATGCAGCAAAGCATTTGTGAAGAAGACACAACACACACAACCTTGAGGCGGATGGGCTACAACAGCAGAAGACCCCACCGGGTACCACTCATCTCCACTACACATAGGAGAAAGAGGCCACAATTTGCAAGAGCTCACCAAAACTGGACAGTTGAAGACTGGAAAAATGTTGCCTGGTCTGATGAGTCTGGATTTCTGTTGTTCATTCAGATGGTAGAGGCAGAATTTGGCGTAAACAGAATGAGAACATGGATCATCATGCCTTGTTCCCACTGTTGGGCTGGTGGTGGTGGTGTAATGGTGTGGGGATGTTTTCTTGGCACACTTTAGGTCCCTAATGGCTCTGAGTTTCCCCTAATTTCCACTGAGTGGTACGGTACGGTACAGTTCGGTTCGGTCCACAACTATTTGCTTTTCCACTATCAAAAGTTGTGAATGGTACCAAAAGGCCGAACCGTACCGTACCACTTTTTGGGTACCCTTCCGTTGGGGTTCCTAGCGCAGTGAAAGGGTACTAAAAGGTGGAGCTAGACTCACTGCAGAACGCTGATTGGTGGACGGAGTATCGTCACTCGCGCGCGCTACATTAGAAGCATACAGTTGAAATATAATACTACTGTTATTGTGTCACGAAATGTGGTTTTAATAGTTTTTCAGGCGAGAAAGTAGTTTTTTAAAGCTCAAATCTGTGGTTTATTTATAGATTTATGATAATTTGACTGAGATCCATTCCAAGCGATCACCGGACGCTCGCGCTCGTGTCCCCCGCCGGGAACAGCCTTTCCTCGGCTAGTCGTTCTGATGTTTGCCGCTGACTCGGATGTCTCTGTAGTGGTTAAATATGAGATATTCGTCTTGTATAAACCTAACAGGTGATCTTTGGTCTCGTGAATCTATAATTAGTAGCCTTGCCAATAGTTTTGGCAGAAGGATAAGTGAAGTTTCATATATTTGAGCGCTGAATTTGTATATTTGACTGAATTGTTTGCTTTATGTTATTAAAGCTTTACTGTATATCTTTATTACTGTATATATTTTTTACCAGATCATCTGTAATGTTTAATGCAAGGCAGGGTTGTTTTATATTTAGTTTTGTTATAAATATAACGTTACATCCATCATTGAATAATCAATAGGTTATGCGTTGCCTGAACCACATTTGTGTGATTATAATCTTTAAAATGTACTGAAATGAAATTTGAAAAGAAGCAGAGTGGTGTTTTATAACATATTAAGTTTATTGTTGCCTCAAATGTACATACAGAGATAAGCGGAGTAGCAGCGCGAGCTGAGAAGTGCATTCAAGAACTCGCAGTTCCATTAGCAGAATTAACGTTACTGGACTCGCATCCTCGGGAGTCATTCTCCTGAGTCGGGCTTAGCGTAGGCTACTTGGTATTGAGAAACGCCTAATGCCAGCGCTTGTTTCCTGTGACAAGCATGCTGAGAAGCAAGAACAAGATCAGCTGTCTGTCATCCATTGTTGTTTGCTATGTTGCTTTCTTCACGCGAGAATAACGTCGATCGCTTCTTTCCAGCAAACACCACGCCTATCAAGTAATGGTACTGTTGGCGGTGGAAACGCAAGCCTGAGGACACACATTACACCAATTTTGTCCTCCTTACACTGGCTCCCCATCAAATTACGTATTGATTTTAAAATATTAGTCTTAACTTTTAGAGCTTTACACGGTCAGGCCCCTCATTACATTGCTGATATGTTATGCACATACTCCCCAGGCCGTGCACTTCGTTCCTCAGACCTCAGGTCTGTTAATGGTCCCAAAGACTCGCTATAAAACCCGGGGAGACCTGTCCTTTCAGGTTGTAGCCCCCAGTTTGTGGAACGCCTTGCCTTTGCCCCTCCGTGTGACCGACTCGATCGATTATTTTAAAAGGCATCTTAAGACACTTTTATTTAGACAAGCATTTAGTTGACTGGGTTTTACTTTGGGCTTTTTAAATGTTTGAAATGTTGAAATTTTACTGATTATATACTGTTTTATTTTTGTGGCTGCACTTTGTAAAGCACTTTGTGATTTTTATCTGTGAAAAGTGCTCTATAAATTAACTTTACTTACTTACTTACTTACTGATCATGGTGTACCGACCCGACCCGAACTGTACTGTACCGTACCGTACCCCTCAGTGGAAATGAGCCATTAGTGCCAACTGGGCATCGTTTAAATGCCACGGCCTACCTGAGCATTGTTTCTGACCATGTCCATCCCTTTATGGCCACCATGTCCCCATCCTCTGATGGCTACTTCCAGCAGGATAATGCACCATGTCACAAAGCTGGAATCATTTCAAATTGGTTTCTTGAACATGTCAATGAGTTGACCGTACTAAAATGGCCGCCACAGTCACCAGATCTCAACCCAATAGAGCATCTTTGGGATGTGGTGGAACGGGAGCTTCATGCCCTGGATGTGCATCCCACAAATCTCCATCAACTGCGAGATGCTATCTTATCAATATGGGCCAACATTTCTAAAGAATGCTTTCAGCACCTTGTTGAATCAATGCCACGGAGAATTAAGGCAGTTCTGAAGGCCAAAGGGGGTCAAACACAGGATTAGTCTGGTGTTCCTAATAATCCTTCAGGTGAGTGTAATGCCTATCAATAAAACACTAGACTAAACTCCACTGGTAGTCATACTTGTTGATGATATCCCACAGTTTCATCCCATCATCTCTGTAGTAGTAGTTTGGCACAGTCTCCAGGCCTCTCTCGGAGATGTTATCAGGAAGACAGAGGGCGCTGTAGGTCAGGGAGGCAGTGGCACGCTTCAGCAACTTCTCCAATGACTCTCCACCTACTCCTGCATACTACGAGTGGTAGAACGGAGAGAAGACATGACATAAAGTTAGGTTAAAGGCTACTGTATAAGCAAAGTTCTCTAATCACAAATCCCATTATAATTTCTTCAACATTTAAATAAAAAATATTAGTAAAAGCAATCTAGCAATGCATTGTTCAAGACGTCAGTCATCACAGAAGACATTAAAGAGCCATTCATGTATTTTTTTTTTTTACCAATCTTACAAGATATTTTTGCAGGTACATAGGATAGTGAACTGAATTCAACAAAAAGTGTATTGGATTATAATTGAAGACTGATCCTTTAGTGCCTCTTTAACCATTGAATATGCATACTGTTGTAATGGCCCCATCCTTGGATATCAGCTGATTCCGGGCCATGATGTTGATCTGGAGCGTGTATCGGATATGGGGAAAGAGGAGCTGCAGAAGGAAAAGTAAGAAAGAGATTTGTATTCACTGCCTTCACATTCTTTGAAGATAAAAAATATATTCATAAAGAATGAATTTTAATTTCTTGTCTGTGAGTGCGTGCGCTATTGCACCTGTGTGTATTTGTAACTGAACCCGCAAGCCTTCTTTTGTATGCGACTCCCTGAATTCCACTCCAGTTATTTTTACACAAATTACAGAACGATTACATTTTTGGAGAGAATTGTTAGAGGGAGGTGACTGGGTTTGAGTGAGACATTACTTGTGTGCCTAATGTCTGTGTAGTCTGTGTCCACAGGCTATAGATGAGTAGGTCCCTCTCTCCAAAAGGCCAATAATGAAGGACGGGCTTTTTCACTTGGTAACAATAGATACAAAAGGTCAAATAGACACAGCTGTGACCACACACTACACCTGAAAACTCCCCTGCCGTCAAATAGTATAGAAGTGCCATACATTATTGAACTCGCTATCATTCTCTCTCACTCTGTGGATGTGGATGTGGATGTGGCATCTCTGGAGCACGCCACTGTTGATCTATGAGCCCTCATCCTTCACACACGTCAAACCGCCTCATGCGCGGCAGATTCAATACCTTGTGGAGAGGGTGTGGCGAGGGGAGATTGCGCAGCGTGGCCATGGTGAACACCTCCGCCAGCAGGTGAGTCCTCAGCAGGTGAAAGTCCACCTCGTGAACGCCAAACTCTGCGTTTCGGACGAAGATCTTGGCCAGTTTCCAGTCAGCCTTTGAATCCGTCGGGAGGAAGATGGGATTGTCTTCGCCGGGCTTCTGCCGTAACTGTGGAGATTACATTTGAACATCCGTGAAAATGGTACAAATGGTTTCTGAGGGAATCTCTGCAATTATTTTTCTCCCTTTTTATGAAATGAGAAAGGATTTCCACGACATCTGTCGTAATTACTCTATAAAGACATTGACATCTTAAAAGGTTTGTTTACGTTTGCCTACTCTTCAGTTGTACATTATACAGTATATCACATTTAATTCTTTGTAATAATTTGGTTATTTACCTCATCTTTCGAGATTTATTCATCTGTGTTTAATTTAATAAAGACTGAGCAGGTAGTTGTGTTTCAGTCTGGGATATATCGCTTCTTGAGCATTTCCCAGCTGAAGCCAATTCGAATCTCTCTACAAGCTCAAGGAGCGACGTCCCATACAGCGTGATGTCTTGTGTTCTCCCTCAAAGAGCCGAGGTTTTATTTGTAATGTATTTCTGATTGTAGATCCGCACCTGAATGGCGATGGGCAGCATCAAGCCTTGAGGGTTGCAGTACAGCAGGACCAGGGGAGCCGTGAGATACTGCTGTCTGCCACTGACCACATTGCCCACCAGCTCATCCAGCATCTTATAGTCAGACAGGAAGATGTTCCCTTTCTGGGTGTGGGTGCAGATCACACCAAATATGAAGACACACACGAAATTAGACAAAACCAAAGCAAACCAGACCCAGTCTTTCCAAATCATTGCCAGTAGCAAGAAAGCGTACCTCCATCTCCTGCTCCAAGCTGCTGCCTCCTAGGGAGCCTTTGACCATGTCGTCTGTGACGGGGAAGTTCTCGGGCAGAGTTGAGCAGAGCTGGATCATCATGGGATTGAGGCCATTCAGAAACTGGTAGCCAAAGAACTCGTCCTCATCCCAGTGCTCCTGACAGTATTCTGCAAAGCATGCCGTGTCAGAACATATCCCTTACAGAACCGAAATATATTTCCCATATGTGAATGGTTTAACAGTATATTTGAAAAAATTCAGAAAAATATATTGTGTTTATATGTTACAATGAATTGAATTATACATAAGGTGTCACAGACTAGAAGGACACAGATGGATGAGTATAAACCAGGTTTATTGAGACAGGTGATATGGTCAGACAGCTGGTGAGTATATATAGAGAGAGTTCGGTAATGGAGCGGGAAACAGTCTGATAATATATCTCTTATCTTGAGCAGGACTGGAAGACAGAGAGCTGGGGCAGCGGACGGATGACCAGAGGAAGACCGGGGACCAGGAGCGGATGAGGAGCAGACAGGACTGAAGCAAGCGGGTAAGTATTCCTTGTAGCAAGTGGTATTGTAGCGGGAGTCTGTAGCCGATGTGTCGACGAGACCAGACGGTGAGTGACTGTGAGGAGTGAGTTTATAAAGGGAGGATGATTGGGACGGTGATTGAAGCGGACAGGTGACAGTGATTAGAATGCTGGGGAGCTGGAACGAGTGGGCGGAGTGAAGGTGTCTGGTGCTGACGCAGATGGATCCGTGACAGTACCCCCCCCCCACGGCCAGCTCCAGCTGGCGGACGGGACCGACGACGGGGACGACCACGGCTCCGGGGCGCTGGACGATCTGGATGGGTGGTGTGAAAGTCCTGGAGTAATGAGGGGTCCAGAATGTCCTCCCGGTTGACCCAGCATCTCTCCTCAGCACCGAATCCCTCCCAGTCCACGAGATATTCCAAGCGGCCGCCCCGTCGTCGGGAGTCGAGGATTTCATGGACTCGGTAGATGTTGTCATCTTCTGGATCCGCACCAGACCCTGGGGAAGAAGGAGTGAGAGGGTTAGTGTACGGCTTGAGCAAGGAGACATGGAAGGTGGGTGCGATGCGGTAGTGAGCGGGGAGTGCCAGCCGGTAGGTGACGGGATTGATCTGCCTCTGTATCGCGAAAGAACCGATATATCTGGGACTCAGCTTCCGACAGGGCTGTCGGAGACGGATGTCCCGGGTGGAGAGCCAGACCAGTTGTCCGGGAAGGTAGTGAGGGGCGTCGGTACGGCGAAGGTTGGCCTGGTTCTGGTGTCTCCGAACAGCCCGCTGGAGGTGAGTATGAGCTGAGTCCCAGACTCTCTCGCTCGTCTGGAACCAATGGTGGACTGCTGGGACGTCAGATGGTTCTCCTGACCAGGGGAATATTGGAGGCTGGTAGCCGAGTATGCACTGGAATGGGGTGAGTCCGGTGGTGGTTTGTCGGAGGGAGTTCTGTGCATACTCGGCCCAGGGCAGGTAACGGCTCCAGCAGTCCTGGTGGTCGTGGCAGTATGACCGTAGATATCTCCCAATCTCCTGGATCTTCCGCTCAGTCTGGCCGTTTGACTGGGGATGGTATCCTGAAGTGAGGCTGACGGTCACTCCCAGAAGGTTGAAGAACGCCTTCCACACTCGGGAGATGAATTGGGGCCCTCGATCGGAGACGACGTCCTCGGAGATTCCAAAGTTACGGAATATGTGTTGGAACAGCGCCTCTGCTGTTTCAAGGGCTGTTGGCAAACCTGGAAGGGGAAATAATTTGCACGCCTTGGAGAAGCGGTCCACTACTACCAGAATGCAGGTGTGGTTGTTAGACACGGGCAGGTCGGTGACGAAGTCCACCCCGAGATGAGACCAAGGTCGAGTGGGTATAGGGAGAGGGACCAGCTTGCCTTCTGGGAGATGACGGGGAACCTTGGCCATGGCACAGACTGAGCATCCTTTGACGAACCGGGAGACATCCCGGGCCATACCCGGCCACCAATAGCGCTGTTGGACGAGCGAGAGAGTGGATTGGCTGCCTGGGTGTCCAGAGCCCGGAGAGGTGTGTACTGAGTCCATGAGGGACAGGCGTAGACGGGTTGGGACATAGACCCGTCCCTCTGGACCTCCCGGCGGAGCTGGTTCGTGTTGTGTGGCTTCGGCGATGTGGTCATCTAGACTCTATTGGATGGGGCTGACAACCACGGCTGGAGGGAGAATGGATTCAGGCTCGGAAGGAGGCGTCTCGGGTTGGAACTGACGGGAGAGAGCATCCGCTTTTATGTTCTTTTCTCCGGGGCGATAGGTGACTGAGAAATTGAAGTGAGTGAAGAACAGGGCCCAACGGGCTTGACGGGGATTGAGTCTCTTAGCATCTCGGAGATACTCGAGGTTGCGGTGGTCAGTGATCACAGTGAGCGGGTGTTGGGCTCCCTCCAGCCAGTGCCTCCATTCCTCCAACGCCAGTTTAATGGCCAGTAACTCCCGGTTGCCGATGTCATAATTCTGCTCCGCCGGGGACAGTTTCTTGGAGTAGAAGGCGCATGGATGGAGTTGAGGTGGATTCCCCTGCCGCTGAGAGAGCACCGCTCCTTCCCCCGAGATGGAGGCATCCACCTCGACGAGGAAGGGTACGGCGGGGTCTGGAAGGGCGAGGGTAGGAGCTGAGCTAAAGGCTGACTTCTGGTCTTGGAAGGCTTGGGTGGCTCGGGTGTTCCAGGATAGAGACTTGGCCCCGCTCTTGAGAAGGTCGGTGAGTGGGGAACTGATGGGACTGAAGTTCTGGATGAAACGGCGGTAGAAGTTTGCAAATCCCAGAAAACGCTGAAGTTCCTTACGGGTGGTGGGTTGTGGCCAGTGGAGTACCGATTCCAACTTCCTCTGGTCCATGGTGATTCCGTGTGGGGTGATGACGTAACCGAGGAAGTGGATGGTGCTTTGGTGGAATTCGCACTTCTCCAGTTTGAGATAAAGATGGTAATCTCGAAGACGTTGGAGCACTGTCTGAACGTGGTGGATATGGGAGGTCAGATCGGGAGAGTAGATGAGGATATCGTCAATGTATATGACGACGAACTGATTGAGGAGATCGCGGAATATTTCATTCATGAAGCCTTGAAAGATGGCGGGTGAGTTGGACAATCCGAAGGGCATCACGAGATATTCGTAGTGCCCTGCGGGGGTGATAAAGGCGGTCTTCCACTCATCACCTTCCCGGATTCGGATGAGGTTGTAGGCACTACGAAGATCTAGCTTGGTGTAAACGGATGCCCCTCGGAGTTGTTCCAGGGCTGCTGGGACCAGAGGAAGAGGATAGCGGAATTTAACTGTAGCTTGGTTGAGCATACGGTAGTCGATGCAAGGGCGCAAGCCTACATCCTTTTTGCCCACGAAGAAAAAACTCGAAGCGGCAGGGGACACTGATGGTCGAATGAATCCGTGATCGAGAGCCTCTTGGATGTACTCCTCCATGGCCTTCTGTTTCGGGATGGACAGAGGGTAGATCTTACCTCGCGGTAGGACCGCCCCAGGCAGCAGGTCGATCGCGCAGTCCCATGGCCGATGTGGAGGTAGGATGGTAGCGTGACGTTTATCGAAGACATCCTGGAACGCCCGGTAGGGAGAGGGGATCTCGGGAGAAGGTTCCACTGGTGGGCTCTCCACGGAGGTGGTGGAGAGCGGAACTGGCGGAGTGGTGGAAGGAACCGGGGTTTTCGTCACGGATGACAGACAACGCTGGAAACAGTCCTGACCCCACCGTAGAACCGCCGGTGGACCATTGGATATGCGGCGAATGGGTCTCCAACCAGGGGCGTCCCAGGATGATCTCAGCCGTCGAGCCCTCCAGCACCAGAAAGGATATCTCTTCCCTGTGGAGCCAGCCGATCTCCAACCCCAGGTCGGGGCTACGATGTCCAACCCGGCCGCGTCCTAGTGGTTGTCCCAGAATGGTTTGGACTTGAAGTTTATGAGGGATGGTTCGTTGCTTGGTTTGTAGCCGGTTTAACGTGGACAGAGCGATGAAGTTGGCCGCTGATCCGGAGTCGATCAGCGCCTGGACTGAAATGGAACGGTTCAGATAAGTGATAGTGGCCGCAGTGAATTTCAAGGAGGAGATGGGCAATGGTAATTGGACCGTACTCACAGCGGGTCGGGGAGGGCGGACGGGACAGGAGGCGAGCAGATGGCCGGAGGCTCCACAGTACAGACACAGCCCGTTGGTGATGCGACGATTTCTCTTGGACACTGGCAGGTGAGTGGTACTGACTTCCATAGGCTCTGGTGCTGGAGGACTGTGGTGGCGGGGCACTGGACGAGGAGTTGGAGGTGCAGGGCTGTCGAGCTGGCATGCAGTGCGTCGCTGATCGATGCGAATGGATCGCTGGATGATGCTCTCAATACCGACGTTGTCGTCATAAATCGCGAGCTGGAGGCGGATATCAGGATTTAGACCATGACGGTAGGCGGTGATGAGTGCAGACTCATTCCAACCGAGAGTAGCGGCGAGGGTGCGGAATTGCAGCGCATATGAGGCGACGGACGATCTCCCTTGCCTCAGACGGTACAGCTGATCCTGGACCGAGATGGAATGTGCAGACTGCGAGAACACCTCGGTGAAGTGGCCGGAGAAAGCGGTGAATGTCCGGGTAACTGGACCGCGATCTTTCCAAAGGGCATGAGCCCAATTGAGCGCTCGGCCTCGCAGGAGTGAGATGAAGAAGGCTACTTTCGATCGTTCAGTGGGGAAGGATAACGGGTTCATCTCCATGTAGAGCTCGCACTGCAAGAGTAAGCCGCTGCACTCCTCCTCCTCGCCAGAGAAGGGCGCTGGTTGGGCCATGGGACTGGCAGAGGCAGATGAGGAAGAAGTGGTTACGGTGGATGTGGCGAGTGCTGGAGCGCTGGTCCGGGGAATGGTAGGAGAAGGTGGGTCCGGTGTAGCGCTGGTGCTCGGGGTAGATTCCTGCATATTGTTGGTCTGGTCTTCTGTCACAGACTAGAAGGACACAGATGGATGAGTATAAACCAGGTTTATTGAGACAGGTGATATGGTCAGACAGCTGGTGAGTATATATAGAGAGAGTTCGGTAATGGAGCGGGAAACAGTCTGATAATGTATCTCTTGTCTTGAGCAGGACTGGAAGACGGAGAGCTGGGGCAGCGGACGGATGACCAGAGGAAGACCGGGGACCAGGAGCGGATGAGGAGCAGACAGGACTGAAGCAAGCGGGTAAGTATTCCTTGTAGCAAGTGGTATTGTAGCGGGAGTCTGTAGCCGATGTGTCGACGAGACCAGACGGTGAGTGACTGTGAGGAGTGAGTTTATAAAGGGAGGATGATTGGGACGGTGATTGAAGCGGACAGGTGACAGTGATTAGAATGCTGGGGAGCTGGAACGAGTGGGCGGAGTGAAGGTGTCTGGTGCTGACGCAGATGGAGCCGTGACATGAGGTATTTGCCACTTTTCATGTATTGAAAAATATGTGGTAGTATATTTACCAATATATCATAATGTCTGTAACTTTATATTCAGTAATACACTTCATAATATATAGAAGTATACATGATTAGCCATGGCACTGCTGAGATTTTTTTTAATTACTCAACATATATAGAGATACCCAGATATACCAGAAAACCTTTTAAATTAAAAAAAGGAAACACTAGCATATCTCGGCCCTATATTAACAATGAGCAAAATCGATTTAAATAACACTAAATTTTAACATTTGCTCTCTGTTAACAGTCAGAAGCAAAGCATGCTGGGAACTAGAAATCTGATGTAACTCATTCCGTGACTGTGTGTGTGTGTGTGTGTGTGCGCCATTCACATTGAACATCCATTCACATTTTATTGGGAACATGTATGTGCAGCACATGTACACATAAAGGCTAAAACTTTGTGAATGTCATTGTTGTTTTTGTCTCTATTTATAAATATTTTATATTCATTAATAGCCGTAAATGGTCAATGTATATATTGCAGTATATTGGAAAAGATGAGCACTAGTTTCCCATATATGGAAATGTGTTATGTAATTTATCGCATTAAATTGTGCAGTATATTCCCATATATTTTTGCTCTAAGGGATTATAAGGTATAGACTACTTTATTTGCCATACAGTAATTTTGAGCAGTTTTTTCATTTAAGAGGAGTACCAATGGTTTCCGATCTTTTGTCACAAAGGATTGGTTCCAGTTGGCTGATGCTTTCCCATGAATCTCTGCAGTCAGCTAATCCAGTTAGCTTCAGATATGCTAACCTGCACACACAGAATACACATGTACACAGTGCAAACATTCATAGTGTAACAGCCTTGACATACAACTATAGTTGTGAGCATCTTTGTAGTTACTATTAGAAATTATACATTACTGCCATCCACTTCCATTATACCAGCGGTCGGGAAGCTATGGCTCTTTTCAGGATTTTATATGCTCTCCCAATTTTCAAATGTTGACTGAAAAAGTCGCTTAAAAATTAAAATATTAAGAGACAGTTGAGATGCACCATGCAGCACTTGTTAATCACTTGTTTATGATGCCCGTTTCCCAATTTGTGTGGGGTCATAAGGGTGCCGCGTCTAGGACAGAGGTATCGCACACCGGAGTGTGCGGAGCCCGATCTCATGAAGATGCGTATCTATACCAAAATGTTTTTTGGCGTATAAATGCCACGAGAAATGACATTCGTGCTATAGATACGAGCTTTCATGAGATCGGGCTCCGCACACCGGACGCGCACTTTCTCAGTTTACAGTGGTGGAATGTAACGAAGTACAAATACTTCGTTACTTTACTTAAGTACATTTTTCACGTATCTTTACTTTACTTAAGTACAATAAATAGTGCCTACTTTTTACTTTTACTTCGTTACATTTTGCAGCAATTATTATACTTTCTACTCCACTACATTTCTACAACTTCTGTTACATTTTCGTTACATTTTCTGATCAGTTTTTCCCCTGCCAAAACGTAATCTGACCGTCCGTTCGTTGCACGTTTGTCTCACCAGTGACGTTTGGTTGCCATAGATACAGTATATTAACCCGGTCACACATGCGTCTCACACGCAGTGTGTTTATCATGCAACTCATACGCGAAAATTTGTTTTTACGTGCATAGGAAACACACCGTGTGTAATATATGTTTGGTTTGGTTAGGATTATGGCAAGCCAAGAGGTTCAGAATTACACCATAAATGAATCGCGTTTACTGCCAAACATAGTTATTAACATATAGTAAGGATAAGCATGATATTGCCTAATTGCAAGCTTGTTTCAGAAATGGTGACATTTTTTTTTCCATCATTATTGAACATCATTATAGGAGTAGGCTATTAGGTTGAATGAGTTAGAATTAAATGTTTTATTAATCATTAGAAAATAGACATTAAGATAATAAATTGTTATGCAAGTACTTTTACTTTTAATACTTAAAGTACATTTAAAATAAAGTACTTTTTACTTAAGTATGGTTGTCATTGTGTTACTTCTACTTTTACTAAAGTAAATATTTATCTGGGTATTTGTACTTTTACTTAAGTACTGAGATTCAGTACTTCCTCCACCACTGTCAGTTTATGGCCAGCAATATTGTTATTGTTGTTTAAGGACATTATGGAATTAAAATCATGTCAGTACTATGTAATAATTGTACTGTACAATTAAATACAATCCTTGCTAAGTCTGCAGAACCCTTTACCTCAGAGTGTCCGTCAACAGAATGAATTGCGAATATCATCTGAAAATCTGATAACATCAGCAATTTTCATTTAGACAGCTGATTTCTGAAAATGAATGTCAAAGTAAATATAAATAGCTGCTAGGGATGGGACGATACTGGTTTCACGATAAACCACGATAAAATATACTGATGGTTAGTATTAACATGTAATGATCATTAAAACCGTGTTTGATTATAGAGATTTTAATAACTCACTGTAAATCCTGTCGGGCAGTCTGACGCAGGCTCGCTGCACGCAATGGGTTTCTTAAATTACTATTGGAGAAGGAATGGCGGAAGGCAGAGACCGCGCTCGGGAGATTTTTCAGCCTTTTAAGAGGACCAAATCTGGTGTGGTGTGGTAGAGGTCTTCACAGTGCACCCGAGACCTGTCGGCCCGGGACCTGTACGGGTTCGGGTCTATATTTTAAATGATCAGCCAGGTCCGAGTCGGGTCCGAATCTATTACTTCGGGTCTCGGGTCTGTTTAATATTGTGTGATATCCGTGCAATCAGAGTGCAATCTCAAACGTGTGTCATGTTTCTATGGCGAACAGACTGTAGCAAATGCAACATATAATAATATACATAAAATGTATTAAAGGGGGCCGAAGGCCAATTTAGCTCAAAGGGAAATGATTCATTGATTTGCAATGAATCTATGGAACCGAATCACTGAACCGAGCAAATGACTCGTTTGGAGTTCATTTGAACGGGCCGTAATTTGCAAGGATATAAATACCAAATCTATAGTGAAACACTATGTCTTAGCAAGGTAACTTTAGATCGAACAGTACAAAACATTAAATGTGCAAACACGACACAAGGCAATTATCTAATTTCTAAACATAATCACGCACACACACACACACATTCATACAGTCGCGAAAGGGAAAGAGTGAGTGGGAAAGAGTGAGAGAAAGTTTCAACTTTCAATATGCACGTAAGACATGACCTGAAAGGACCACCAAGCGTTAATTTAAACCTTCGTTTCTTAGAGAGGTTATTCAATTTACATTAAAGCACCAGTTCAGTTAGAGTCTGAAGGGTTACTTGCAAGTTCATGTGTGGCTTTGGGAGTTCCCTTTGTCTGCTGTCTCTTGTCTTTGAAGTGCAGGGACGGAAGTTTCCTGAGTTTGCCGGTCACGTGTGACTAGCAGCCGAATGAAAAGTCTTTACGATTTCGCAGCGCGTTGCGGAGAGCCGTTTAAAAAGAAGCTTTGCAGCAAACTTAACTTTGAAACGAGACTTTTACGAAAAAGGAAGTAAAGGAAAGAAATGAAAGGAAGACGAGTCGGATGGCTTGACTGAGCTGAATTGTAACCCTGATCTTGATGGGTTATTCGTCTGCTGGTTGAATTTGGTCTAGTCGATGTAGAAGCATGTGGACATGTTCTTTGTTTCAGAGATAAGCACGAACAGAACACTCTCTTGCTGGTTTTAGAGAGAGGCACTTAACAGTTACAGAACTGTAAAACACGAACAAAAATCAAACAGGCACGGAACATTGAACGGAACATGAGGACTTGTTCCTTTGTTTGGATCTTTAACTTAAACTCTAGTCCAACCTCCTAGAAACTTCTGGCCAATGAGGTAATGGCATGACTTTAGGAGGTGGATCTACTTCTTGCTTATCATAATTTATGCATGGTCTGTGAGCTGGTCTCCAGCACTTAGCCGAGAGACAAAAGACCATAGTTTAAACCTTATGATTATTATAATCATAAAACAAAATCTTTTACGCAGATTTCAATCAAGCCATCTTTTGAATTACGAGAATACGATTCGTTTAAGAGTAAACGAGGCATTCACACTTCTAATGGTTGTATAACAATTACAAGAGTTAATAGTTAACAACAATTACATGATTAATATGTGATCTAAGCATAATAACACATGAAGTGTAGGAACAACAAGAATTATGATTGGTTATAAGTCCAAGAATTGTTCTGTGGTGAGTTTATATGATTTTATGTGTGAGATCTCAGAGAAATCTCAACAGTGAGGTCGTGGTATGTTCAAGGAGTAGGGGTCTGTGTTACGTCTCTGTCCCGCTTAACAGAGATGATGTTGAGGGAGGTCAAAGGTGGTCAGGCCTCTTGTTCCACCATTTCTGAGCCGATTTGTCTTGGTAAAACATTAACATATTGACACGTTTCTTCCTGTGGCATTCTGTTGCTATCTGCAGGACCATAAAAAGTCTTCGGAGGGGGGAAGATTGGCCATCCTGTTTTCAATGGAATGTGTTTTAAGATAAATGCCTTTTATTCGCGATGTCTTGGATAATACTTCATTACCCACAATCCTAAACAATCCCACAGTGATGCATCTGATTGGTGGAAGTCGTGTAACGTGTTGAAACCCCGCGAAGGCACGCGAAGACTGAAGATCGCGTAATGACGTAGGGCTAAGTTCATTGGTCGCACCTCTGAGACGCCCCCACGCCATTGGATCCGCTGCACAGCCAATGAGGAGCGAGATGCTCAATGTTTTAGCATGTGCAGCTGCAAATGCGTTTGCTTCAGTAAATCGAGGAAAAGGAGTTTCCCTGCACATTCACTATATAAGATTTGGAAGTCACTCAAAAGACTCTTTCACGGTGGCTTCAGTGGACTTCAGTGAGGCGCAGTGGTTTATGGGAGGAGTAGTTCCTTTGCTCGGAAATGAACATATGTACATAGGCTTGTACCCTCGACTTTATTTGGATTTTCTCTTAGTTTTTTCACTCGAAATGATGTGTTGTATACTTATGAGTTCAGCCGTAGCTGGTTATCCTCAGACATGCTCTAATACTCTTTAGATATGGATTTTACAGAATGTCAGTGGGAGAAACGAATGGGAAATGTACTTCCGGCACCAGCGCTCTCTCGGGCTGTGGGCGGGACTGTGATGCTCTATAGACGACGAGCATTATAAAGAAGGAAATGCCATAGATTACAATCTTTCTCAAAAGACTGCATATTTTATTTGTTGTTTATTGATTTTCAATTATTAAACTTGTTGAAATGTGTTCAATGTGAGCATCATTTCTTTTTGAACACTTTCATCTAATTTTAACTAATTTTAATCTAATTTTAACGTGATTATATTGATAATCCCAATAATTTTGGACTCTATAATCATGATATGAAATTTTCATATCGTCCCATCCCTAATAACAGCACACGGTGAAGTCAGTATGTACATTAACGCAATTTTGAGACAAATAGATGTACATTTTATATAAAACTGTATAAATGGCAGGATCACCGGTGTCCACTCCTAGAGAATAAAGTGTTCGAATTTGAAATACTGTACGTGGCGCTGAGCTTCTCGTCCGGTGTGCTAGAAACCAGCATGTCAGTGAATAAAAAGTAAAATATAATAAAAAGTCGCCAATACTTCTAATGCACGAGTGTAAACTTTGGCTCTTTTGAAAAAGTTGAAAAAGCACCAGAATCTGTCAAGAAGCTGAGTGAAACTACACTGCTGGAAGAGGAAGCCAATATGGCAAAACCATGAATAGGCCTACTGACTATATTGCTTGTAATTCAAATAAGAATAGAGTTGAGATCAGTTTAGTTGTTTCCCTAAATTCTTAAGGTTGTGTTGTTGTAAAAACCCAATATTGGGTCCAGCAGACCCGTGAACTCTGAACAGTGTGTAACAAAGAGATGAACACTACAGGAGGGAGTAAAAATGACTTGGTCACTTACGGCTTTCCTGCGGAGAAGTAAAACTCTAATTGCTTTGTGAAAGAGAATCGGACTTCAGGCGGCAGAGAGCAGGCACTGTCGCAATCGATAACTTGAGGCGTGCCCTCAGCATACACGCGCCACCTAGGAGTAAAGTATTTCAACACAAGGAATTTCATTTCTCTTTATCTTAATATAACGCAGACACTTGGCTGTCACGCTCGACTTGTATAGGCGTGCTGTCCACCAACCTAAATAACTTCTGTTGCTCGTCTAACTCCCCCATCCTTAGTTTTTGGGCTGTTGGGTTGGTGTCCTGGAACACAAGTGAAGCTGAAATACAAATGCCAACATTAATTCACAATAAAAAAATAAACAAAACAAACAAAAAAAAACACATAAAAAATGTAGTCTATATCGTGTCTTGACCCAGGATGACTTCTTAAATGTACTTTATTGGTAGCATAATAAGTAATAGTAGCATTAGCCTATAGCTAATGTAGCACAGTCTTCTGAGATACATAAAAAATTAAAGCTGCAAGCAGCGATGGGCGGGCCCTCGCACCTGTAGCACGTCGAAGTCTGAGGCGTCCGCGTTGCACATTCTGGAGCTCAGCTGTGTACATGCGGCCGGGCTGCTTTTTTAAAGGTCACTTCCTGTTGCCAGCAGGTGGCGCTATGACTGTGGGCTAATATCGGCATGTACGTGTGTTCAGGGAGGGACTGTTGTATAACGTATAAAATTTCTGCGCAGGTCTGAGGATGTACACTGAAGTTACAACAACTTCCTGTTTCATGGACGAAGCATCGACGCCACAGACATGCCCATCGACGAAATCGCGCAGATAGCACAACTTTACATCATCAATGCCTTTAGAAGGCACAGCAGAAATTTGAAGTCGATCCGACTAAATCCCCAGGAGGAGTTAGTTAAAGTACATAATGAGTAAATCATCCAAAAATGGCGGTAAAATTAGAAATGGCCGATTTCCTGTTGAGTTTAAAGCATCGCTCCAAGAGACTTTTCTGTGCGCCTGGACATGGTAGTTGTACCACAGAAATTTCGTACATGTCGGTCAAACATGCGACGGGGGCTGCTTCGTTAAAAGTCACTTCCTGTTGCTACTAGGTGGCGCTATGACTGAGGGTGAATGTCGGCATGTAGATTTGTTCAGGGTGGGACTCTTGTCAAATGTGTCAAATTTCGTGCAGATCTGGGCATTTACAGCCAAGTTACTACAACTTCCTGTTTCATGGCGAATCTTCGACGCCACGGGCACGCCCATTGACGAAAACGTGCAGATAGCACAACTTTACATTGTCAATGCCTTTAGAAGGCACAGACGAAATTTGAAGTCGATCCGACTAAATCCCTAGGAGGAGTTCGTTAAAGTACGGAGTGTGTAAATCGTCCCAAAATGGGGGCCAAATTCAAAATGGCGGACTTCCTGTCGAGTTTAGGGTATGGGTTCTTGAGGCTTTTTTGTACGTCTGGACATGGTAGATGTACCACAGAAATTTCGTACATGTCGGTCAAACAAGCGGCGGGGGCTGCTTCGTTAAAGGTCACTTCCTGTTGCCAGCAGGTGGCGCTATGACTGTGGGTGAATGTCGGCATTTAGATTTGTTCAGGGCGGGACTCTTGTCAAATGTGTCAAATTTCGTGCAGATCTGGGCATTTAAAGCCAAGTTACTACAACTTCCTGTTTCATGGCGAATCATCGACGCCACGGACACGCCCATCGACGAAAACGCGCAGATAGCACAACTTTACATCGTCAATGCCTTTAGAAGGTACAGCAGAAATTTGAAGTTGATCCGACTAAATCCCTAGGAGGAGTTCGTTAAAGTACGGAGTGTGTAAATCGTCCCAAATCGGTCGCCGAATTCAAAATGGCGGACTTCCTGTCGAGTTTAGGGTATGGGTTCTTGAGGCTTTTTTGTGCGTCTGGTCATGGTAGATGTACCACAGAAATTTCGTACATGTCGGTCAAACAAGCGGCGGGGGCTGCTTCGTTAAAGGTCACTTCCTGTTGTCAGCAGGTGGCGCTATGACTGTGGGTGAATTTCGGCATGAATATTTGTTCAGGGTGGGACTCTTGTCAAATGTGTAAAATTTCGTGCAGATCTGGGCATTTACAGCCAAGTTACTACAACTTCCTGTTTCATGGCGAATCTTTGACGCCACGGACACGCCCATCCACGAAAACGCGCAGATAGCACAACTTTACATCGTCAATGCCTTTAGAAGGCACAGCAGAAATTTTAAGTCGATCCGACTAAATCCCTAGGAGGAGTTCGTTAAAGTACGGAGTCTGTAAATCGTCCAAAAATGGCCGCCAAATTCAAAATGGCGGACCTCCTGTCAAGTTTAGGGTATGGGTTCTTGAGGCTTTTTTGTGCGTCTTGATATGTTACACGTCCCCACCAAATTTCGTGCATGTAGGTTGAACGTGGACGAGGGGCTAATTTTTTCCAATTTTCTAGGTGGCGCTAGCGTGCCATTTTGCCCCGCCCATCTGCGAAACCCACAAAATACGAAATTTTTCACCAGTCCTGACATGCGTGCCAAATTTGGTGAGTTTTTGAGCATGTTGCGGCCCCGAAAATGGCACTTACTTTGCAGAAAAAATAAAAATAAAAAAATAATCCTAACAGTTTCAATAGGGTCCTCGCACTGTTAGTGCTCGGGCCCTAATAATAATCCTAACAGTTTCAATAGGGTCCTCGCACTGTTAGTGCTCGGGCCCTAAATATGTCTGTAAAAAAAACATATGAATGACAACTACATACACAGTCCATCTTCAAGCCATCAGCCAATGAACATCCCAACAATAACAGCCATGTAATCTCTAGTCCTGACCCTGTGCAGGAGTTATACTGTATTTGAGCATCTGACACTCTGCAATATTCAAAAGTGTGTGTGTGTGTGTGTGTGTGTGTACGCACATGTAGTATATTTGCAAGACATCACCACTGAACTTTCCATTACTTCAGTAAATGTGAATGGGGGCCATGACTTGAAATGGGAGTGCCTACCTTTAGCAGGTCTTAAAGCGAGCCTCTCGTTCCAGTCCAGCCAGTTGTAGCACGGAAACAAAATCTTGTCTCCTTCTGGCGTGTTGATGGTGATCTTATCGCAGAACCACTGGTCGTAAAGAAGACCCATGAACGGCTTGGAGTGGAGCTGGACATCTATGAGCTCTCCCAGGGGCGCTTTACAGTCTATCTGAAAGTCTTGCACCTAAACAGACAAATGTACAATGGCGTATTAGGGCCACTGTGTGCAAAACTATTAACTAATATGCAGTCGGGGGAGGGGGTTCAAATTCAGAGAAGAAACTCCAGAATTTCCATCAAAAAAGCTTTTATTTTTAAATGAAAATTTTTTTTTAATTTTTTTTTTATCATTACAACTTTTATACTCACTCATTCAATTATCGTAAAAGGGACCCTCCACCCATTTGCATTAAGATTTCCATTGTTAAAAACCCAGTTATACTATTGAATGGTCGTGCAACACTTTCTCGTTTTCGACTGAGACGAGAGAAATCCTTCTTCCTCCTACAATGACGCAAAAATCGTCATTTTACGCCACTGTAAGAGGGGGGTTTCTGTAAAGACTAAAGGCACTAGATCCCACCCTTTCAAACCCGCCCATAGGGGGCTGGGCCTAATGCGCTAACCGACCAATCACAGATCAGTGCCAGTGCGTTTGATTTCACTGGCAGAAACTATTTAATAATATGGAAGAAGATGCTGAATGTGCAGACGGATGCATTATGGGTAGGATTGGGTACCGAAACGCGGAGCCAATAGGGAACCGGTTCCGACGTATAGGGTCATAACCAGAACGAATAAGAACAAAAATTTCGGTGTCATGAGGCGCACACACGCAAAGTCTCTCGTTCTCTCCCTCTCCCTCGTGCGTGCACTATACGGTGTGGAGCACAGTCTGATCTGTCTCGCATGTGTGCTCTCGCTCGCTCGCTCTAGATTCGGGAGATTTGAACTCATTTGCGGCATCAGGGAGCCGAGATCAATATGCGGGAGACTTCGCGGATAGTCTGATAAGGAGGGGATTAATGAAGATGCCGAAGACAAAAAGCTCCAAGGGTTGTCTGCATTTCATGTGTAGAGTTACGTATCAGAATCACGCCCGTATAGAATCACGCCAGTCCATTGGTCGATGGCGTCTATTAGCGCGCATTATAAAGTGCGCAAATGTCATATTAGCTCGCATTATCTGATTTCATTGTGCGAAATGATTTCCTGGTGGTGGCGTAGAGTGGTGCTCAACTCTAGTCTACAGTGATGGGCGGAGTAGTGGGAGTGGCCTGTGGAGCAGAGCATTGCAATGCACTATGGGGATTGTGGTCTACAATCCACAAGCACTAAAAAGTCATTTTCTGCGTTTTATCAGGCAAGAAAAACCCGAATTAGAAATTTATGATACTATTCTACTATGACCCACTTTCAATACATATTCATGTCTCCACCCGTTGAATTAGCCTTTAACACTTTAGAATACAGTTTCTTACTTACATTAACACTTAAGTCACTACTGTTAACTACTAAGGAAGATATGTTAGCTAATCGTTTTGTAATACAATTTTATGTTAAGTAACAGTTAGTTAAACAATATGAATTCTGTCATACCTCCTGAATAACTATTAATTATTTATTAATTAAGGTTCAAGAAAAATTACTATGAATTAACAACTAATGAACAGTCATACACAGTAGTCACTACATTAATCCGTTTTTTTTGTTTTTTTTTTATTTTTAATTTTTTTGCAGTGGAGTGGTATATATATATATATATATATAACTTCCAATAAAATATAACTCCAGTAAAATGATAATTAGGCCTGAAGTCAGTGCCAGCATGTTTGGGCTCTGAGTGAAACGCAGGGCGGCGGTCTGAAGTTAGCAGTTTCCCCGCCGAACACGAGATCCAGCACCACTACCGTGGACACGGGAGGACAGACGCCGTCTGCTTTAAACCAGATTAAAATTAGGCAGTGTTGTACATGTTATTAAGAAATGTTCTGATTTGAAATATAGGAAGATATCATGTAAACGAGTCATTGTCGTGTATTTTAAGGTTTAGATGATTACGTTAATAGGGATTTTTGACAATAAGTTTGATTTGAGTCAGAAGTATGTGGCAATTTTTTATTAATTACTAATAAGGTTAAATAATTCCTGCAGAATTGATTTATTACTTACTAATAAGTTCCCTATTTTTTTGCCTCAAATAAATGAATTTACTGATACGTGGCATTCAATATAAAACACAGCACTGAATATAAAATATAAAAATTAATCTGAGGTTAGTTATGGCAAGGCTCTTGAGTGGGGTTCCTTTCTGAAGTCGATTTCTTGCAGAACACACAAAACCACACCGGCAAAAACCTCTTTGACAGTTATATGTATTGGTTAAAATTGTATTTTCATAATACTACTTATATTAATATATATACTATATATTAATAACTTTAGTAAATACAGAAAGGGCCACAATGTAGTTTTTAAGACTGTTCAGTGGTCACTTCTTGTTTCTCTTGATCCTTTGTTAGTAGATAATTAATAGTCATTGTTCAGGTGGTATGACAGTATTAGTTATTGATTAACTAACTGTTACTTAACAAGATCATACAATTCTATTAAATACCGATTAGTTAACACATCTTTCTGAGTAGTGAAGAAGTAGTTAATGAAGAATTACCTATTAGTTCTTCAGTAGTTCCTTATTAGTTTTGCAGTAAGTAAGAAACAGTATTGTAAAGTGTTACCCAATTATCTTTTATTAAATGTAGCATTGACTGATAGTTTTTAGTCCAAAACACACTCCACACCACTGGTTTAATTGGGTGCACTTACCGATCCCTGACAAAACCCACGAAAGCATTGTTCGTCACTCTCATCCTCAGTCCCACGCAGCTGGATGTAGATATAGCTGTTGGTTCCTGCCATAGCCCTATCTCCTGTGTTCACCGTTACTGTGTAGATCACCATGGCTGCTCTGCAAAGGAACGGATAACGAAGAGAAAATACAAACATAATGAGACCACCAAAGAATATCCCAGCATACAGAGAGGAAGAGAGAGAGAAAGAAAGAGTCTCATCTCTTACTGTAAGAAATGTTACTGCTGTAAGAATTGCAACAACCGCTGTAACTAGATTGACTGTAAAGAGAGAGCAGTTTATGGCATTGAAATACAACAAAAATGAAAGCCATTTTAATTGAACACTCCATTGCAAAGATCTTTAAAGTTTAATTACCAGGTTTCTGCCAAAACAAGGACCTTATCCCTTTGATAATGACCTGAACAAGAAGTGGCCAAGCATTTTATACCTTCCTTGTAATGTATGCGTTTTTGTCAGGGTCATGACATCCAATCAAAAGAGTAATACCTTTTTCTTTGTAAAAATAAGGAAAAGTTTATCCTTCTGTAGTGTCAGTGTTTTTCAAGGCGTTCTGACGTGCTCTGGCATTTCTGCTTCTCTCTTTTCGTTACGCTGAATAGGGTGGGATCTTTGTCAGATTTATGTGGAAAAACCCTGAGGCAAATTACAGTCAATTTCCAGAAACACCAGGATATACAGGATATACATATACAGGAATTGATGAACTTTATTTATCACTTCCTGTATATGTGTGTGGGGGGGTTCAAAACATAGTCTTACTATTATATGTTATTGAACTCAAACATAGCTAGCTTGATCAATTTTGACAGAGCATTAGAGAGCATTTGTACGGTTCACTCGTTCACACTCCTCCAGATACAGACTGAAACACCGTTATCCTTCAACATCATGCACAACACAGAGAAGACTGACTAGCTGCATTGGGGAAAACTATTATATGTGTCAAATTAAATATAGGCTATTATATAGATTTATGCTGTATTTTTTCTGAGGTAATGTTTCCTCTTTTCCACAGTATCACACAAGAGTGGGTCAACTAATCTTCAAAGATTATAAACAGAAACAGAAGTTCAGAAGGTTGTTGCAATCTTTTAATTTTGTATTGTTTTACCTATCCAATGAAATATTTTCTGTTACTGAACATATTTGACGTATCCTGCTAGATTTATATTGAGCGCATGAAGAAATATTTGTAGATTCCACCTGGGAAGGCTCAGCTAAAATACTAAAAAAACAGTGGATTAGTAAACTGACATGATGCAACTCTTCTTAAAGAGGCCATTATTTTGTTGTATTTTCAGTGGTTTCATTATGTTGTTTAGCAGTTCCCTTTCAAGGAACCCTGCAGAGTTTAGCTTCAACCCTAATTAGCACAACGGACCAGCTAATCAAGTCCTTCAGGCTCATTTGAAAAGTGTGAGTGTGCTGAAGCAGGGTATAAACTAAACTCTGTAGTGCTGTGGCCCTCCAGGAACTGAGATCAGCCGGGTCCGGGTCCGAATCTATGACTTCGGGTCCTGGGTCTGTTTAACATTGTGTGTAATACCGTGCGATCGGAGTCATCAGACTTGATCAGAGTCAGAATGAGTCAGTCAGCACTGCTTGTGTTTTTTTGCAACTTGTAAAATTAGGTACAGAAAAGTGTGAGCCAAAAAAAGAGCGATCTCTCTCTCTCTCTCTCTGTCCGTGCGTGCAGTGTCAAGCATGTGTCATGTTTCTTCCGCCAAACCGCGCTTTACATTTTCTCCCATTTTTATATTAATATAAATGAACCGTCTTGTTTAATCTCAGTTTTAGTGGTCAGATTCAGACTCGATGCAGAGCAGAGAGCCGATATTATAGCAAATAAATAACGTCAGCGATGGCACTGAACGAGCAATCGTTTTTATAGTTCAGAAGGGCAAACAGTTAAAGTTATTATGCTAACTCGAGTCAAAATTTACATGTGCAAAAAGTTGCATTTGTCATCATCACCGTGACATCAAGTGGACTTTTAAAGCTGAAGTAATCAATGGATTAAAGGTAGTGGTGCACGATATATCGGCCGCCGATATAATATCGGCCGATTTGGTCAATTTTTTACACATCGGTATCGTTCCGATGTCAAAATAGGGCCGATGTGAACAGGCCGATGATCATCCCTGTGTATTTGACGTGTGTGTAGGTGTGAGTGTGGGGGCGGGGATGTTTGTTTTTGCACGCGTATTAAAAGCGCAAGTGCGTTTAAATATCAAGCCACGAAGACTGGAACTGGTGAGCTGTTTTCTGCCAGCCTTCCTAATGCATATTTTTGTCCCGCCAAAGCCATATTTGACCGGTAAGTGATGTAGATGAGTGACTGCTGCGCTTGTTTAACTGAGGGAACAAGAGAGAGTGAAAGCACCGGTCCCGCGCGCCGTCTTCAAAATGTCTTGCTTTCTCTCTCTCTCTCTCTCTCTCTCTCTCTCTCCCTCCCTCCCTCCCTCCCGCATGTTTATGAATTGAGTTGGCTGAATACACGACGGTAAAAGGTCGGAAGACCGAAGTTTTTTTCTTCTGAACTACTGGTTGTGAATTGTGAAACCACACTTTCAATAAACCAAAAAAATCTATCTGTTGATGAAATGTTTTCTGTGTCGACTGTCGAGACCATAGACTGTAAAAATAGGTCGAGACAAATCTCGTGCGATGTCCTAAACTGCCTGGATAATCACAACGTGTGCCGTGGTTCCGTTAATGACACGTCCGATTCGCGAACTAATGACTCCTTTGAACCGATTCACTTTAATGAATGGTTAAAACAACTGATCTGTCCAACACTGAGCTCAAGAGACATAAATCGGAAACACTTTACAATAAGGTTCCATTTATTAAAGTGCACATTAAATGTACACTTTAATAAATGGAACCTTATTGTAAAGTGTAAGGTTAATAGATTAATAGAATGTTAACAAATTTTGTTAACATTCTATTAATATTAGTTTCTATGCAGATTTACTCCATGACAAAACTACCCCAGTCATTCTAGAATGATTCATTCTTTCCAAATAGAGCAATTCAAGTAATCTGGTGAAATTGTTTTTATATCACAATATATATCGCAGAAAAATAAAATATCACAATGTCATTTTTTACCAATATCGTGCAGCCCTAATCCTCGCTATGTGTTTTCTATACAGGGATATCGACATCGGTAAATATCGGTATCGGCCATAACAGCAATGTTAATATCGGTTATCGATATCGGCCACAAATTTTCACATCGGTGCATCACTAATTAAAGGACAACTCTAATTACACATTGTCACCTAGTCAACCGTTATCTGAGATTTGTTTTCATGATTGCTGAATGTAAATAGTTTTATCTCTAAAAACAGTTTAGCCTATAACGCTAGTATAACACTAGTATATAGGGCATAGAGTAATGACAAATAAAAATCGCTTGTTATTACCACTAACACGGTTCAAAATAGCCCCACAGTAACACGACAGCATAACAAGGGTCCCTACATTCAAACCGAAGCATTGAGAACTTTGTCAGTGTCCATACAGTTTAATAAGAAGATATTTTATACACACAGTCAACTTCGCGAATACAGGAAGAAGCCATCTTGGAAAAATAGTCTCTACCAGTCGATTGACGAATGCCGATCCAAGTGCGCTGAACTGTGGAGAATCTCATATGATCCGTTCTTTCCAGTAGAAACACAAACACGAACCGTTTACTTCTCCTCAATATGTACACGTAGCCTACTGTTCACGCTCACCTTATCACCTTATTCACATCTCACCAGCGCACTTGGATCGGCGCTCGTCAATCGACTGGTAGAGACTATTTTTCAAAGATGGCTTCTTCCTGTATTCGCGAAGTTGACTGTGTAATTAGACTAAAGGTTCATTTTGCGCTGGAGTTGTCCTTTAAGCTTGGAATAACGAGAGAAATAACATGGATAGAACTTTCAGTAACATTTCAGAATACGGTTCCTTCGTTAATGATTAACTACACAAGAACCAATGAGTAACACAATATTAACAATCTAGTAACTATTATTAACTAACAAGAAACTCTGATTGATCAACTAGCAAGTAATAGTGCAGATGAAAGTGGTAGTTCACTATTAACTAATCAATAACTACTATTTTTTAATACTTCCTAGAGAACTATTAACTAAAAAGAAACTCTGATTAATGAATTAATAATTAATAGTGCACTGACTCAAGTGTTACTTTATACTTCTGTGGGAATTACTAATCATTTGAAACTGTGTTATAAAGTGAAGATCATGGGAACTGACTGGTAATGACAATGAAAGTGTTACAACATGATCTAGTCATGATTTGTGCAACAAAGCACAAGTCATTTCAAGCGTTTGAGATTTCTGGTAAACTTTAGTATACTTTTAGAAACTTTCTTTAGAAGTATGTCGTAACACTCGAGTCATTACCAGTTTGTTCCCATGATTCTTCAGTTACTAAGGAAAAGCCAATAAAGTGTAGAATCTTCTCACTCACAAGATTTACACACACACACACACACACAAGCACACACACACACACACACACACACACGCGCTTCACATAGGCCTGCAATTACTGAACATAGACACAACCATATGTACAGTACATAGCCCCTCCCACAGAGTTCAGGCGCACATACATTGTCCTTGTGTTCTGAGTGCACAGACTTTGAATACTTTGAAAAATGTCAGAAAGTGTCTGTAACAGCAGTAAAATGTCTGTTTGGTACCTTGAAAGAAAGAAGAGCAAGAGACTAACTAAACTTTAGGAAAAATGACTGGACAATAATGCATCTGAGCAGTTAAGCTGGTTCGAGTCCCAAAAAGACAAGATAAAATCAAAAGCATTTCCAATTTTAGCAGCTTATTCCCCTCCATCCTCCCCATCACCACCACCAGGATGGTCCCTTCCTCACCTCCGGCTGCGCCCCCGCCTCGCCTTGCAGATTCGGCTAACCTCGCTTTGCTCGCTAAGGACGGGGCCTATGCCAAAGAACTCAAATTTATGCTAGCTGAGCTGTCAATAAATGTATACTGCTTTTCAATTATCTCCCGAGTCTTTCTAGTAGAACAAGAGGACTCTACTTTGTTTCAAGAGAAATAACAATGCTATTTCAGAATGCTGGACAAAATTACCTAAGACAATTATAAGAAAGTGGGAATTTCAGTGCTTTATGTTGCTTATGTTCACTGTTTTTGTGATAGGTCACTCTCAAAATATTATATCATGTGTAATGTCATTTTATTTAAAAGGCTTAGTACAAGAGGAATAATTTAAGAAAGTTTCTCATGTCAGTAACCATGTTTTGTCCACCAGATAGAGCCGTTCATTGGGTTCACTGTGACAGGTGCATGTTCAGACATTGATAACCATTGACATAGACTTATGAATCAAAGGCCCTTCTCATAATAAAGGACCTATAACCTTTATAAGTTCAGAGGTTATTTTATTTCTAGTGTCTTGAAAACATAATGCTATATATAACCACTTAAAATTTGATCATTAGTTTATGCTTTTTTTTTGCTTAAAAAGAAAATTTGTTTAAAGTCACCAAATCAACAATTTGTGTTTTAGTTTTTTTTTTTTTATAGAATATTGCAATAGGTATCAAAGTATTTATCTGTGCACATCATTATTATTATTTTTGCATTCATGTTCACTCTTCTCTTCTCTTCTCTTCTCTTCTCTTCTCTTCTCTGATAATATGCTTACTGGCATGAGGCAACCTGAAAGGTTACTTTAAGGCCTGCCTATTGATTTAACATGCTGTACATTTATGCATGGATTTTTACAGTCTGATTCATTTCTGCGAAGCTGATGTATTAGTCGGTGTGAGTGGCTCATGACCTAAAGGTAAGGAAGGGCTGACATTAATTTGACGTACAGGCCTAGGTAGATCAGAAGTTAATCTACATTTCCCAAATTCTTGCAGCCACTTAAGACTGGTTTAGGTCACCCAAAAATGATAATTCTGTCATTTACTCACCGTCATGTTGTTCCAATACCTGTACGAGTTTCTTTCTTCTGTTAAACACATTTTGGGAATAGTTTCATTTTTGGGTGAACTATTCCTTCAAAGAATAGCAGAGTTCCCACCACAACTAAAACAATAAGGGTACAGAGAAACAATAGGTTAAACAATAGGTTTTAATAAATCACTTTCATAAACGATATTTTATCCAGCTGATAAACAATACAAACTTTGATAGCCAATCAGAATCCATTCTGCTGTCACAAACTCATGCATTTAAGGCGGTAGATGGCAAAACTGCATCACGCGATCAAATAAACCGAACAATGTCGTCCGCCCTGGAGTGGATGCTATCGATACGGTTTACTCGTACTGCATCACTAGACGCATTGGACAAACTCTGCTTTTTCCGCTTTACTATATGCTTATAGAATCGAGCAGTGTAACTGCATTAGCCAATGGTCGTGCCATGAAGTTGGATGAAACAATGAGCAACGTAGCTGCACGAACGTGTTAACTTAAGTTTTTACAGAAAGAGTGATTTTTCGACAAATTGGTTTAGGCGATAATTTGGTTATGTTTCAAAGAATGGGGTTTAGTGTTTTAGCAATTCAGAGTTCATCGTTGTATTTTACTGTATATCCACCCTTCAATCTTTACAAATTGGTGTAGTTGTGATGTTGTGTTTTTAGTTGTGAGAAAATGATGAATTCTTTTCATGTGTTAGTAATTAAGAAATTTGTAATAACTGCATGTGTGAAGTTCATCTATTGTGAAATGAGTTCAGTTCAGTTCAGCTGTAAGCAGCTTTATAGAAGACAACAGTATCATTATTCACTGAGTCAGATCAGAATAAGCAAAAGCAGCTCTGCAGATGTCACCCAGGTCAATTCAATCATAGTTTCCTTCTTACTAATCTCAACTAAAGTGTACCATCAGTTTATTCTGACTACTGGCAAGGATTATATGATCATGAACTTGCAAAGTATTATCACTGTTTGATTAATGCGACTGCACTTCTTTACCACCGTGAGACCACAATCTTCTGAAACCAATCGATTTAATAGTCAATAAAATGGAAACGGCATGAAATATGGTAACAGAGAAAGATATGAGTGTTAAATAAATACAGTGTGACTATTTAAAAGAGAAGAGTCATCATGTGAATCTGAGGTCAAGAATGTAACACAATATTGATCATAATAGTCATGATAGATGATCTGAAAATGCGCTGAATGAAAAGGATTACCAAGAAGTTTTGTTTCAGGGCAGCAGATTCATTGTTCAGGATTGACAGACATTAACAATACAAAAGATGAATAATACATTTCTAGTTTGGCATGCTAAAGGAGTCTCGGCTAGAAGGCCGTGTTGCGTGTGAGGATGTGAGGTGGAGATTTATAGCCTTTTCTTACTGCAGTTGTTATAATTAAAGGGCATTAAATGTAGTCACGCAATGCTGATGTTGTTAACATTAACAATTTAAAAACAGAGTATAATTTGCACGGTTAGAAGTAATATGATAAGCGATCGTTAGATTTAATCAGCATGATGTACTGCAATGCTTTTTTCCCCCAGTCGGTCAGAACGTTAAAGGGATACTCCACTTTTTTTGGAAATAGGCTCATTTTACCACTCCCCCATAGTTAATCAGTTGAGTTTTACCGTTTTCAAATCCATTCAGCCGATTTTCTGATGTTTAGAAGAATATCAGTAACCAAACAGTTTCTGGTCTCATTGACTTGCATAGTAGGAAAAATATATATATATATATATATATACTATGGAAGTCAATGAGACCAGAAACTGTCTGGTTACTGATATTCTTCTAAACATCAGAAAATCGGCTGAATGGATTTGAAGACGGTGAAACTCAACTGATTAACTCCGAGGGAGTTGTAAAATGAAATTATTGGAATTATTTCCAAAAAAAGTGGAGTTGATTCTAACAGATGTTTCTTGCTCAGATGACATTTTCTGTGTTGACAAATCCTTGTGTTGGTCATACTTCCAAAAAGTATAATCTGTGATTCCGAATGACAGTCTCCTCACAGTGGCAGACAGCTGCACGCTTTCCTCAAAACATGGATTCATCCGCTCTGTGCCATGTCGAAGCACAACTCACGTGAAGTTGATAATTCCACAATTACAGATTTCCAACAGAGATGTCGAAAAAGAGGAAAAACTACGGACAGCAGACTGCAGCTTTAATAATGTTAACAATTTAAACCTTATTGTAAAGTGTTGCCATTTCATATTCAAGCTTTGCTCATGCTGTAATTATTGATTGATTGAATTATCGAGCCATTGACATATATTTATTCAGAAGCACAGTTTCAGCCTCTGTTTTCTACCCTTTTGATGGGAAGTGCCAATAAATTAAATATAAATGAAACATAAGGGATAATACTTGTTGATCCATCATTTAAGTTTATTTTAAGGTTGCAAAAGTAACCAGATGCATCAATCAACAGCAAATCACAACCACACAACAATACAATAAATTCCCCATGGCCACAATTATGTCCCACACACTACATTTGGTCACACTTTATTTTATTGTGACAAAGTAACACATTACTACATGTACTTACTATATTAATAAATTATGCATAGTTACAACGAACCCTAAACCAAACTCTAACTCTGTAGTACAAAGTTAATTAAAATTACTCACTGTATTTGAGTAATTTCAATGTAACTATGTCATCTTAAAATAAAGTGTAATCCTATAATTGCTTCTTGTCCGAGAACTTGCTTCACTCGGATGTGTCAAACAAAGAAACAAACGAAAACAAAATGTAGTACATGTAACGGTCACCAGGTGGAGTGCCCTTGAGAGTCACCAGAGGGCACTCCACACCAGATGTTCATGTCTCACTCACAACTACATTTCCCAGAAGTCATCATCACTGATCACATTCACCTGTACCTCATTCACTGATTGCATTCACCTGTGTCTCATCCTGTTAGTCTGTCTATATATAGCTTGTGTTCGCATTCACTGTTTGTGAAGTCTTGTTGTACTGTGTGTCTGCATTTCTGAGCAGTTTTCTGTGTTTGGTTTCTGGTTTTTGATTTTGGATTGTTCTTGGATTTTGATTAGTGCTGCCTGCCCTGACCTCTGCCTGTTTCTTGGATTCCCACTGTGTGTTCTCCATTGCTGGTTCTCGACCCTGCCGGTACGACTAATCTTAATAAAGCTGCATTTGGATCTTCATCGGAGCAGTTCATTACAGTACACTTCATCACATCACTGTATATTTTTTAAGGCTGCAGAATATAGAGCCCAGTCAGAGTGTCAGCAAAGCTAAACATACAGCATGATTGAGACAATTCTTTGAAAGGTAAAAATAAAAAACTACATATGCACAGCACTTGACAAAATTTACTTTTACACTTGTAATTTAATATACTTATTTATGCTTACTGTCTTTGTTATTTATCCACTTTTTATTAACACTACTATTAATAATACAAAATAACTAAGAAAGTATTGATGCCATTTTTGCAGGTGCAAAATGCAGTGTTTGGTGGAAAGACGAGGCTTGCAGGGCATGTACAGATGAGCAGCGCAGGTGGAATGCAGGTACAGAAAAAAACATCTTGAGCCTAAACGTCTGAGTCAGATCAACAACACAAGGCAGAACAGCAATACAGTGTTAACTGTTGGGCTGTCAGTAGCCAGAACCCACTTCCAAACACACCACATCATGTCACATTAAGGGCTCTATTTTGCACCCGGCGCAAATGACTTTATACAGAAACGCATGTGTCATTCCTATTTTGCGGGATTTTTCCCTCCACAGACGCACGACGGTAAACTAGGAAATGAACTTGCGCTCCCTGGGCGGATCGGCGTGTTTCGACGCAAACATTCCCTGGTGCTATTCTACACTAAAGTCAGTGGCGCGTTGTTCATGATGCTATTTTAAGCACGCATGCTTGGCCATAATTATAGCGGGTGCACATACACTGATTCTCTCATCAACACAGATGCAGCAGTTTTTATTTTTGTTAGTCATACATTATAACAAGGAAAACACATGAGGAAAATCATTGTGGTTTACATGAAGATGAAAAAACCGTATTACCAATTTTTTAAGGCTAATTGTACTCGTAGGCTACTAAAGGATCAGACCTGTTTGCCCAGTAGTGGAAAGAAACATATATAATGTTTAACCGACGCTGATGTGCGAGGGTCTCTCCATCCCCATATAACGTCACCTCTCTGTCGTTTAACTGCCCTCACAAGAACGTCGGTCTCCTCGGCTGTGAACGCTCCTGGTAAACCCGCCGTTATAATAACAATCCGTCATGCAACATGCGCACCTGCTCTTAAAGGGTATGTTGGATGGCGCTCTGATTGGTTGATTTCACGTTACGCCCAAACCACACCTATGAATAATGAAAAGCAAATGAATGTAGAGCTTACCAAGTGCATGAGCATTACTCACAGGGGCACTGTTACAAGTGTCCAAGAACCATGGCTCTCTGCCAGACCTGATGGGGTCATGGAAGTAAAATGTCCAGTGCCAACCCAGCCCTCACTTACAGCTTACTCAGAAATGCAGTGATATCAAACTAGTAGATGGAGGGCTGGAATTGCAGAAAACTGGCAGTAGTGGATATTATGCAAATAGAGCTTACAATGTTTTGCATAGATCTAAATTCTGCTATACTTTTGATCTGGACACCCAAATAGCATGTTTCCCTTTCAATGCAGTATGATGAGGCATTTGTGTCAAGCGATTGAGAGGTTTTTATTTCTCACGTATGCTACCTCGGCTTGTAGATGAATATGCTGAAGGACGGTTTAAGCTAAATAAAAGATACATTGAGGTAATGGACAAGGTTCAGTGAACATCTGCACATGTGGCATAACCATTAATGTGTGCCATCCATTAAGAGAATCTGAGTGAAAATTGTGATACCTTTAGACTGTGTAAAGTAAACATTCTTTCGGTGTTAAGAAAGAACATGTTGTTTTTTTAATTAAACGATATGCAGTTTGATTCCAAACATATATTTTCCTATAAAAGAAAAACATTCAAACATCATATTTGAAAAGTAAGATTGTAAGTAGTTTATATACAGTATAATACCAGTTTGTATTCAGATCAGACTCAGGTTGACACTTGTAGTTCTGAAAGTTAAGTTTGCACAACCTAAGGTAATGTTTATGTATGTTTAATATATGTCTTAGTTTGATTTTATTACTGCATTTTGGAAAATGTTTTCTTTAAAAACAATGCAATATGGCACTTAATATTAAAATGAAAAATAAACTCTTAATAAAACAAAAGTATTTCTTATCAGATAGACAAGAATAGGTAGAATCCTTAGCTGCAGCCCTAATTTCGAATAAAATCCTCCCTCAGATTAACAAGGGCAGCACACACTCTTAGAATCTGGTCAATTTTAGGAGCCATGGTGATCGGAACAACCTGGCACAGTATTTTGTAAACTTTTTCAACTCCTCGACTTTTTAAGGAGGTTGTTCCTACTATGGGGCCATCTATTCTTGCAGTTTTAAATAGTAGTCTTTCCTCATGGGTCTAAACATTTTAAACATAAAGTAGTGCAACCCTTAATTAAAAAATCTGGCCTGGATCCTACAGATCTCGCAAATTTTAGACCTATATCGAAACTACCTTTTCTGTCTAAAAGATAGTTTGCAGTCAATTAATGGCGTTTTTGGATGAGCACGATATTCTTGAAGTTTTCCAATCTGGTTTCAAAACCCGTCATAGCACAGAATCGGCTCTTCTAAAAGTTTTTAATGATATTTTTTTAGCTACTGACTCTGGGGATTGTGTTATTCTTGTGCTTCTTGATTTGACAGCCGCTTTCGATACAGTGGACCAGGAAATCCTGATCTCTCGTTTGGAGCGGTGGGTGGCTATTAAGGATATTGCACTGAAATGGTTCAGGTCAACTTTCTGTGTCAGCTGTGGAGACTATGTGTCTTCCTCTGCTCCTCTGTCTTGTGGGGAACCACAGGCATAGGCGGAAATCGCGGGGGGGTCGGGGGGGTCAGGACCCCCCCTATCTGAAGGTTGTCCCCCCCAAAAAAAACATTAAAATATGTGTATTGTAAATCATGTAATAATATATTCTTAAAAATAATTAAGAAATAAAATAACACAAATGCAAACGGGTCAATTACGAAAAAAGCGTTCTAAACATTTTGAGACCCCCCTCCCTTGCCTCACAGTGCGTTGGTCCACCGCCTCCGTCCCTTTTACCTCAGACACACACATTCCGGTGGCGGGAGAGAAAAACATAGTTTTTGAGTAGTTGTGGAACTCCAGTAAAGGGGTCGCACACCGGACGAGAAGCGTAGCGGCGCGTCGTGCAGCGCCATGTCTTTAAAATTCGAACACATTATTCTCTATGAGTGTACACACACCGGCGGCGCCGTACGGCGTCTGTCCGCGGCGCCCAGCGACGGCTCAGGACCGTGTTCAAAACCCTGCTGCGCCACAGAGCGCCATTTACATAGTTTTATATACAATTTAAATTATTTTTGTCTCAAATCGGTGCTGATGGATCCTGACTTCGCCCTATGCTGCAATATGCATTTAGTTTTGCATTTACAGAAATCAGCTGCTTGAATGACAATTGCTGATGTTATTGGATTTTTCAGGTGAGATTCTCAATTAATTCAGTGAACGGATGATCTGAGGTAAAGTTTTCAGACCGCAGACTCAGGAACGATTGTATTTAATTGTACAGTACAATAATAACAGACACTATCTTCATGTCATTAAACATGTATACAATATTGCTGGCCATACACTGATGAGAAAGTCCGGGTGCGCTGTGCATATAGATTCTAACGCTTTCACTGTGATTTATATCATTTAATATAGTTAAAGAATGAGTCAATGAATGAAATTAATCGCTGCGCTGCGTGAGGAGAGTATGTAAACAGATTCGCCGCTGGCTTAAACCAGAAAGAAATTTTAAGAAGTATAATGAAATGGTCTCCATGCTACACTAATAATAGTAGTAAGGCTTTCCTCTGTATTTTTTTGCCTGTATTATTGGTGTCCCCTTCAAAATTTGCTCTTGAGAATTGTTATGTTTATTGTCCCCCCCAACATTTTGATGAAATTTTCGCCCCTGACCACAGGGCTCAATCTTGGGCCCTCTTCTTTTCTCTCTTTATCTGCTCCCGCTGGGTTCCTTACTTAGGAAGCATAGTATGTCTTTCCACTGCTATGCTGACGATAGTCAGATCTATGTGCCTCTACAGAAGAATGAAACTGTTGGCCCATTACTTAAATGCCTTGATGACATAAAGGCCTGGATGGCTCTAAACTTTTTAAGTTTTAACGAAAGTAAGACAGAAGTGATGTTTTTTGGTGTCAATCTGGGTTCCTTGAGTCAATATATTAAGCCAACAGTCACTAATCTAGGGGTTAAAATTGACCCTGACCTGAAGCTGGACAGACAGATACGGTCAGTGGTTAAAACAGGTATTTTTTCAATTGAGGCAATTTGCCAAAATCAAACCATTTCTTTCAAAGCAGCATTTTGAGACAGTAATCCACGCCTTTGTTACCACACGGTTGGATTACTGTAATGCACTTTATGTGGGGGTCAGTGGGTCCTCTGTTGCTCGTCTTCAGATGGTGCAAAACGCTGCTGCACGTCTTTTAACTGGAACATGTAAATACGAGCACATTTCCCCTATTTTATCCTCACTCCATTGGCTGCCTATATATCATAGGATCCATTTTAAGATTCTGTTATTTGTGTTTAAAGGTCTAAATGGTCTTGCTCCACCTTACATCTGGGAGCTGCTACACCCCTATAGGCCCACTCGTTCTCTCAGGTCAGCTGACCAACTGCTCCTAAATGTGCCTAAAACAAAGTGCAAGCTAAAAGGGGACCTTAAAATCATTATTCTTTGGCTTGTGATAAGTGAAACTGAAAATCCAGGTTTGGTTATATTGATTTTATTGTTTCATTGTATGGTTGTGTAAGGCTTTTTATGTATGTATTGTTTTACTGTACATGTCAGTCATGAAACTGATAATCCAGGTTCGGTCATATTGATTTTATTGTTTTATTCTATGGTTATGTAGGGCTTTTATATAAGTATTGTTTTTACTGTACAGCACTTTGTGTCTACATAATTGGTTGAGTTTTAAAAAAAGCTTCAGTTTAAAAAGACCATGCGCTTTACACTCTTTTATGTCTGGTAGGGCATTCAACTGATTAGTGGCTCTCACGGCGAAAGATGATAGTCCTAAAGCGGAACGACGAAAGGGAACCAGACAGTTCTTCATGAGTGATAGTCTGGTAGATCTCACAGGTTTCACAATGAAGATCAATAAAATCACATAATACAGAAGGAGCCAAACCATTTAAGATTTTATGAACCATACACAAATTTGAATAAAGTCTAAAATTGTCAAAGGTTAGAAATTTATGTTTCTCTAGAATTCTACAAAAATGAAAATGGTTAGGTTTTTATCTAAAATGTTTAAGGTTTGCTTATATAGAGATTTTAAGGGTTTAATAACAGTTTCTCCCGCTTGACCCCAACATGTCAAGCAATAAGACATGTAAAACATAAAAGCCGTAGCTACATCAAAAGAAAGACATTGTCTTATTTTGTCTAAAGTTTGCCATATTATATTTAATATTCCTTACCATTTTCTTTACCTGTTTTTTAAAACTGAGATTTGAATCCAATATTATACCAAGATAATTTAGCTCATTTACTATTTCTAACTTTTCACCATTTATAATAATATTAACATCAGGAGATTTAACATTTGTTTTAGAGAAAAAAAATCCTTTTGTTTTACAGATGTTTAGGGTAAGACATGACTGTTTCAGCCGCTGTGGGATCTTTTCACTAGCAGCTTTTCACTTCTCAGCCGCCAAGTCTGCTGTTTTCGCATGTGTAAAAATAACAGTATCATCAGCATACATTTTTGTATCCCTTCACACTGTTGGGGAAGATCATTAATGTACAAACCATAGGCTGTAAAAAAATATGGACGTAGTGTCTGTGACGTCACCCATAGGTTTCTGAAGAGCGTTTTTGAAGCCTAAAGTGGGCGGGGCCGGCCGTCGCCATCTTGGCAGTGCGTCACCTCTCGTCACTACCGGATAAATTAAAATGGGCAAAGAGGCGGGACGCGGGTGGAGCTGAGGTGCTAATGCTATGCTACTGCCGCTGAATTGACAGCTGATTGAAAAAGTAAAGCCAATGGTTAAAGTTCATGTTTTGCCCTTCGAAATATTATGATAGTTAAGACGTAACTAAAAGTGAGACTATTTACTTTACTTTTTTATCAACTTTATTAATCTCACAAGGGGCAATTAAGACCATGTATACAAGTACATAACACAGATCACACACATTTCTCACAACAATCAAGCAGTCAACTATGTGCATCGTGATGCAGTATTATTCTGCTAGTTAAATGTATTAATTACTTACAATATTGCTCTAAGCTTGTGACAGTGATTCAAGGCAAGCACACGTCAGTCGGCATCTCACGTCAAGTTCGCAAAGAGCTTTAATTCAGTCCATTTATACTATCTGATTTTGGCCGCCAGCTCCTCAGATGGGTCAAACCAAAGATATTACCTCAGAACTTCAAGAAAATGAACTAGAAATCCGCGCTTATTCAACGGTGTGCATCTGAGAGACAGCACTGAAATCATCAGACATCCGTTAGTCCATGCGAGGGAAACCGCTGGAAACACGGCGCTGGTCGATCTCTCCATACTCGACACGACGGAATCCAACTACGTGCACGGGCGAAGGTATAATACATGTATTAAATTGTATGAAATAATCCCGGAAAAGCAGAAACACAGCTGAGGGTGACGCTAACAGACAGCAGACATTCGACTAGCAGTGAAAGCGGCCGCAAGAATCCACCTGTCACTCAAGTGGCCACGCCCTTAATTATGCAGAACTTTAAGGCTTAAATATAATTTAAACAGATGAGTTGTAAAAAAAAATCACCCCCCACAGTCGTCATGAAGGGAAAAATGAGCTCAATAGACCTAAGCCACTGTTTTTTTCTGCTGTAAAGTTGGGCATTTTAACATGGGGGAGATACAGATGTGACTCGTTTCTGCAGCCTGCCTCAAGCGGCCACTTGCAGTTTAATTCACTTCCGTGTTGGCTTCAAGAGAGAGACGGGGAGGTTGCCGCTTGATACAAACTAAATAGTAAGGGCCCTAGTACTGATCCTTGGGGTACACCCATTGTATAATGCAGATCACAGGACTTGACCACTTTAATTCTAACACATTGTTCTCTGTTTAATAAGTATGAGGATACCCATGTCAAAGCTTCAGGTGAAAATTGAAAAGAAGACAACTTAGAAAGAAGAACTGTATGATTAACAGTATCAAAGGCCTTACGTAGATCTAAAAATATAGCCCTAAATAAATCATCCTTTGTCAACTTTAGATTTTATTTGCTCTATTAAATGTAAAGTAGCTGTTTCGGTAGAATAATTTGCTCTGAAACCAATCTGCATACAATGTAGGCCAAACTCACTGGTGTTAAGATGGGATGTCAGCTGTTCAAAAACAATCCTCTCTGCAACCTTAGAGAGGACTGGCAGTATGCTTATAGTTACTAACTTTATAATGGTCTCCGGATTTAAAAATAGGAGTGACAATAGCTTTTTTTCCATGTGGCAGGAAAAACACTACCTTCAAATGACAAATTAATTAGATGAGTGATGACCGGGGTTAAGCTATCTTTGTGAGTTTTAACAAACATAGTATCCATATAATGAGCATCTTTACATTGTGAATTTTTCAACGAGCTAATGACTTTATTAACTTGCATTTCATTTGTATTGACTATATGGAAACTTTTACTTAAATCCTCATTCGGACTAATATTTAATTCCCTTTTTGGAAATGTATCCCCTAATTCTTTAACAGAGTCAATAAAAAAAATATTAAAAATAGTAGCAATGGCACAATCATCTTCAATTAACTTTCCCTCAACTTTAAGTTTAACATCTCCTCTAAAATTTGCTTTCTTTCGTAAAAGAGTATTTATGTTTTTCCAAATGAGCTTATTATTTCCTTCAGCCTCATTCATTAAATGAAGATAATAGTTGGATTTGGCTACTCTCAGCTCGCGAAGCCTATCTATGTCTCTTTCTGTCCTATAATAGCTTTCTTTAATGCTGAGTCCCTACTCTTCATCAGCTTCCATAAGTTCGCATTGAATCATGGTAAAACATTCTTATGTTTGATTTTTTTCTGGACATCAACAGTAAATTTCTCTCTCACATAATTAATTTTATTATAAAATGTGTTACAGCCATAATCTATATCTTTGGAGGATAAAGATATAATTCCACTCTAGCTCTGCTATTTCTTCATCAAATGCTACGACTTTTCCTTTAGGTATACAATGAAAAACATTAGTAGGAGTTACCGTATAATTTTTAAATCTGTTTTTCGTTAATTTCCGTGCAACCAAGGTTAGATTGTGATCAGATAGCCCAGTAATCAGATTATAACTCTTGATTATCCTTTCAGGCTTATTAGCAAATATTAAATCTAACTGTGTCTTCGAAGATTTCGCAATTCTAGTTGGCCCTTTAATTACCTGATATAGATTAAATTTATCTGCAACAATTTTAAGTTTTTTCCTCTTTAATTTATCTTCCCAATTCAAATTAACATCACCCATAAGAATTATTTCTTTGTTAAGATTACATTCTTTTAAAAGTCCTGTAAGTTGATCATAGAATGTATTGTTAACAGAAGGGGGCCTATAAAACAATAAATGACATTTGAGGAGATAGAATCATTTTCAACCCCACAAATTAGTGATAAATTTGTTACTGCATCAGCCTCCATATGGAAGCCATGGAATTAGAGGTCGGAAAACGTATTACACGGTTTGTTTTTAATTTCATAAGTGCCATGCGAACTTGATCTCGAACAGGTATTGTAAATAAATTACTGGCATGTCCTTAATGTTGATACAAGAATGTCAAATGTTTCTATATCTAGATCAGTGTTTCCCAGCCCTGTTCCTGGCGGCACACCAACACTGCACGTATTCTTTGTCTCCCTAATCAAACACACCTGATTCAACTCATCAGCTCATTAACCCATCTGATTATGAGCTGATGAGTTGAATCAGGTGTGTTTGATTGAGGAGACAAAGAATATGCGCAGTGTTGGTGTGCTGCCAGGAACAGGGTTGGGAAACACTGATCTAGACCAGTGTAGAGCAAAGCATCCATGTTATTTTGAAGCAAAAAGTAGGCAATATCACCACACTGAGTCATCTTGTGAGCAGTTTAATCATAAGTATTACACAAGTTACACAGTAGGAAAGTGAACACTAAGGGCTCTATCTTGCACCCAGCACAAATGACTTTATACAGAAATGCATGTCTCATTCCTATTTTGCACACATGCAAAGTGGGATTTTTCCCTCCACAGACGCACGTTGGTAAACTAGGAAATGAACTTGCGCTCCCTGGGCGGATCGGCGCAAAAACGAGGCGTGTTTCGGCGCAAACATTCCCTGGTGCTATTTTACACTTCCAGAAAACAACTGCGCCACTGACCAGAAAACACCTGGGACTCGTTCTTCGTACGTTGCTTAAAACATCCGAGATCAAATGAGACATCCAAGATAATATCATCGTGCTCATCATGATCCGGCTAATTGGGTTCTTCGAACACACCTGTTTATGATTAGTATCGCTGGATTGAGTTATCTGAGATAACTGCGCGTTCTCGCGTTGGTTTAAAAGGGGACATGTATCGATAGCAGAACCAGTGATCAGCAGCGCTGCTATTGGCTGTTCAGCTTGGCCAAAGAACACGCCCAGTTTTTCTCCCAAGCAGAGCAAGCGCTTTTAATGCAAGGTTATGCCGAAATTCAGTCTTTAATTAAAACGCCAGGGAACACCTCAAAGTGTGCAAAAGCCAGGAGAGAGTGCTGGCAAAACTAGAAGACAAATTAAATGCGTTTGTGGTGGCCATGTTAGATGTTTTAATAACTTATTATTATTAGGGCCCAAGCCCTGAAGGGGCGAAGGCCCTATTGTTTTCCTTGGGATTATTAGGGCCCAAGCCCTGAAAGGGCGAAGGCCCTATTGTTTTCCTTAGGATTATTCTTTTCTATTATTATTTAGGGCCCAAGCCCTGAAAGGGCGAAGGCCCTATTGTTTTCCTAAGGATTATTTATTATTATTATTTTGTAACCTTTTGGGCATTTTTGGGGCCCTTAACGTGCTCGAAAACTCTTGAAACTTTGCACACGGGTCAGAACCCGCGGCCATCAGAGCCGGGCTGAAGCTGGTACCCGGGCGTGGCAGGGCGGCTCGTCAGCGCCCCCTGGAACGGTGTCCGAACACTTGGTCCATAACTCAAACACGCTTGTATGTAATAATATGAAACTCGGTACACATGTTGATCTCATCGTTTCATCTATACCTCACACTCTTACTTTTTACCCCAGCCCAACAGGAAGTCGGCTATTGAGGTTTGTTTGTAAAACGCTCGCAATGGAATGTTAAATACTCCTCCTAGAGCTTTGATCCTAATTCGACGAAACTCGGTCAGCGTGAAGTCAAGACATTGAGGATGAAAGTTTGCGAGGGGATTTTTGATATCTCGAATGGTTTGGCCGTGGCGAGGAAACGAAATCATGGCGAGAAACGTGAACCAGGAAGTGTGTTATAACTTCAGCATACATTAACTGATCTTGATGAAACTTCAGCAGTGTTTTCGCTGTAAGAGGACGATCACATGGATGTGACTATTGTGAGTCAAAGTTATAGTGCCACCAACTGGCAGCAGGAAGTGTGTCACTTTCAAAATGCTTTGATATCACCCTTTTATTTTTACCCGATTTGCTTCAAACGTCATCTGTATAATGTAAACATACGGCAGATGTAGACCTGTGAATGGTTTCTTGATATCTTTGAAACTGTTGCCGTGGCGACGCATCAAACGTTACCATTCTTTTAGGATGCTATTGAGACCCTTAGCATGCTTGAAATTGCATGAAACTCGACAGACACATCACATTTATTAGCCAGTAGACACGTGCAAAGTTTCAGAAACGGGCGTGGTGAGGGCTCAGTAGCGCCACCTTTTGACAAAAGTGGGGTTGTTAGTTTTATCTACAGTTACAAAAATCGGTATGTATATTGTACTCCTCGAGCCGGACAACTTTCTTATTGACACTCATTAGCTAGGACCCACAGAAAGTCAGATATGTTTGTTTGAATGTGGTCTTGCTCAATGTGAGCCTACATCTCTGTCTTTGCCTGTCTGTGTGTGTCTGTGTATGTGTGTGTGTTTGTAGGGGGAGGGGGCTTAACCATTTCACTCCTGTGTGTATGGCCTGCATAAAAAATAAATGCCTTAAGCCTGGTATTTTTTTAAATAAGTTTTTTTTATTTTTTATAAGTAAAGGCATATAACCAGTTTAATTGTAGTGCATTAATAGTTTTATATAATTAGTTTATTAATTAAATTAACTTGGTCCATAAACTTGATCTGAAAATTTGGTCCATAAATCAAACACACTTGCATGTAATAATATGACTTGAGTGTTAATCACATCATGTTTTCAGTTTGAATATAAAATATATAAATTATGTAAAAAAAATAAAGTTGATCCAGCTGGAGCGCAGGCTGAGAATAGCGCTGTCATGACTGGATCAGAGATCATCAGTCATGCCTTCTCATACCTTACGCGCACACCACGCCCACTTACATCAGATCACATCAACATGTCAGCCGGAGGGATAACGAGGGTCGTCGTCGCTTTTGGATTCAAGAATTTCTTACAACAAGATGGCAAAAGAACAGCGCTTTGCAAGACATGCAACGTTAAGATCGCGGACAGTCAGATGACAACCTCCAATTTCGTCCGTCATTTGAAGAGCCATATTCTGCCCAGTAAGTGCTTGTCAATTTGTTAATGTTATCTGGTTAGCTCGTTCGTAGTTAGCTAGCTAATGTAAGTTAAAGGAGAACTCCGGCGCAAAATTACACATTGTTACCTAGTCAACCGTTATCTGAGATTTGTTTTCATGACTGCCGAATGTAAATAGTTTTATCTATAAAAACAGTTTAGCCTATAAGTGACGTCCGACATTCTGCATATTGTGTTATTTTGTTAAGCCCCACTAAAAGCATAAAAAACTGTAAAGCACAATCAAGTTTTCACACTATATTCCAAGACTTCTAAACTCATTCAATAGCTTAATGTGTGGTAAAATTAATATTTTAGTCTCTAAGTTAAAGTTAACGGAAAGTCATCTCGCCTCAGTCATTCTCCATGCATCAGCTTCACACAGCGCGTCGCATTCGGTTGCGACAGTAACACGACGACACTCTCTTCAAGATCAATGTTCCCAATATTATACTTTATTTGTAGATAAGGCATAAAGGTCTATGATTTGCATAAAATGACTATCTTGCTGGAGTGGAGTTTATTGCCCTTTAGAATACACTAAGCATTAGTGCTGCACGATTAATTATATCGCAGTCGTAATAGCGATCTCAAACCTATGCAATTATATAACGCAAAATGCCGCGATTTTATATGAAATAAACAAAGTAGGGCTATTAGCGCAGCTAATGTCATCCTTTGACAAGTGTTACAAGATCCCCCTCTTATTGGTTCAAATGCCTTTTCGCATTTTGCACGACAAGAAGTGAAAAGCTGCCTGTGAGTGCCCTAGATTAGATGATACGCATAATGCGCATGCACTGACCGTGTGCCAGCCCAGAATAAACAGTTCTCTTTCGAGCTTGAACGAACAATAGCACACACAATTATGCCAAAATGTGGTTTTGTCTAGTATCTTCATAACATAAGAAAAGTCTGGATGAAAAGAGTTGTGCTATGAGGCGCGTGAGATCCGCGTCTCGGCAACGGGTTCTCTTAAAGGGCCAGCAGCGAATAAAGCGTTCTTTCAGGAAAGTTAAAAGAACAAAGGGAAATTAGAAAATTACTCACTGATCTTGAGTAAAGAACTTTTGTAGCTTTAATAAGGATTATTATATATATAATTTATGATTCAGGCAGCGCAGACTGTTTGATAACTTTATTCAATTTCTGTACCTGTTAAGACAGGAAGGGCACAGGTAAATATGTTTTTTATTATGGGTTTATGTGGGGATTGTTTGAAGTTCACTTAATTTAAAAGCTGTTATATATTTTTTTAAGCCTAATAATTTTTTAAAAAGTTGATGGCTTTCAATTGATGGAATCACTGTAATGTTGGTTTGGTTGATGGTTTATTGATCATTATAGGTGTTATCAATCATTTATTGTTGTTGTTGTTTTTAGTTTGAGTTGAGAAATAAACATTAATCTGTGTGTGCATTTTACTTTAGAACCAAGCAAGTTGGACTCATGAAACCATTTTATTATATCGGAGTCGCAAATCGCAATTGCAATATTGGCTCAATAATGGCAATATGACATTTTCCCAAATCGTGCAGCCCTACTAAGCATAGATTATAGATACCATCCCTTCGCTATGTTCTTTTCAATGTGAAGCGTTGCGTGCTGTGACTTGGTGTTGCTTCAAGTGCATCATTCTGCACACGGGATGCGCATGATTGCTTATAATACTTTGGGGAGACAAGGGGGCGTGGCCTAAGGGAATATCACTCGTGATGTTAATTGATGTTACCCCGCCATCGCTGATACAACCTTTAGCAGTCATGTTTTTGCTTCTTGAGAGAGAGAGAAAGTGTGTGTGTGTGTGTGTGTGTGTGTGAGCAGTGGCGGTTCTAGGCGGGGGCCTGGGGGGGCCAGTGCCCCTGCGACAACAAGCTTGGACCCCCTTGTGGCCCCCCTAAATATGGAGTCAGTGTGAAATATTTTTTTTATAGTGTGTCACGCATTGAGCATGACAGTCACTCGTTTCAGTCTTTTGTCTCACACTCCCGTCACACATTGTATTTCTCATGCGGAAAAACTATTAATAATATATTTAATATACGCAATTTCTCTGGCCGCGCCGCTCTCACGTGAGAATCAAGCGCGTCTCGCCTGGAGTTCAGCAGTCGACCCTGCTACGCATCAGCCAATCAAAAAAAGAGAAGTGCTACTTAATAGCCAATCAGAAAAGGGCACTATTGTATCTGGGTAAAATTTAACGCAACAACCAATGAAAAAAAGCATATCCTGGAATTGTTCATATGATTCTGTTACAACATCTTCCGAAAGTTTCTTCACCGGTCCCACAGATGAAACTAATCACTAGAGCTCCGAACATCACTTGGAGCACGGAGTAAGTCATGATCTCCTGTTTTAATGTTACAACAAATTCACAACTTGTTTGACAAAAACTATGACAACTTGACTGATGTAAGATGAATCTTTCCCGTAGCGTAAGCTAGCTTACGCAATGCTCGTTCCCTCATCTAGAGAGAACCGAGGTTACGTTAGGTAATCGATTCGTTTCCCATTTAATTAGTTTCAGTCTGTAACTTAGACAACAGTTTTACAGCCTGTTCACTGACAACACCTGCTCAGAACAAGTAGTCTAGGCCTAGTCATCTTATTACACGAATCACGATGACTGACATATTGTCACATTATAAACATCTCTCTCTCCAAATAGGCTTAATAATTTTATTAGCACTAGATAAATTAAAGTGTAATGCATAGTCGATTTTAAAACATCTCTCTCTCCAAATAGGCTTTATAATTTTATTAGCACTAGATAAATTAAAGTGCATTGCATAGTCGATTTTATAGGTCACTTTTAAAATCATGTCATATTTTATAATTATATCCTGGCCAAGGATGCATTAATTATTGCTTCTGTCTTTCAAAGATGTCAGGAAAAAAACAATTATAAAAAAGCTCATTCACCCTGAGAGGAAAGCCCCCTAAAAAGGCCAGTTTAGAGGATAATTTGCTGATCTTTTTGCAAAAAAAAAAAAAAAAAAAAACCCCACAAAAATCGTAGATTAATTTGTAAAAATTATATATATATATATATATATATATATATATATATACATACTGTATATTCAATGTAAAAAAATAAAATGGAAATTCAAATACAGACTGATATATGTAATGCAAATGTAAAAATATAATGGAAATGCAAATTGTTGGATAATTATAAACATGGTATTTTGCTTATTTATGCCTTCAGTGCAGTGCAGAAAATGATAAGGTTTAAATGTAACTGGCCCCTCTAACAGTACAACTGGCCCCAGCTTGGCCCCCCCAGTTGAAATGGTCTAGAACCGCCACTGTGTGAGAGAGAGAGAGAGAGAGAGAGAGAGAGAGAGAGAGAGAGAGAGAGAGAGAGAGGAGAAATGTAACAAAGTTTAATATTGTTTGTAAACTGTGTTTGAGAGAGAGGAAGGTGTTCAGAGAGTCTGTAGGATGTTAAGCTGTTATTTGTTTTATGGACTCAATGTTGAAAATTTAAAACATTTCAAACACACTGTTGGCAGAAGTGAAAAATAAATAATTTTATGAAGTTACAATTTTGTTTGATTCCATGGTGTATTTTACTGAACATGAGTATTTACAATGCAAATTATTGTAATTTACTGGCAAATACTTATCTTGTCTTTTCATTTTATTAAGATCAGATTCTGCATGTAAAATTAAAATAATAAGGTGACTTGACTTGCACTTGACTTAACCTACTACAAGACTTGACTTGACTTGACATAGCCTGTGACTTGACTTGACATGCCCCCCCCCCAAAAAAAAATACTTGGGACTTACTTGAGACTTGACGGTTAAGACTTGAGACTTGCGTGACCTGCGCCCATCTCTGCTCTAAGTTTTAAGACAGTTCAAATGGAAGTTGGGAATTATGTGTTGTTTGAATAAATCTCCTAGGAGAAATACATCAAATTACAACGCATGTGTTTACCAATCACCACCATACTCGGTGTGCATGAAGTCAAGACATTGAGGATGCTCAATTCCGGACGGATTTTTGATATCTCGAACGGTTTGGCCGTGGCGAGGAAAATAATTTTATGACTAAAAAAGGACACATAAAATGTGTTAACTTTGCTCGTTTTACCTACAGTTACAAAACATGCCACGTATATTGTTCTTGTCAAGCCGATCAACTTTCTAATTAACAGTAAGAAGCTCAGACCAAAAGAAAGTCAGATATTGCAGTTTGGATGTGTATCTTGTCTCTATCAGTGTCTGTGTGGGGAAGAGGGAGGGGGGGGGGGTGGCTGGTGTCTGCGTTTATGTGTGTGTGTGTGTGTGTGTGTGTGTGTGTGTGTGTTGCTGACTGTAGATTTTTTCTGCAAGTCCTTATCTTTTTGCATAACAATTTTGTATTTTTTTAAATGACAAAATATGCATATAACCCTAATCTTTTAAATGTATAGTTTGCTTTAAATAAAAGTAAGATAAATTGGTAAACTACAAATTGGTAATTGAAGCTGAATGAATTTAAAATTAATGTGCTATATTTCAATACATTTGCTTTCCTTAATATTGTAAAACACTAACCTCATTTATATATGTGTGTGTGTGTGTTTGTATGTATATATATTTTGCAAAGCCCTCACTGATGCAAGCTCTTCTGCACACTTCTCTTCGACAGTCAATGCGGAGGTTAAGTTTTTGCACGTCGTGCAGAATAACCCTCTTTATATATATATATATATATATATATACTTAAAAAAGCGGGGGTTAAGTTTTTGCACGTCGTGCAGAATAACACTAAAGGCACCATATATATACTTAAAAGTGGGGTTGTTAGTTTTATCTACAGTTACAAAAATCGGTATATACATTGTACTCCTCAAGCCGGACAACTTTCTAATACATAGTCATTAGCTCGGACCAAAAGGAAGTCCGATATTTTGGTTTGAATATGGTGAGCCTCTCTCTGAGCCTACGTCCCTGTATGGCAAGCCCTTTTAACATTTAAAAGCTAAGTTTGCCTGTCCGGAATTAACATTGTAGATATCAACAACGTCTTTCTGTCTATTCGTAATTACATTTTGGATAGTTTGTATTATCATTTAAGATATCTGTAACATAATTGTGACTATAGTCGAAATGACAGAGTATGGCAAGCCGTTTTAACCTTTAATCATAAAAGGGCCAAAGCCTTCGGCACCGCCACCCGGGTGCATTTAGGTAACTAAAGGAACCGGGGTTGCGGTGCCACCGGCTTGGGCCCGCCATCGCTGCTCGCAGCTATATTATTAGGGCCCAAGCCCTGAAAGGGCGAAGGCCCTATTGTTTTCCTTCCGATTATTTTTTTTTTTTTTTTTCTTTTATTTTTCTAACGACTATTCGGGCACTTTTGGGGCCCTTAACATGCTCGAAAACTCTTGAAACTTTGCACACGGGTCAGAACCCGCGGCCATCAGGGCCGGGCTGAAGCTGGTACCCGGGCGTGGCAGGGGGGCTCAACAGCGCCCCCTGGAACGGGGTCCGAACACTTGGTCCATAAATCAAACACGCTTGCATGTAATAATATGAAACTCGGTACACATGTTGATCTCATCGTTTCATCTATACCTCGCGCTTTTACTTTTTACCCCAGCCCAACAGGAAGTCGGCTATTGAGGTTTGTTCGTAAAACACTCGCAATGGAATTTTTAATACTCCTCCTAGAGCTTTGATCCAAATTCGACTAAACTCGGTCAGCGTGAAGTCAAGACATTGAGGATGAAAGTTTGCGAGGGGATTTTTGATATCTCGAACGGTTTGGCCGTGGCGAGGAAACAAAATTATGGCGAGAAACGTGAAACAGGAAGTGTATCATAACTTCAGCACACATCAACCGATCTTGATGAAACTTCAGCAGTGTGTTCGCTGTAAGAGGACGATCACATGGATGTGACTATTGTGAGTCAAAGTTATAGCGCCACCAACTGGCAGCAGGAAGTGTGTCATTTTCAAAATGCTTTGAAATCACCCTCTAATTTTAACTCGATTTGCTTCAAACTTCATCTGTATAATGCAAATACATGGCAGATGAAGACCTGTAAATGGATTCTTGATATCTTTGAAACTGTTGCCGTGGCAACGCATCAAACTTTACCATTCTTTTAGGATGCTTTTGAGACTCTTAGCATGCTTCAAATTGCATGAAACTCGACAGACACATCACATTTATTAGCCAGTAGACATGTGCAACGTTTCAGAAACGGGTGTGGTGAGGGCTCAGTAGCGCCACCTTTTGACAAAAGTGGGGTTGTTAGTTTTATCTACAGTTACAAAAATCAGTATGTATATTGTACTCCTCGAGCCGGACAACTTTCTAATTGACACTCATTAGCTAGGACCCACAGAAAGTCAGATATGTTTGTTTGAATGTAGAGAAAATCTCAGAATTTTGCCAGTCTCTCAGTGTCTCTCTGTGTGAGTGAGAGGAGGGGCGCCTGTGAGGTTAATTTTAACCCTTTATTTGCTGTGTGCAACTTCTCTGGCATTTTCGGGGGCCTTAACATCCTCTAAAACTCTTGAAACTTTGCACACGGGTCAGAACCCATGGCCATCAGGGCCGGGCCGAAGCTGGTAACCGGGCGTGGCAGGGCGGCTCGACAGCGCCCCCTGGACTGGGATTCGAAAATTTGTCCATAAATCAAACACACTTGCATGAATTAATATGAAACTCGGTACAATTAAAGATCACATCAGGCCAAACAACTTTCGTGCTCTAAGTTTTAAGAAGGAAGTTGGGAATTATGGGTTGTTTGAATAATTCTCCTAGGAGAAATACATCAAATTACAACGCATGTGTTTACCAATCACAACCAAACTCGGTGTGCATGAAGTCAAGACATTGAGGATGCTCAATTCCGGACGGATTTTTGATATCTCGAACGGTCTGGCCGTGACGAGGAAATGAATTTTATGACTAAAAAAAGGACACATAAAGTGTGTTATAACTTTGCTCATTTTACCTACAGTTACAAAACTTTCCACGTATATTGTTCTCGTCAAGCCGATCAACTTTCCAATTTAAAGTCATTCGCTCTGAGCAACAGAAAGTCAGATATTGTAGTTTGAATGGATTTATTTCCCCTGCGATTCACTCTCTCTCTCTCTCTCTCTCTCTCTCTGTGTGGGTGTGTGTGTCTGTGTGGGGAGGGGAGGGCTGTTGTCTGTGTTTGTGTGTGTGTGTGTGCATGTGTGTGTGTGTGTGTGGGGGAGGGGAGGGCTGTTGTCTGTGTTTATGTATGTTTGAACCACACAGTGTGGCTGGCTGCGATTTTTCCTATAAGTCCTTGTCTCTAAGTCCTTGTCTTTTTGCATAACAATTTTGTATTTTTTTTAAATGACAAAATAGGCATAGTGTTGTTACGGTACCAAAATTTCAGTATTCGGTACCAATACCAGTAAAAATTCACGGTTCTCTGTACCAATTTCGGTACCAAAGCTTAGTTTAAATTTACATATATTTAAGTGTTTATCACGGTTACAAGTATGGAAACTGTACATTTGCATTATAAACACTTTAGAAAAAGATTAGATAAAATGACCTAAAATAAACAATAGTATGCACTAACACATTTTTTAAGTTGTTTGTAAAGTTTTAATCCATTAACATTTATTTAATGCACAATGAATAAAGTGAACAAACATGAACAACCAAGTGTTTGTATTAAATAACATTTGCAAACATATATATATTATGTAAAAATATATTGTTCACTCAATGTGTTGATATGAACTAAGTAATGTTGATGAATGGTATCCTATTGTAGCATTACCAAACTATACAGGAGATAAAACATGTTTTATTTGACTTGACTGTACTTTTATTTAATCTAAAACTGCATTCAAATTTAATTTTAAAAAGGCTTTTTAAACCTGCCGAGTTATAAAGGCAAGAATACGCCTAGAACTGGCACTGACATTAAATGACATAAATAGGGATGCGTCGATACTAATACCAGTACTCTGGTGTCGGTTGGATACTACTGTGTTCGAGTACTCGTAAAACTACCCCGAAAGCACTTTAGAGGCCGTTCACATATCGCGCGTGTTTTTTATGATATTTTTGCGCGTGCTTATTCTCTCCAAAGCGCTTGCTCTCACGCGGCGTCTGTCGTTGCTATGCAACGAGTTTTTATTATGAGCGCGCTTGCCTCGCGCCTATATTTGAAATTGCGAATTTGCATGTAATCGGCCTCTTATGGCAACGTGACATTAGCCTAATCCAAAATATTTCCATATGTGGCTCTTTCCTCCTTTCGTTTCAACAAGTGGATTCAGAGAGAGAGCGATATATCAGTGTTATGAAGAGGACGCAACTGTGCACCTTTCAGACAGCGCGTCTAGAACTGGATTAGGTATTCGGTACCTAGAAAAGCTGGTACCGTAACATTTTTTTTTTAGTACCGACTTGGTACCGAAGTACCGAGTTTTTTGACAACACTAAATAGGCATATAACCCCCATCTTTTAAATGTATAGTTTGCTTTAAATAAAAGTAAGATTGTATTTGTAATTGAAGCTGAATGAATTTAAAATTCTTGTGCTATATTTCAATATATTTGTTTTCCTTAAGATTTTAAAACACTAACTTCATTCTTTTCTGAATTACAAATATGTGTTTCTGTATAAAATAATACTCTGACTAAAAACACATTTGATGTTTCTTTTTGTATTTTTATTTACATGTATTTATGTATGTGTGTGTGTGTGTGTGTGTATAAATTGCAGGTTTTTTTAGATAAAGTAGAATTTCTATAACTATGTGTTGAACTGATAAATCACTGTGTGTTAAACACAATCTACTTAATACAGACAACTTCATTATAAAGATAAATAACAAATCCAAAAAAATATATGATTATAATCTATGACAAAAAAAGCCATTACAAACTATATTAGTGGTAAATACACATTGCTCTTTGTATTGTTGTAAAATACATTCATGAAAAACAAGATAACAAAAATCAAAAAGATAAATTATTTTAGATAATTATTTTAAATGTATAGCAGAGATGTTAAATGAGGCAGCAACATACAAACTTTCTAGAACAACATGGACCTGAATAGCTGGTTTTTATGGAGGACAGTGAATAGGAAGAGGGTGCAAATCAAACAGCTCATTCTCAGACTACACAGCAAACAGCTTAAGTTTTTAGTGCTTTGTTTGAGGTTTTTAGTGCTCTGTCCTATCTTTTATCAACACATAATAGATAGAACAGAACAAGAAAGGCAATTAATAATCTGTCATTGCATTATGATATGAAAGGCTCAGTACAGTGTGGCACAAAACGCTTAAGCGCATCCCGAGTGGAGAATGATGCGCTTAAAGCCACATGGAGTTACAGCGCACAGCGCATCGAGTCCGCATTGATGCAAGCTCTACAATACACTTCTTTTCGACAGTAAAAGTGGGGGTTACGTTTTTGCACGTCATACAGAATAACCCTAAAGGCACCAAGGTGGCGGTGCCACCGGCTTTATATTAAATATAAAAATAGCTGTGAGCAGCGATAAAGGGCCAAAGCCGGCGGTACCACCATCCCGGTGCCTTTAGGTAACTAAAGGCATCGGGGTTGCGGTGCCACCGGCTTGGGCCCGCAATCGCTGCTCGCAGCTATATTTATTATTATTATTATTTTTCTTACGACTATTCGGGCACTTTTGGGGCCCTTAACATGCTCGAAAACTCTTGAAACTTTGCACACGGGTCAGAACCCGCGGCCATCAGAGCCGGGCTGAAGATGGTACCCGGGCGTGGCAGGGGGGCTCGTCAGCGCCCCCTGGAATGGGGTCCGAACACTTGGTCCATAACTCAAACACGCTTGCATGTAATAATATGAAACTCGGTACACATGTTGATCTCATCGTTTCATCTATACCTCGCGCTTTTACTTTTTACCCCAGCCCAACAGGAAGTCGGCTATTGAGGTTTGTTTGTAAAACGCTCGCAATGTTATTTGAAATACTCCTCCTAGAGCTTTGATCCAAATTCGACGATACTCAGTCAGCGTGAAGTCAAGACATTGAGGATGAAAGTTTGCGAGGGGATTTTTGATATCTCAAACGGTTTGGCCGTGGCGAGGAAACGAAATCATGGCGAGAAACGTGAAACAGGAAGTTTGTTATAACTTCAGCATACATTAACTGATCTTGATGAAACTTCAGCAGTATGTTCGCTGTAAGAGGACGATCACATGGATGTGACTATTGTGAGTCAAAGTTATAGCGCCACCAACTGGCAGCAGGAAGTGTGTCACTTTCAAAATGCTTTGATATCACCCTTTTATTTTTACCCGATTTGCTTCAAACTTCATATGTATAATGTAAACATACGGCAGATGTAGACCTGTGAATGGATTCTTGATATCTTTGAAACTGTTGCCGTGGCGACGCATCAAACTTTACCCTTCTTTTAGGATGCTTTTAGGATGCTTTTGAGACCCTTAGCATGCTTCAAAATGCATGAAACTCGACAGACACATCACATTTATTAGCCAGTAGACACGTGCAAAGTTTCAGAAACGGGCGTGGTGAGGGCTCAGTAGCGCCACCTTTTGACAAAAGTGGGGTTGTTAGTTTTATCTACAGTTACAAAAATCGGTATGTATATTGTACTCCTCGAGCCGGACAACTTTCTAATTGACACTCATTAGCTAGGACCCACAGAAAGTCAGATATGTTTGTTTGAATGTGGTCTTGCTCAATCTGAGCCTACATCTCTGTCTTTGCCTGTCTGTGTATGTGTGTGTGTTTGTAGGGGGAGGGGTCTTAACCATTTCACTCCTGTGTGTATGGCCTGCATAAAAAATAAATGCCTTAAGCCTGGTATTTTTTTAAATAAGTTTTTATTTTTTTATAAGTAAAGGCATATAACCAGTTTAATTGTAGTGCATTAATAGTTTTATATAATTAGTTTATTAATTAAATTAACTTGGTCCATAAACTTGATCTGAAAATTTGGTCCATAAATCAAACACACTTGCATGTAATAATATGACTTGAGTGTTAATCACATCATGTTTTCAGTTTGAATATAAAATATATAAATTATGTAAAAAAAAATAAAGTTGATCCAGCTGGAGCGCAGGCTGAGAATAGCGCTGTCATGACTGGATCAGAGATCATCAGTCATGCCTTCTCATACCTTACGCGCACACCACGCCCACTTACATCAGATCACATCAACATGTCAGCCGGAGGGATAACGAGGGTCGTCGTCGCTTTTGGATTCAAGAATTTCTTACAACAAGATGGCAAAAGAACAGCGCTTTGCAAGACATGCAACGTTAAGATCGCGGACAGTCAGATGACAACCTCCAATTTCGTCCGTCATTTGAAGAGCCATTCTGCCCGTAAGTGCTTGTCAATTTGTTAATGTTATCTGGTTAGCTCGTTCGTAGTTAGCTAGCTAATGTAAGTTAAAGTTAAGTTAACTGTAAGTTAACTCCGGCGCAAAATTACACATTTGTTACCTAGTCAACCGTTATCTGAGATTTGTTTTCATGACTGCCGAATGTAAATAGTTTTATCTATAAAAAACAGTTTAGCCTATAAGTGACGTCCGACATTCTGCATATTGTGTTATTTTGTTAAGCCCCACTAAAGGCATAAAAAACTGTAAAGCACAATCAAGTTTTCACACTATATTCCAAGACTTCTAAACTCATTCAATAGCTTAATGTGTGGTAAAATTAATATTTTAGTCTCTAAGTTAAAGTTAACGGAAAGTCATCTCGCCTCAGTCATTCTCCATGCATCAGCATTAGCGCGTCGCGTTCGGTTGCGACAGTAACACGACGACACTCTCTTCAAGATCAATGTTCCCAATATTATACTTTATTTGTAGATAAGGCATAAAGGTCTATGATTTGCATAAAATGACTATCTTGCTGGAGTTTATTGCCCTTTAGAATACACTAAGCATTAGTGCTGCACGATTAATTATATCGCAGTCGTAATAGCGATCTCAAACCTATGCAATTATATAACGCAAAATGCCGCGATTTTATATGAAATAAACAAAGTAGGGCTATTAGCGCAGCATCTCTTCTTTTTTGTCATCCTTTGACTAGTGTTACAAGATCCCCCTCTTATTGGTTCAAATGCCTTTTCGCATTTTGCACGACAAGAAGTGAAAAGCTGCCTGTGAGTGCCCTAGATTAGATGATACGCATAATGCGCATGCACTGACCGTGTGCCAGCCCAGAATAAACAGTTCTCTTTCGAGCTTGAACGAACAATAGCACACACAATTATGCCAAAATGTGGTTTTGTCTAGTATCTTCATAACATAAGAAAAGTCTATGGTTGTGCTATGCAAAAAGAGTTACGTGTGAGATCCGCGTCTCGGCAACGGGTGCTCTTAAAGGGCCAGCAGCGAATAAAGCGTTCTTTCAGTAAAGTTAAAAGAACAAAGGGAAATTAGAAAATTACTCACTGATCTTGAGTAAAGAACTTTTGTAGCTTTAATAAGGATTATTATATATATAATTTATGATTCAGGCAGCGCAGACTGTTTGATAACTCAATTTCTGTACCTGTTAAGACAGGAAGGGCACAGGTAAATATGTTTTTTATTATGGGTTTATGTGGGGATTGTTTGAAGTTCACTTAATTTAAAAGCTGTTATATATTTTTTTAAGCCTAATAATTTTTTTAAAAGTTGATGGCTTTCAATTGATGGAATCACTGTAATGTTGGTTTGGTTGATGGTTTATTGATCATTATAGGTGTTATCAATCATTTATTGTTGTTGTTGTTTTTAGTTTGAGTTGAGAAATAAACATTAATCTGTTTGTTACTTTAGAACCAAGCAAGTTGGACTCATGAAACCATTTTATTATATCGGAGTCGCAAATCGCAATTGCAATATTGGCTCAATAATGGCAATATGACATTTTCCCAAATCGTGCAGCCCTACTAAGCATAGATTATAGATACCATCCCTTCGCTATGTTCTTTTCAATGTGAAGCGTTGCGTGCTGTGACTTGGTGTTGCTTCAAGTGCATCATTCTGCACACGGGATGCGCATGATTGCTTATAATACTTTGGGGAGACAAGGGGGCGTGGCCTAAGGGAATATCACTCGTGATGTTAAGTGATGTTACCCCGCCATCGCTGATACAACCTTTAGCAGTCATGTTTTTGCTTCTTGAGAGAGAGAGAAAGTGTGTGTGTGTGTGTGTGTGTGTGTGAGCAGTGGCGGTTCTAGGCGGGGGCCTGGGGGGGCCAGTGCCCCTGCGACAACAAGCTTGGACCCCCTTGTGGCCCCCCTAAATGTGGAGTCAGTGTGAAATATTTTTTTTATAGTGTGTCACGCATTGAGCATGACAGTCACTCGTTTCAGTCTTTTGTCTCACACTCCCGTCACACATTGTATTTCTCATGCGGAAAAACTATTAATAATATATTTAATATACGCAATTTCTCTGGCCGCGCCGCTCTCACGTGAGAATCAAGCGCGTCTCGCCTGGAGTTCAGCAGTCGACCCTGCTACGCATCAGCCAATCAAAAAAAGAGAAGTGCTACTTAATAGCCAATCAGAAAAGGGCACTATTGTATCTGGGTAAAATTTAACGCAACAACCAATGAAAAAAAGCATATCCTGGAATTGTTCATATGATTCTGTTACAACATCTTCCGAAAGTTTCTTCACCGGTCCCACAGATGAAACTAATCACTAGAGCTCCGAACATCACTTGGAGCACGGAGTAAGTCATGATCTCCTGTTTTAATGTTACAACAAATTCACAACTTGTTTGACAAAAACTATGACAACTTGACTGATGTAAGATGAATCTTTCCCGTAGCGTAAGCTAGCTTATGCAATGCTCGTTCCCTCATCTAGAGAGAACCGAGGTTACGTTAGGTAATCGATTCGTTTCCCATTTAATTAGTATCAGTCTGTAACTTAGACAACAGTTTTACAGCCTGTTCACTGACAACACCTGCTCAGAACAAGTAGTCTAGGCCTAGTCATCTTATTACACGAATCACGATGACTGACATATTGTCACATTATAAACATCTCTTTCTCCAAATAGGCTTAATAATTTTATTAGCACTAAATAAATTAAAGTGTAATGCATAGTCGATTTTAAAACATCTCTCTCTCCAAATAGGCTTAATAATTTTATTAGCACTAGATAAATTAAAGTGCATTGCATAGTCGATTTTATAGGTTACTTTTAAAATCATGTCATATTTTATAATTATATCCTGGCCAAGGATGCATTAATTATTGCTTCTGTCTTTCAAAGATGTCAGGAAAAAAACAATTATAAAAAAGCTCAAAGCCCCCTAAAAAGGCCAGTTTAGAGGATAATTTGCTGATCTTTTTGCAAAAAAAAAAAAAAATACAAAAATCGTAGATTAATTTGTAAAAATTATATATATATATATATATATATATATATATATATACATACATACATACTGTATATTCAATGTAAAAAAATAAAATGGAAATTCAAATACAGACTGATATATGTAATGCAAATGTAAAAATATAATGGAAATGCAAATTGTTGGATAATTATAAACATGGTATTTTGCTTATTTATGCATTCAGTGCAGTGCAGTAAATGATAAGGTCTAAATGTAACTGGCCCCTCTAACAGTACAACTGGCCCCAGCTTGGCCCCCCCAGTTGAAATGGTCTAGAACCGCCACTGTGTGTGTGTGAGAGAGAGAGAGAGAGAGAGAGAGAGAGAGAGAGAGAGAGAGAGAGAGAGAGAGAGAGAGAGAGAGAGAGAGAGAGAGAGAGAGAAATGTAACAAAGTTTAATATTGTTTGTAAACTGTGTTTGAGAGAGAGGAAGGTGTTCAGAGAGTCTGTAGGATGTTAAGCTGTTATTTGTTTTATGGACTCAATGTTGAAAATTTAAAACATTTCAAACACACTGTTGGCAGAAGTGAAAAATAAATAATTTTATGAAGTTACAGTTTTGTTTGATTCCATGGTGTATTTTACTGAACATGAGTATTTACAATGCAAATTATTGTAATTTACTGGCAAATACTTATCTTGTCTTTTCATTTTATTAAGATCAGATTCTGCATGTAAAATTAAAATAATAAGGTGACTTGACTTGCACTTGACTTAACCTACTACAAGACTTGACTTGACTTGACATAGCCTGTGACTTGACTTGACTTGCCCCCCCCAAAAAAAATACTTGGGACTTACTTGAGACTTGACGGTTAAGACTTGAGACTTGCGTGACCTGCGCCCATCTCTGCTCTAAGTTTTAAGACAGTTCAAATGGAAGTTGGGAATTATGTGTTGTTTGAATAAATCTCCTAGGAGAAATACATCAAATTACAACGCATGTGTTTACCAATCACCACCATACTCGGTGTGCATGAAGTCAAGACATTGAGGATGCTCAATTCCGGACGGATTTTTGATATCTCGAACGGTTTGGCAGTGGCGAGAAAAATAATTTTATGACTAAAAAAGGACACATAAAATGTGTTAACTTTGCTCGTTTTACCTACAGTTACAAAACATGCCACGTATATTGTTCTTGTCAAGCCGATCAACTTTCTAATTAACAGTAAGAAGCTCAGACCAAAAGAAAGTCAGATATTGCAGTTTGGATGTGTATCTTGTCTCTATCAGTGTCTGTGTGGGGAAGAGGGAGGGGGGGGTTGCTGGTGTCTGCGTTTATGTGTGTGTGTGTGTGTGTGTGTGTGTGTGGCTGACTGTAGATTTTTTCTGCAAGTCCTTATCTTTTTGCATAACAATTTTGTATTTTTTTAAATGACAAAATATGCATATAACCCTAATCTTTTAAATGTATAGTTTGCTTTAAATAAAAGTAAGATAAATTGGTAAACTACAAATTGGTAATTGAAGCTGAATGAATTTAAAATTAATGTGCTATATTTCAATACATTTGCTTTCCTTAATATTGTAAAACACTAACCTCATTTATATGTGTGTGTGTGTGTGTGTGTTTGTATGTATATATATTTTGCAAAGCCCTCACTGATGCAAGCTCTTCTGCACACTTCTCTTCGACAGTCAATGCGGAGGTTAAGTTTTTGCACGTCGTGCAGAATAACCCTCTTTATATATATATATATATATATATATACTTAAAAAAGCGGGGGTTAAGTTTTTGCACGTCGTGCAGAATAACCCTCTTTATATATATATATATATATATATATATATATATATATATATACTTAAAAAAGCGGGGGTTAAGTTTTTGCACGTCGTGCAGAATAACACTAAAGGCACCATATATATACTTAAAAGTGGGGTTGTTAGTTTTATCTACAGTTACAAAAATCGGTATATACATTGTACTCCTCAAGCCGTACAACTTTCTAATACATAGTCATTAGCTCGGACCAAGAGGAAGTCAGATATTTTGGTCTGAATATGGTGAGCCTCTCTCTGAGCCTACGTCCCTGTATGGCAAGCCCTTTTAACATTTAAAAGCTAAGTTTGCCTATCCGGAATTAACATTGTAGATATCAACAACGTCTTTCTGTCTAGTCGTTAGATTAGATTAGATTAGATTTATTTGACCACTTAATATATAAAATATGAAGAACAGTAAGAAAACTGTTGCATACATTAAAAACAAGTACAAAAGTAGTCAGGGATAACACAATAAAGCCCGAAGACTTATTTCCATTGTGGTCCCTTATAAAGGCAGCAGAAGAAGTCAAGTGGCAACACATCACACATCAATCATTCACATACATAAACCAAATTCATACATATTGTACAAAAAATAATAATAAATAAATAAATAACCTTAGTATTATAAAAAACTACATTTGGCCCCTAAACCATAATTTCAGACCTTGTTTAAAATGACCTATACTTCTTACTGTCTTCAGTGCACCAGGTAACCGATTCCAAAGGGTAGTTCCAACATAAAGAAAAGAATGTTTGCCCAGATTTGTATTAAATCTGGGGGGAACAAAATCAGTTGAGCTACCCCTAGTGGAGTACCTGTGAACTTCGTCTACTCTATTAAAATAATTTCTAAAATATTTAGGAACATCTCCATAAACAATTTTTTGTACCATACCCAGCTGCATCTGAGACACCCGATCCTCAACTTTTAACCATCCCACCCTTTCAAAGTGGGAAGGTTCCAGATGAGTTCTAATGGGGAGGTCTAAAATTAGCCTTATTAATTTATTTTGAGACGTCTGAAGTCTATGTTTCAGGTTTACTGTGAGACCATTGTACCATGCACCACAAGCATAATCAAAAAATGGCTGAATTAAAGCTCCTGCCAAAACTAGCTTTGTTTTTTCATCCAATAACTTTGATATTCTGGCTAAAAAACGAACTCTTTGATTAACTTTGGTGATTACCTTTTGGGCCTGACCTACTCCAGATAAATTACAATCTAGCATACATCCAAGATAACTGATTGATTCCTTGGCATTAATTACAGTATCTCCAACCAGGACCTTAAAACATGAGGCTTTTTTAACTTTATCTCGTTACACTTTGGATAGTTTGTATTATCATTTAAGATATCTGTAACATAATTGTGACTAGTCGAAATGACAGAGTATGGCAAGCCGTTTTAACATTTAATCATGAAAGGGCCAAAGCCTTCGGCACCGCCACCCGGGTGCCTTTAGGTAACTAAAGGAACCGGGGTTGCGGTGCCTCCGGCTTGGGCCCGCCATCGCTGCTCGCAGCTATATTTTATTATTCTTCTTCTTCTTTTTATTTTTCTGCTACCTTTTGGGCATTTTTGGGGCCCTTAACATGCTCGAAAACTCTTGAAACTTTGCACACGGGTCAGAACCCGCGGCCATCAGAGCCGGGCTGAAGATGGTACCCGGGCGTGGCAGGGCGGCTCGTCAGCGCCCCCTGGAACGGGGTCCGAACACTTGGTCCATAACTCAAACACGCTTGTATGTAATAATATGAAACTCGGTACACATGTTGATCTCATCGTTTCATCTATACCTCGCGCTCTTACTTTTTACCCCAGCTCAACAGGAAGTCGGCTATTGAGGTTTGTTTGTAAAACGCTCGCAATGGAATGTCAAATACTCCTCCTAGAGCTTTGATCCAAATTCGACTAAAACTCAGTCAGCGTGAAGTCAAGACATTGAGGATGAAAGTTTGCGAGGGGATTTTTGATATCTCGAACGGTTTGTCCGTGGCGAGGAAACGAAATCATGGCGAGAAACGTGAAACAGGAAGTGTGTTATAACTTCAGCATACATTAACTGATCTTGATGAAACTTCAGCAGTGTGTTCGCTGTAAGAGGACGATCACATGGATGTGACTATTGTGAGTCAAAGTTATAGCGCCACCAACTGGCAGCAGGAAGTGTGTCACTTTCAAAAGGCTTTGATATCACCCTTTTATTTTTACCCGATTTGCTTCAAACTTCATCTGTATAATGTAAACATACGATAGATGTAGACCTGTGAATGGATTCTTGATATCTTTGAAACTGTTGCCGTGGCGACGCATCAAACTTTACCCTTCTTTTAGGATGCTTTTAGGATGCTTTTGAGACCCTTAGCATGCTTCAAAATGCATGAAACTCGACAGACACATCACATTTATTAGCCAGTAGACATGTGCAAAGTTTCAGAAACGGGCGTGGTGAGGGCTCAGTAGCGCCACCTGTTGACAAAAGTGGGGTTGTTAGTTTTAACTAGAGTTACAAAAATTGGTATGTATATTGTACTCCTCGAGCCGGACAACTTTCTAATTTACACTTATTAGCTAGGACCCACAGAAACTCAGATATTTTTGTTTGAATATGGTCACTCTGAGCCTACATGTCTCTGTGTCTTTGGCTGGCTGGCTGGCTGTCTGTGTGTGTGTGAGTGTGCAGGGGGAGGGGGCTTAACCATTTCACTGCTGTGTGTATGACCTGCATAAGAAAATACATTTCTCAAGCCTGGTATTTTTTAAATAAGTTTTTATTTTTATTTTTTATAAGTAAAGACATATAACTAGTTTAATTGTAGAGCATTGACAATAGTTTTATATAATTAGTTTATTAATCAGATTAACTTGGTCAATAAACTTGGTCTGAAAATTTGGTCCATAAATCAAACACACTTGCATGTAATAATATGAAACTTGGTACACATATAGATCTCATCGTTTCATATATACTTCACACTCTTACTTTTTACCCCAGCCCAACAGGAAGACGGCTATTTAGGGTTGTGTTTAAAACACATGCAATGGAATTTAAAGTATTGCTCCTAGAGCACTGAACCAAATTCGACAAAACTCGATCAGCGTGAAGTCAAGACATTAAGAATGAAAAGCTGCCAAGGAATTTTTTATATCTCGAACGGTTTGGCCGTGGCGAGGAAACGAAATTATGGCGAGAAACATGAAACAGGATGTGTGTTATAACTTCAGCATACATTAACTGATCTTGATGAAACTTCAGCAGTGTTTTCGCTGTAAGAGACCGATCACATGGATGTGACTATTGTGAGTCAAAATTATAGCGCCACCAACTGGCAGCAGGAAGTGTGTCACTTTCAAAATGCTTTGAAACCAATCTCTTATTTTTAACCGATTTGCTTCAAACTTCATCTGTATAATGTAAATACACGGCAGATGTAGACCTGTGAATGAATTTTTGATATCTTTGATACTGTTGCCGTGGCAACGAATCGAACTTTAACATTCTTTTTTGATGCTTTTGGGACTCTTAGCATGCTTGAAATTGCTTGAAACTCAACAGATACATCACATTTATTAGCCAGTAGACATGTGCAACTATGGCAAAAGATTAAAGTAATGTCAAAAAAGTAAACACTAAAAGCCTCATATCTTCTAAAAATGTAATTATACATCATTTGTTTCTAAATTAAATTATACAAATATTATAACTTCCCCAATTTTTCCTTTTTTTCATTTAAGAATTATGTTTACGTTCAAAAACAGCCATAATTGTTGTAAAATTCATAAAAAAATAATAATCTGAGTCATACGTAGTGCTATACTGCCCTCTTGTGTTCAATATCAGGTAGGCCTATTGTGTATATTCCCACCGGTTAATCAACGTGTGACTCCGCTGGGACTTGGGAGCTTTTAAATCGCTTACTTAAAATCGAAAGTCGAAATACGGATGTCCGCACAAGACATTAATGGTGTGGAGTAGAGCGAGCATTTTAAATAAATTCCTATTAAGTAGGATTGAACTAAACAGAAAGAATGTTCACTCTGTTCTGCTGGTTCCTCGCTGGTGGATCATATGATTACTTTGTCATAATCTATGACAAAAATGCTATTATAAACCATATTAATAATAGATAATACACATTGCTCTTATTTTTGAAAAATACATTCATGAAAAACAAGATAACAAAAATCATAAAAAAAATATAGCCATGGCTGCTATAAATGTTTGAAATGCATAGGACAGATGTTTAATGACGCAGCAACATATAATTGAAAGGCAATTAATAATCTGTCATTACGTCACTGCATTATGATATTACGGCTCCAATACGGTGCAGCACAAAGCACTTATGTGCATCCCGAGCGGAGAATGATGTGCTTGAAGCCACATGAAGTTACAGCGCAGTGAATCCGTATTGAAAAGTTCAAAGCACAAAGGAAATACATATTTATGAACAGTGTATTATACATTATCTATCTATGCAATAGTTTATTGAGCCTTCTCTTTTAAAGGTTTTAAATTTCAGTTACTGTGTGCGTGAAGAACAATTATAGTGCTCTGACTCTAGTGTTGTGATCTAACCGACAGCGTCCGACACCCGGTAGAAAGTAACACGGTTAAGTTACAGCAATAAAGTCCAGCAAGAAAAAGTTTCTTCATTCGAAAATATAGACATTTAGACCTTTATCTTAAAGATCCAGTATAATAGGATTAACATTCAATCATCTTGAAGATCGTTTCATCATTGACTGTAACCGAATGTGACGTGCTGTTTGAATGCTGAATGGAGAATGACTGACAGGCGCAGAGAGGGAAAAGTTTGTGTTCTTGAATTTAATGACTTAAATATTAATTTCTATATCACATAATAGCTTCAGAACACTAATAATACAGTACACAAAAACTTTATGGTACTTTAGAAAGTTTTTGTGCCTTTGTGCCTAACATAGAATAGTATATATGCACAATATAGAATTTGAATCAGCCTCGTCAAAGATGGCAGTGTCAGAGCCGATACCGATCCTGAGTATCTAATCGGCGCACTTCTTTTCAACAGTCAAATTGAAATTGAAATTGAAATTGCTTGAAACTCAACAGATACATCACATTTATTAGCCAGTAGACATGTGCAACGTTTCAGAAACGGGCATAGTGCAAGGACTAAATAGCGCCACCTTTTGACAAAAGTGGGGTTGTTAGTTTTATCTACAGTTACAAAAATCGCTATATACATTGTACTCCTCAAGCCGGACAACTTTCTAATACATAGTCATTAGCTCGGACCAAGAGGAAGTCAGATATTTTGGTTTGAATATGGTGAGCCTCTCTCTGAGCCTACATCCCTGTATGGCAAGCCCTTTTAACATTTAAAAGCTAAGTTTGCCTGTCCGGAATTAACATTGTAGATATCAACAACGTCTTTCTGTCTATTCGTAATTACATTTTGGATAGTTTGTATTATCATTTAAGATATCTGTAACATAATTGTGACTAGTCGAAATTACAGAGTATGGCAAGCCGTTTTAACATTTAATCATAAAAGGGCATAAGCCTTCGGCACCGCCACCCGGGTGCATTTAGGTAACTAAAGGAACCGGGGTTGCGGTGCCACCGGCTTGGGCCCGCCATCGCTGCTCGCAGCTATATTTATTATTATTATTATTATTATATTTTTATTTTCATAATTTCATAATTACTTTGTTCATTGTAATGTCGAGTCACCACACTATAATAATAAACATGGTGAAAGTGAAGTACAAAAATATTCTACTTAATGGTAATTTTACTAAGCCTTATAGGCCTACTAGTCTCTTTTAAAAAGGCACTGTTAAATAAATGATTGTCTGTTTGTAAAAGCAACCAGGAAAAAGGCTGAGAAAAACTAATAATGATGCTCCTGACCCTGGCAGAAGAGCTGACCCTTGGGTTGAATGTGAATTGCCCTGTTGTGAAGGGCATCCCTGGGTTCAGTTCTTCCAGACCCACATCAGGGACCAGTAGCAGCAACACCTTCATTACTGGGAAATGAGATTTAAATTATCTTTGTACACTGTGAAATAACGTGTTGCTGCATTAAATGAAGTAGACCTATAATCCAAATTGGCTGGTTTAGTCATTTCAACTGTTAAATCTCGAGTAATGATAAATTGCTTTGTCTTGTGAAAGTAAAAACTGATAAACTTATGTTAATGTAAAGATATTTTGCCATGAGTTATCAAACATTGCACTGGAGAGTGAAGAAAACTTCTCAGATGACTGTCCTTTGGAGGAAGTACTGTAATTTAATTGATGGCTTTAATTGATTTCGTCTTGTGCCTATTATTTCTGACAGGAGTCCACATACAGAAAGGCCTACAGAAGAGTCTGCACACAGCAGTGATACAGGGGTGGCCAGTGTAGACAACTTTTGCTTTTTATTTGTTGCATGAGGCATGTGTGACACAAACGACACAGGGTTAAATTCGTTCCCTATATGAGTCTTCAACAGAAAATAGAGTATTTTGAAAAATCAAAAATCAGAGGGAGAAATAAAACTTGACTAAGTTGCACTAGAAATAGAGTTGCTTCAAAATAAACTTCAGAGTAAAATACACTATTTCACACAGAGTATTATTGCGGACCTTAATATCTCTTTTAAAAAGATGACTGAATAACTGGCTTTTCTTTACAAAGAACTACTGAACTAAAACTCTAAGCAAATAGAGTTTTGCAAATTTGCCTTGTCTTTTATTTTAGGCTTAATTAATTTTTTTTTTTTTATGTTTCTGACGTTGGCAATGTTGTGTAATATGTCATAGGCCCTGTCAGGTGCAACCCTCAGGCTTCTCAGACCCTGAAATCTTCCCTTTAGTTGGCCAAAGCTCATGTCATTGTGTGCCCTTGTCCTAGAGCTGCATTGTAACTGGTCTGGGGTTTGGGTCAGGGAATGGGGTCATCAAACACCTGTCTCCATGCAGGATCCTGTAATCGCCTGTATAATGGAAAAATGCAGTTCAGCATAAGTGTATGTAATACCGTGAGTTTGATATTTATAATTTTCCTTACCATGTTCAAATAATGTGCATAAATGTGAATCTCTGAAAGTTCTTGAGTCATGCACAGATCCTGGCCATTTTGCTTTCACACTGATTTGTGATATAGAACATGGTCACACACACCATCTAAGAGATTTTACTCAAAAACTGCCTTTTAAAAATATTGATATAATATTATAATCTGGAATATAAAAAAATTGTAATAGTAACTTTTACATTGTAACTTTTACATTACAAAAATAGTAATTTTTACACATTTACATTGTGAGCCCCCTTTCTCCTCACAAAATCCCTTCATTGAGGGGAACGTGTGTGCAGTCTACAGTGTATGGCACCAATCACGTAAGTTAAGCCTGAGGGACTGTAAGTCATAATCGGCACGGTCATCATGATTGCATTATCTTCATTAAAAATTATAATATACCCTAAGTTGGCAAAAAAAAAAACTAAAAAAAAAAAAAACTAAGAGCGCTGGGTAAATTTTGCGAATGGCATGACAGAAAGCTTCTCCGCATCTCCAATAGTGTAAAGGAAGCCACTCGCAAAGAATTTTAGGGCGATGCAAACATTTTTGTTGAATGAACACATTGTTGTTGAAGCCCGGCATCGAATCGAACATTAATGTGCATTTCCAACAAAATAAAGTATAAACGACACCCTCGCGACGATCGTTTCACGAGAAAAAAATACATAATCTCAGAAATTAGGCAACACTATCGAGCTGCGCTAAAGGACTTCCCGTATCAGCCGCGATCTAATCCTGTTTACATGAAATAAGCCTGCTCGCGAGCGGGTTCAAGCTGACGGACCTGTTGCTATGACAGCAAGTCCAGGACGAGCTTCGAAGAACCAAACGATCCAAGATCATGGCAAATCGCCAACAATCAAATCCAGCTAACTGAGTTAGCGACGCACGAAGAACGAGCCCCAGGTCTAAAGTCAGTGGCGCGTTGTTCATAATGCTATTTTAAGCACGCATGCTTGGCCATAATGTAGCGGGTGCATAAAGCGCATACACTGATTCTCTCATCAACACAGATGCAGCAGTTTTTATTTTTGTTAGTCATACATTATAACAAGGAAAAATATGAATCATTGTGCTTTACATGAAGATGAAAAAACCTTATTACCCATTTTTTAAGGCTAATTGTACTCGTAGGCTACTAAAGGATCAGACCTGTTTGCCCAATAGTGGCAAGAAACATAAGTATATAATGTAAGTATATAAGTATATAACCGAGGCTGATGTGCGAGGGTCTCTCCCATCCCCATACAACGTCTTTTACTCTGTCTTTCACTGCCCTGACAAGAGCGTCAGTCTCCTCGGCTGTGTTAAAGGGTATGTTGGATGGCGCTCTGATTGGTTTATTTCATGTTATGCCCAAACCACACCTACGAATAATGAAGCTACTTCAGACCAACCCCTTTTAGATTTGCGTCAGGCGGAAGAGGCATTTATCCCGCCGGGAAAATAGCAACAGCGCCGGGACCCGCCCACAAAGTTATTGTGCTTTGACACTTGCGTTTCAGATCTTTAAAATAGGGCCCTATGAGTACAACATGTCATAATTGACCAGTAAATGTATGTTTTGTATTAATTATCTAAAACTGAAAACTAAAGTTCTCAAATAATTGTAGTGGTGTACAGGTAGTGTAACGGTTACCAGCTGGAGTGCCCTTGAGAGCATTGTTCACTCACAACTACATTTCCCATAATTCACTGCCCGGACTCATCATCCCTGATTATCACATTCACCTGTGTCTCATTATATTGTTTAGTTCACCCCATATAAGCCTGGATCACATCATCATTCCCTGCTAATTATTGTATGTGTTTTTCTGAGCGTTTCCTTTGTTCCTGGTTCTTGATCTCTGCCTGTGTCCTGGTTTTCCCTTTCCTACCTCACCCTCTGGATTTGTCTATTTGGTTGAATTGCCTGCCTGTGTCTGACCTTTGCCTTGATTCTGATTGCGATGTGGATTAACTTTAATAAACTGCATTTGGATCCTCAACCACCTCCATGTCTCGGAGCAGTTCTTAACAGGTAGCTATAATATTTGCCTTTTGAAATGTAGTGGAGTTGAAGAAAGCATATGATATATAACTGATAATGAGTGAAACGTGACGAATGAAACCGCAAATTTATCTGAGCTCATACAACAATGATATTTCAAACTTGCCTTACATCATCATGTACAGTATTAAGAACTTAAGCAGAATACTAGCGTCTTTAATGTTTTCTTTTTTAAAATGGTGTTTATCTGGGAAGTGTTTCAGCAGCCCTGGTTCTGCAAAAAGGAAATACTCCTAACAAATTAAAATGAAGTTTTGTTAAGTTGGAGTTTAACTTATGAGGTCTGCCTTCGATGTGTTCATTGCTGCTGCTAGCCGTTTCCGACACAATTCTCCTGGTCTTCGGAGATGTCATCACAGCCCAGATAAAGCTCCGGATCAGGATGCAGTTCGGTTGGCTTTTTTTTTTAAGAAGAGGAAGAAGAAATGCAAACTACACTTTCTTTGGAGGGTGTTTTAGTTTGAAAGCCGCAAGCCACGCTGTTTTGCATTCCTCGTTCCTTTGGCATGGAGTGCAAAGCATAAGGCAATCGACACAGACAATTTCCACGAAGCTGTCAATGTTTGAAGCGAGACGTTTCCAACAAAATCTTTAATTTTCTTGAATTGTTATGGCACCCAACAATGGCACAAGTTGAACCTGAGCTCATGTTAACAACATTTAAACATTAAAAGTTATTATAATCAATATAATGTTGGTATTCTGGAAACTTGGCAAGCATAGACCGTAAAGTAGAGGTTAGCCGCTGAACAAGAAACTCAATACCGGAAAGCGGAAGTAGTTCAGCATCCATTGGTTGCTGGAGAAACAGGTGGATAGTCACCACAGCCACAGCACTACATCGTCTGGTCTCGTCCTTACCTGACGCACAGACTCTTCTACTTGCCTAAAGATCACCTATCTGAACCCTCGTATCTCTGATTGTCAGTCTTCAGCGAGCAGATCCTGTTTCACCTCCTGCATACTGAAATCTATATTATCATCCAGCCAAGTTTAGATTCTCCACTGCAAACTTACCAGTCTCATCTGCTCTTCCACTCTGTACCTTTGATCAATAAACTACCTTTTCACTATTTACCCGTCTGCCTCTCTCTGTATCATGACAGAAGACCAGACCCCATGCAAAGCCCTCCGGAATCTACAACAGTTTTAAAAAGTGGCCGAAGCCTGGAGGAATACGTCACCGGCAGTCATCGAGCCACCTGCTGTGTCACCTCAATGTTACAGAGGGGTTTTGGTGCGGGCTGGACGATGGGATCCACCTGGTGATGCTGCGAGGAGACCCCGTATGGAAGCTAGTAAGTTATATGAACTTTGCGCTCAAATAACTCGACAAATAAATGATGCTTCTTAAGAAATTAACCAAAAATAAATAGATGGTAATAAAAAATGATGCATCCTACACACAGGGCCGTATTAAGAGCTCACTGGGCCCCGGGGCTATGAGTTACTGCAGGGCCCCCCCACCACTTTAGGTCACCAACTACATGAGCTAAAAGTTATATTATTATACGAGTCATATACGATATTATTAATTATCCATCTATGATATACTTCACAGTTAAGTTATGTTACTTTTTACACGATTTTTTTTATCATATCAAAATGTATTGACTACCAATTTCAATATCACCAAAAAATAATAGTAGCTTAAGAAAATAATCTCAAGCTTACTGATGACAAGAGTAACAAATTAAAATAGAACAAAGGCACAATAAATCGACCTATGAAAAACTTAAAGCACTGAATAATATTATATTATATAAAGTAATCAAATATACAATACATGGTTTTCACTATAAATTCAACATTCATTCTTGTTAATTTTGCAAAAGTAATTCAGTCAAATGCAGTAAATTACTTTCTTTCTGATGTTCGATTAACATTATCGACACACATGGCGACAGCATCTTTATTAGCAGCGTCTGTCACTTTGAGACCTCAGAGTCGGATTCAAGTGCGCTGTGCAAAACCGTCTCAAGTTCACCTTGGTCTCAAAACCAGCATTTACAAAATGAATTCTCCCGCTGCTCACTGTGCCTGAGCAGTAGACATGTGCCGGTATTCGGTAATGCGATAAATCAGTTGTGTCAAAACGTTACATTTACCTCAGGAAAGCCATTTAATGACCAGCACATTAGAAAATAGCAAGGAGTAATTTGCTAAATATTATATTTAATTTCTCTCTGTATGTTTACAGCATTATGTGAGTTTTTTTTTTTCTTGAGAAACATTAACAGACTGAGGCCTGCCTAATATTTATCCAAATGAGTCAATATTGTATTAAGACTGAAATCAAATCCAAGAATTTAATTGAATAATACAAACAGTAACCTACCAGTCATTGTAACATGTTGTCACTAAACTTTAAACAATTTGGTTTAGTTTACCATATGTTTTGAAAATCACAATTACACATTGATACAAGTTGAGGTTTTTTTTAGAGTTTTTAAAATATCGTGATAATACCGTATACCGCAATAAAAGCTCAATCAATTAACCGCAGCATGAAAATTTGATACCGGCACATGCCTACTGAGCAGTCTGAAATAATTTGTATCCAAACCACAACGTTTAAAAACGCGTTTAAATGATAAACTTACATCATGATGGCGCAGCAAAATTTAAATATTTCTACCGGATATATTATCGCCAGTCCTTTAGGCGAATATAGAGTTTAATCAAACACAAAAAGCAAAATTATACATCCATCAAGTTAATATTAAAACTTACCGAAAGTTTGTGGGGTCGATGATGACGCTGTGTTTTAAGAATAGACTAGATTAGAATGAAGAGAAGAGTAAAGGCGATTTATTGGTTGATGTATAGCCTATTCTAATAAGGCGCAGGCAGCAATCATCTATAGGCCTACGTGCAGCAGCAGGTCGGTCGTTCACAAGTTAAATATAGAATAAATGTATTTGTCATATCAAATTAAAACCTGACGTTTCAATTTACCATGCCCTGCTCAGAGCCGTTGGCCCTGCATGCCTACGGGGGTTTGATTGACAGGTGGCCTGGCCAATCATAACGCCGAATACGCAATTTTGTCCGACAACAAAGCTGTCAGTCGGTGGACATGAACTTGAAAACGGTAATGTTTAAATTGACAATATTTGAAAATGACAATATTTGAAAGTTGAGACTTTGTTTCATATCAACAGTAAGCTGCTCTGATTCTGAACTCTCTCTCGTAATCACTCGGTGTAACGTTAGTCTTTGCCCCGCGATGTATTTTTCACTGCGTGAGCGCATGAGAACATGATGTGCGTGACTCGTGAGAGCCGTCTGGCTCGTGGCCCGTCACATAGTACCTAAAAAAGGCGGGTCTTTGCGAACGTCTCTATTAATGATAATGATTCCATGATAATGCATGGAATATAAGGCAAAGTGCAACTAAATAACAGGGATAATTTGTGGGGGACGTTGCGTCGTAAGGCTTTGATAATCAGATGGCTTGCAGTATCTGCTCCACAGCCAATCACGGGCCCCCTCCTTGCTTGGGCCCCGGGGCTTAAGCCCCGCCTAGCCCTATGGTTAATGCGGCCGTGCCTACACATGCACTCTTTGTAGTGCAAATTAAAATGATAAAACTCACAGGGATGGGCAACGATTAATCGCATCCAAAATAAAAGTTTGTGTTTACGTGATATGTGTGTGTGTGTGGTGTGTATAATTATTTTGTATATATGAATACACACACATGCATGTGTATATATTTAAGAAATATTTGCATGTATATACTTTAGATATATTTATACATAATTAATATCATGTATAAATATAAATATTTGATATATTAAGAACACATTTTTCTTAAATATGTACATGCATGTGTTAGTATTTATATATGCAAAATAATTATACACACCACACACATATATCACGTAAACACAAACTTTTATTTTGGATGCGATTAGTCGCGATTAATCGTTGCCCATCCCTACAACCAGTAGAAATACTGTACAGCCTACTCGAAGTATTTTCTTCCTCACAAAACTAAACAGTTTTACTTTCAATAAGTGCTCTGAATATAATCCTGAATGTACCTGGCGGGGTGTGGTGCTGGCAGAAAGAGCAGAGGAGCCAGAAGTTCAAGGTAACGCATTTACTTTCAAAATAAATCTCAAACAGGTTCTTACAGGCAGAAGGTACACAGTGTAAAACATGCAAAACAAAACGTGACGTGAAAGCACGCGGCGAAACACGAAACTCGTGCTACACAAAACACAACACGAAGACGAAACCGCACACTCACGCGAAGACAGAACACGTGAACGAGCATCAGCGGCACACATCCCGTGCGCTCACTAAAGGAAACAAACATGCGGAGCGTGAATGTCCGAATCCCGTATGTTTGCGTGAGACAGACAATATCGATATGGAGACGTCAAATTACAAACACAAAAGTTGCTTTCAAAAACAATTTTAACTGAAAGGAGGAATTCAAGAAATGTATTGAGGAAATGGCCAAAAATAGAAAGCTTTTTTAAAGCTGCAGTCCGTAGCTTTTTTGGGTTGAAAAAGGTCCAAAATACATATTTGAGAAATACATAACCAGCCAGTGTTCTATCTGCTTGCCTTTGCTCCATTCAAAGCGGTACGCTTATAACAGGCCTGATGTTTTTAATTCCAGCAGACTTGTGCACAATTCAGAATTTCAGAATTGGCCTCCATTCAATTCATGAACTGGAATTTGAATTGTATTGACTCCGCCCCACAGGAAGTTTAATTTGAATTGGAATGGCAGGAAGTGGAATTAAATTCATGGAAATTCAAAGAAATTCCACACAGTCACACAACAGAAAGAATGTGCCGAATCTCACATAGCACACCTTAATGCTTTTTGACTTTCTCAGTTTGTGCAAATCTATTTACAGTATTTATTTTTTCCCACATTAATTCCCCACATGTCTAGTAAAATGATGTGGTTTTGTTTTATTAATACAGTGTATACTTTTTTCTTGATATGACCTTAAAGAAATGTTAAAATGTGACATGACCCAAGGGGCATATTGTAACATTTTAAGCTGTCACCATAAGACAAAAATATAAAATAGTGGCATATTTTAATAATTAAAAATAAACAAATTTTTGAATTTTACAACAAACACACGGGAAACACAGCTATGCAGCATAGT